>NW_004949096.1:13437648-13463052 GCF_000317375.1 Microtus ochrogaster | reverse complement strand
CGTCCAGTCCAGATGGAACTCCTCAGCACTGAAACATAGATGCCTGGTAGTCCAATGACCCACGGACAAAAGGGAGAACTTGGGGGGCAGGGCGGGGATGAGTAGAACACAGGACACCCTGCTACAAAAGCTGAAGGTGTGCATGCTCCCTTTGGGGGGGTTTCTTGAGGCCTGCCCCATAGGCAGGTACTCACTGCTCTGGGTGGGTCGCCTTAGTGTAGGGGCAGAAAACTGTTCCTGAGCAAAGGACCTAGCAGATAATGCAGGCTTGTGGGGGGGAGGGTTGGGTGTAAGAAAGACAGCCCTGCAGAAGGAGCTGGGAGAGGGGGGTTTGTGATCTCTTCCGGTACAATCCGCCCCTGGATCGCACACACTCACCAGTCCAGATGGAACTCCTCAGTACCTAAACAGGGCCGCCTGGTAGCCCAATGATCAAGGGACAAATGGAAAAAACCGGGCAGGCAGGGCGAGATCCGCTCTGGGTGGATCGCCAGTCCAGATGGAACTCTTCTGTCGATAGTTCACTCTTTCAACCTTTGCCCCTGGTTCTTCTACAGATAGAGACTCCCACCTGTGGCTGTAGCAAAGGAAGCATGATATGGAAGTTCCCTCTCTGTGCTTTGAATATCATTGGTTAATAAAGAAGCTGTTTTGGGCCTATTGCAGTACAGAATGGGGTAAGGTGGGAATTCCAAGCAAAAAGATATAGAGAGAGAGTGGGTGGATTTAAGGAGATGCCATGTAGCCACTGCAGGGACAGATGCTGAAACCTTACTGGTAAACCACGTGCCTTGTGGTAAAATATAAAATAATTTAAATAGATTTATTTAAGAAGTAAGAGCTAGTTAGAAATATGCTTAAGCAATTGGCCAAACAATGCCACAAATAATATAATTTCTGTGTGATTTTTTTTGGATCTGGGTTGCCGGGAATGAATGAGCAGTCCCTGCCTACAAAATGGTACTCCAGTGTGGACTGACTACATCCTTAAACCCGAAAGACCTTGGAAAGAATTTTAGGCTCAAAATAACAGAGTTAAGCACAGCGTCTTGGTACCCAGCATTTTTTTTTTTCTGATGGACTCTGTTGCTGGCAGTAGGCAGGAAATATTCAGCTCCATTAAGAGAGGTCTTCCTGATCCAACAATAAATAAATAAATAAATAAATAAATAATAAAGAATTTGTGTTGTTTCTTTAAGAAACAGTGGCTTCCTGGTTCATGCTAGTTGCATGTACAGCTCTAGCTCCTCAGGAAGCCAAGCACTTAAATGGGTTCTGTGAGCAGTGTATTAAAGTGCTTAATGGTGATATGAACATACATACTCTGACGCTAGGTCTGGGCTGGAAAGAATGGTTCTTAGAGGCAGTGAACATGCCTCCACCATGTTGGACTAGGCAGATCCACACCCACTTAGCATTTTAAAAAAAGCATCCCTGGTCAGAAAATAATTACACATATGCAATAAAGACAGATTAAGATTAAAACACAAAACCTCTAAACTAGTCACAGTGTTTGAGAAATGTGCAAAGGCTTTAGAGAAAAAGAAGAAAAAGAGTATAGACAGTTATAATATAAAGAGTACAGATGGTCATAGATTAAAGGAGTAATGATAATAAAATAAATACTACACTTATAGAAGAAGTAATAGAGTAAGAAAATAAGCCACATAAAGATAAGAAAATACACCAATAGTCTGGATTATGTATGTTACTGTGTTTTCTTTAAATTTTTTGACTGTGAATGAGCTAAGTACAGAGAGGCATTTTATTGTATGTGTTGTTAAAAAAACAACATATATGTTTTAAAAGTATCTTGACTTCAAAATTTGTGCTTAAGGATATGTTGCTTTGGAAAAGAGGATCTGCTTTTGTTTCCACAGAAGATGAGAAACTTGGATTTCTTTCAAAATCATGTGGTTTGATGGACAAAGACCACCCCTCTTGAAAGGTCTCCATAAACCCCTAAAATTACTTTATTGAACAAAAAGCATAAAACAGTTTGGAGATAACTACACCCAAATTCTCAAATATTGTTTATAAAATATTCTGTAGAGATGAATTTTTTGCTTTGGTTTGGATCTTGGTTTATTGATGCAAATTTATGGTCATCAGATGTATTTATATTTCTGCTCTTGATTAAGGTTTACTGTTTGTTCATCTCATTTAAAAATATAATGTATAATTAAGAAATGTTGGTTAATAGATAGTCATCCTATAATTGTCATGCTTGTAATATGTTAAGTGGATTTTCTGGATGTACAGAAATATATTTCAAATGAATAGGCATTCTTCAAATATTTTAAAGACCTATGGAATATGGTATTTAAGATGTTTTAAAACATAGGACTTTCCATGATAATAAGAACCATCTGCTCCTGGCATGACCAGTCTACTTCAAGAGGATGATGGGTACCAAAGAGGCTCCTTACGGTGTTGGTTAGCCATTTGGACAAGAAACCGCTCTTGCCTGGACTGCTTGATAATATGCTGTATGAACTGGACATGCAGGAACCACAGAAAAATGACTGCTGAACTGCCTAAAGGTGAGAAAGTCCTTTGGGGTTCCTGCTTCATGAAAGTCTGCAAGACGTTCTACATAACAAAGAAGAAAGTGATTGGCAAACTGCCAATAAAAGCAGAATGGTCTTTGAAAGTTTTCTGCTTCATGGAAAAGTCTACCAGACACTATGGGCCTATAGGCCAAAGATTGGATGGCCCCAATGATACAAAAGAACTTTGGGTGACTGTCCAGGCAGTTAGATGTCCCTGCCATTTCTAGAGTTTTGGAAGTTTCTTGCATTTCACTTTCTGTTAACATAGGTAATATTATATCCTTTTGGAGTCTTTGATAGATATGATGAATAGATAATTATCATTTTCCTCAGTTATGATAAAAGATAGAATAGATATAAAACTTTAGACTCACGAAGATAGAATGGATGACAGTGTTTTCCTTAATTTGCCAAACGTAAATGGACTAAATATTGTTACTATATTTTGTTTTGTTGTATGTAATCTTTCAATGTTAAAGTTAAAACCTTCCATTTTATTTAGACAGAAAAGGAAGGTGATGTGTAATTCCCCTCTATATGGTATGAATATCATTGGTTAATAAAGAAGCTATTGCAATGCAGAATAGGGCAAGACAGGAAGTCTAAGCAGATAGATGGATCGAAAGAAGGAGAGATAGAGAGAGAGAGAAAGAGAGAGAAAGAGAGTAGGTGGTGTCAAAGAGATGCCACGTAGCCAACACTGAAGACAGATGTGCCAGAACCTTGCCAGTAAACCACAAGCCTCATGGTAAAATATAAAATAATTGAAATGGATTAATTTAAGATTTAAGAGCTAGCTAGAAATACACTTAAGCTATTGGACAAACAGTATTGCAAATAATACAGTTTCTGTGTTATTATTTCGGGTCTGGGTAGCCAGGAAGGAATGAGCACTCTGCCAACAGAAGATCTTGGCCACCTTTGTTATGGCCATCTCCCTGTCTGACTCAAGTTTTGCTTTGTGGAGTGCTTGAGCATTCTGGTGCAAGGCTTTCCACATTTAATACCTTAGCTTCAATAAATACAATTGGAATTACTAAATGGTTTTGAGTCAATGAAAACTCCCAGATCACAAATTATAAAGAGAAATGCTTTTCCTATTCAGGTATGACGGGATTGTATTTCTCACCATGTTCTGTTCCATATTCTCAGGTATAGATAACTAGAAAAGCTCTTGAAATGTCTCCTGTCAAAACCAGTTGCATTTGTATGTTCTGGTCAGGCATTCAACTCTGTACCCCTTTGAATGATATTGGGCTGGAGCTGTAAATAACATCGCATCTCTCACTGACTTCTTAGCACTACCTGTTCTTCTTCCCCCAGGCACTGGTTTTTATTTCCTTCTATGAAATGAGAAAAATCTGTGAATTCCTATTCTTACACAAATTCTGCTGTTGAATGACTGACAAAAACAATTCAAATTCTTCCATAAACTGCAATTCCATTCATTGCTACACATTATAATGGAACAATGGTGATTACATTATCAGCAGAAGAAAAAAATCTGTAAAACAGGACTGTTCTTATTTAAATTTTGTTTATCCAGGTATTTATTATAATAAGATAATGATTTCACTGTGAATTAGCAATTGAGTGAGATGTTCTAGTTGTTTGTAAAGTTTAACTCTATAGTAAAAAATAATCCCAGGATGTAGCCAGTGTGACAGCTAATGAATAATACGAAGCTTATTTTTAACTCATTTACGAGTTAGAAAATGTAGGTTTTAGCCGTCATTATTGTATCATATTCAATAAAATTATAGACAGCTTTTTTCCTGATAAATCAAACAAGTTTCATGCATCAATCACAGCAAGAAAGAGTAAGTTTCACATTTCTTGTATATTAATACTAATGGGCAATTTTTATTTTAGCTTGACAGGGTAAAGGAGTGTTTCTTAGTACAATTAGTCAGTTTAATATCTTAGTATTTAAATAATGTTGTGTATTTAATCAAACAGTATTTACTAAAGCAACAATATTTATTAACCATTATTCATAATGTTGGAGTTTTGAAACATGTAAAATATTTTAGATTATGGGGACACCATAATCTAACAAGTGGAGATCATATGTACACTAAACATCACGACTTGACATTTTTATTTGAAGATTTCTTGACTTGAAGAACCATAGCCATAAAGTTAACATGGAAAGAGAATAGCATGCCTTTAGAGTCCTATCTGAATCACAGCTCTATCATCTGTCTGTTATGTGACCATAGGCCTGCTTTATAAACTCTCTAACCATGATTCCCTTCCAACTGTTGCTTATGAGGAAGCTCTTAAATTTCCAATGTCTGGGCCCCTGTGACTTCTCAGTAAGCAATGTTACTTTCCCTGAAGCCTAACAACTTAGGTTCAGTACCTAGAACCTAGAACTTCAAAAATAGTTGAAAATCAAACCTTCAGTGCTCAGGCATGAGATCTTTCTGAAGCTTACCTTCAAGGTGATTTCAGTGAGTATGTTAGATTAATAGTGATTAGTACATCTCTCTATTCTCAAACTGCAAAGTCGACACCAAAGGCCTTGTTAACTAGGACAAGTTCAAATTTTTACAAGAGAGTTCTCTTTTACAAGAGAGTTGGACTTTCTAGCCTCCAACAGGCTTCCAGGAGCATGTACATTCAGTGGCAAGATGTACTCGTCTGCAATACTTCTGTAGATACTGGATGTCATAGACTAATTTAATCACATAAAAATTCACTTTATAATAGTTATGGTTGTAATAATGCTTTCGGTTCCATTCCCATGAAGCTGTCCATGCCCTTATAGAGACTCAAATCTTATACTAATAAGTATATCTGACTTGACTTTAATCTCTTTAATTCATATTCAGGTGTGTTTCTGTGATTTCAAGTCTGACATCATTTACACATTGAGTTCCAGGACTATTAGGCAACATTGTGAAATCTTGCCTAAAAATTCTAAAGAATTATGGGTTATAGAGAAGTCTGAGCAGCAAAGAGCTTATATTTATGCTGCTATGCAGAGATTATGAGTTTAGTTCCCATCACCAATGTCACTCTTAAGTGCCTATAACTCCAGATCTAGAAGCAGCCAATACCTCTGGCCTCTGAAGGTACTGACATTCACTCTTGCATAAATGCATACATATCCATTATTAAAATAAAATAAGTCTTAGAAAAATATTTTCAACCCCGATTTTCCTTTTTTTTTAAATTTATTTATTTATTAAAGATTTCTGTCTCTTCCCCGCCACTGCCTCCCATTTCCCTCCCCCTCTCCCAATCAAATCCCCCTCCCTTGTCAGTCCAAAGAGCAATCAGTGTTCCCTGCCCTGTGGGAAGTCCAAGGACCACCCACCTCCATCCAGGTCAAAACACTATCCTGAGTGAGGTAAGCCAGACCCAAAAAGAGGAACATGGAATGCTCTCACTCATATTTGGTTTTTAGCCATAAACAAAGGACATTGAGCCTATTTTCCTTTTTATGTAATAGTTGTGCATCCCCTTCAGGCCATTTACTATGTCTTCCATACCTCTGGGCGTGCCATGAGGCTACATATTTTAATCACTAGGGCAAACGCAGGGCTATCCCTGTGACATTAGCATGCCTTCCCACTCCATATAATTCTCTAGATGGCATTGATGTAGGATTTCTATTATTTTAGACTGTTCTGATCTTCTAATTTGTACCATTATGGTAGAAATAATAGAAATTCTGTAGGTGGACATTTCTATCATGCCTGTTCCCACAGCTGTTCAGTTCCAAAGAAATATACAGAGACTTATATTAATTATAAACTGTTTCACCTATTAGCTCAGACTTATTAATGACTACCTCTTGCAATTTAAATTAATCCATAATTTTAATCTATGTTTAGCCATGGGGCTTGGTACCTTTTCTCAGTGCAACATTTTCATCTTTCTTCCTCTGCAACTGGGTGGTAACAGCAGATTAAGCCTTTCCTCTTCCCAGAACTCTTTTTGTCTGGTTGTCCTACCTATATTTCCTGTCTGGCTACTGGAAAATCAGTGTTTTATTAAACCAAAAAGAGTAACAAATCTTTACAGGGTTCAAGAGCATTATACCACATCACTTCCCCTGATTTTTTGTATACCAGAATGAATACACAACCTCTCACTTCCTGTGGAAAGAAAAGCAACCAAGACCTTTTCTCCAAAGTAGCATATGTTTTGACTTAAATATTGAAGTCAAGGTATTTTTGAAATATATAGATTGAATTAATCCAGCAACATTTAAAATCAAATGCCTTTTAGCAACTATTGCTCCTTCCTCAACCATCAAACAATTCAAAGATAACACAAAACATACAGTATTCATGATCTTTTTGTATTTTCTATCTTTACATATTTTTAAAAAACTATTTTTTATTTTTATTTTTAATTTCTGGGGTTTTACTTTGATACAGGGGTTCTCTCTTTTCTTTGGCTGTCTTGGAGCTCACTCTGTAGACTAGGCTGGCCAGAAATACACAGAGATCCACCTGTGTCTGCCTCCAAAGTTCTGGGATTAAAAGTGTGTATCTGCCTCAAATTCCAGGAAAAAATAACAAGATCTTGATACTATCTATTTTTTATCATTTGTATTACAAGAAATGGTTCGCATTATTATGGTTATAGTCCTCATGAGGGAACTGACTCAGAAAAGCCAAGAAAGCTGTCCAGGGTCACAAACCAGTGAGTAGTAATTCAGAACTCAAACTGTCCATCACCTGATTTTATACTCTCTAGATTATTGCACAGTACATAATAAAGCTGCTACAAAATAATTGGAAGATGGTTGTGAAATGTAAAAATAATCTTACTCTTAGAATCTTATTTCACCATTTCCCATATTAATTTTTGGTTCCTTCTAACTTTACTTTTTCATTTGAAGTAAAATGCAGTGTATCTAAGGTAAGAATAATTTTATAATGACATGGAAATTCAACTTTAAGACATAATATAAGAGTATGTGGAACATGATGTTCTCTGTCTCTTTGACCTCTGTCTCACTTTATGTCTCCTTGTCTCATCTTTTTGCTTATCTCTTTAGCCTCCTTTCCTCTCCATAAAGAGAGATATGCATACATATGGATATTAAATCTATATTTAAGCTTCTTTTGAATCTGATGTGTTTAATATTTGCATTGTGAACTATAGATTCATCCTTGTTTGGTTCATTATGTTCATTACATCAATATTTTTCCTTTCAGTCATTAAGTAATGCAAATCTATTTCCTCTTCCTTGTCTGGAATACTTGAAGCATGGATTGAAATGATATTGTTCCTACTACCACACTAAAGTTGATCTTATTCTTTTTATGTCAGTTATTTATCTTCAAAACGTCGGTATTTTTTTAGTATTTTCAACCATTATAAGAAGATTTTTCAAGTTACTTTGTCAGGCATTTTGCCAAATATAGAGGAATCTTTATAAGTAATTTCTCTAAGGTTATAGTAATATTGAGGGTATCCTAGGCAACTGTTGCTGTTTCCTATATTTAGAAAATAATTATTTGTTGAAGTTAGGAGCATTTGATTCCTTCGGAATATGATGAAAATCTCATGAAGGTGAGGAGGCAGGGTTACAGTAAAGTTTCAGGTGAAGCCAAGCCTACCTGTGTTTTTGTCCCGTAGTCCCTACATAATGAGAGCACTGTTTCTTTGACTTGGTCCTTCTGTGTCAATCTTTATGCAATTCTGGATCACACTGCAGGAAACAGTATGGTAAGGTAGAAGAGAATGGATGGTTTTGTCCTCTCCCATATTATCCTTATATTTATTATCAGATATTGTTGTGTTCTTTGTTACTCTTTTTGTCTGTCACCTGTATCTAGTCATCTTCTATAGGCCAATTTCATCAATATCTTTCTCTATAGTATAGTTGCATCTCTTTCTCTATAATATTATTTAATTTTGGCATGAAAAACAGCCAATAAACCAGTTTGTTTCCTCTCCTTTGCCTAAAATGTCACAGACAAATACTTACTTAACAGTCAGAGATCAGAAGATAGGTTAGTGAATTTGTCAGGATCTGATTTTGAAAAGGTATCTAAGCAAAGATAGCATTAGGAGAATTGTGTTATATGATGGTGAAGTAGTTCTTACAGACTTTGAGATTCTTGAGGCACCTGGTGTGGGACAATTGTCTATATTCTGTCAATTATGTTTTAAATAAACACTGATTGTCCAGTAGCCAGGCAAGAAGTATAGGCAGGACAACCAGACAGAAAGTAGAGGTAGGTCAATGAAAACAAGAGAATTCTGGAAAAGAGGAAGCCCATTCCTTCCCAGTCCTATCCCAACCACAGAAGAAGGAAGATGTGACCTGCCCCGCTGAAAAAGGTACCAAGCCATGTGGTTAACATATACTAGAATAATGGGCTAATATAAGTTATAAAAGTTACTAAGAAGCCTGAATAATGGGACAATCAGTTTATAACTAATGTAGACTTCTATGTGATTCTTTGGGACCTAGTGACTGTGGAAACCAGGCAGAACAGAAAACTGAGATAACAGGCACCCAATAACATTCACACATATTATTTATGAAGAAATGAATTTGTATGTCTGTATGTGTACATGCAAAGGACTGAGTGTGCATGTAAAATTTAGACAAAAACTATGGGAGTCCATCATTGACCTTAACCTTCTTTAACATAAGTGTTCTTGTTCTCACTGCATATACTGGGCTAGCCTGATACATGAGCTTCCATGTATTTTCCTTTTTCTGCCTCCTAATTCTCTATAAGAGTGCTGGGATTACAAGTGACAGTGCTACCATTTCTAGCTCTATGTGGGTCCTGAGATTCAGAACTTAAGTTCTCATGCTTGCATAGCATGTGCTTTATTCAAAGAATCATATCCCTATTTTCCTAAAAAAACAATACTTTTATGATATGCATTCATTACTTTATCGCCTTAGTAAGTTATCTTATAGTAAAATTCTATATTTATTGAAATGTTATTATTCTTTGACCCTAAAGATTAGTTTTTCTCATCGATGTTAAACACTATAGAAGCATAATGTCAAAGTGTTCTTTCTCTTTACCCCCCAAAGATGTTCTTATATAGAAAATCTAGTACATTTATTGTATAATTTATATCATTCATTCTATTAGTTGTTGAATTTGATATTTAAAATATGCAGCATCCTTATTACAAAAGAAAACTAGCTGCTTGGCTCACAGCTGTCCTAACATTAATTATCAACATGTTTTATCATTAGTTTCTGTGAAAATATTCATGTGGATTGAGTATGTAGTCAGGTGTTCATGTGGTCATCACACATGTTCTGGTGAGATGAGAATTTCTTTTATTTGCCTGTGTCCAGGCTGTGCTGCACATTTAATGATTATTAATTATATTATGTTCTTATGAAGACGTAGGCAAGTATCACAGAATATCCAACCACTCCTCCACTCCTTCTCCTTTACTTTTTTTCCACTCAATTAAAACCTTTCAGTGATTTCTAATATAGATCTACTAGAGAGTTCCTAATTGTGTTAGTATTGTGGTTTCTGTTACAGTAGTCACCAACTGCATGTGACCATAAAACACTTGAAATGTGTCTTCAAAATGAGAAGGAAAAAAATTTTGAGGTATTAGAATTTTTATTGTCAGATTGTATTTTATTTGTTGTGTATTTAAGTGATAGGATTCTGAATATGTGGGTTGAAAATTATCTGTCTTTAATAATGGTAACTACTAGAATATTTAATATTGTATGTGTGAAACAGATCATATTTACACTTAAAAATTGGATTTTAGAACAGATTGATGCAACAAATTTAAATTCCTTAATTTTGTAATTACTTAAATTGTGTGAATTGGGAGTTAGGTATCCAAGAACACAGCATAGGATATTATTAGAAATAAGACTGTGGTCAAAGTTTTGCTATTTAATGCCTTCACCCATGTTCAGGATTACTTTTTAAGTTAGCTCTTAGCAGAGCAGTGGTGGTATACATCTTTAATACCAGCACACAGGAGGCAGAGGCAGGTAGATTTCTGTGAATTCAAGGCCAGTCTAGTCTACAAAGCAAGTTCAAGGACAACTAAGACTGTTACACAGAGAAACCCTGTCTCAAAATAACCAAAAATTAGCCGGGCGGTGGGGTGGCGCACGCCTTTAATCCCAGCACTTGGGAGGCAGAGGCAGGAGGATCTCTGTGAGTTCGAGGCCAGCCTGGTCCACAGGACAGGCTCCAAAGCTACAGAGAAACCCTGTCTCGAAAAACCAAAAAAAAAAAAAAACAAAATTAAAAACATAAAAAAATAAAAAATAGAAATTTTAATACCAAGCTATGAATGCAAATAAAGGCCCAATGATGTGAACGCTTTTGTTGTAAGAGTCTAAAAAAGTGATTTAAGGTGTGTAATGCAAGTTGCAAAGGTATAACGAAGTGGTTTGAATATGTGAAAATGAGAAATGGTTCATATTTTTCCCCTCTCAATGAGAACTGATATACTCAGAGTATTAACAAGCAATGGAGTTCTGATAAGCTATTAATCTAGCACTAGTAAAGCACTTGCAACTGTTATCATAGACATAAGCTCAAAATTTTTAATTTTCCATTGGTTTTCTTCTAAGAATAAACTTAAAAGTGCTTCTCATAGTACTCTAGGCAGAGAAAAGAGCATTATTTCTTTTAACCTGGAAGCATTTGGGAGGGGGTCCTCAAGCTTTTGCTATGACTCAGTGGCATCTATTCCAGTTGTTTTATAGATACCTGTTTTTTCTATAATGAAGATTTTTAGTGCAGGTTATGAACAGTGAAAATGCTAATGTATCTAAAACTTTTATCTTATTTTGTAATCATTGAAAAATTTATGAAAACTTCAGGGAGGAGAGAAGTGGATCTATCTGTCACAGGTCAAATGAACTCTAGATAAATATTTTTGTCAATAATCAGGTTAAGCTTTTTATCCTACTGTCTACCACTAGGGGTGGGCTTCCTTTACCCTGCTCTTGGGATGCTTTCCCTCCCCCATAATACCAGGACAATGGCCTTGGAAGCTTCCCCTAAGCTGCTCCACTTTCCCTTCTGGCCTAGTCTATATCTGCCCCAGTGGATTTCCAACAAACAAAAGGCTACAAACTGCTCTACAACTGCCTGCAGTGTGCTAGCTCAGAGTCCCTTCAGAACTAACAGTCCAGACTGCTCCACACTGGCCTGAGCTGCCCTACCCCTGCCAAGTCTACAGAACCTGGAAAGCTAGCCAAACAGATGTTCCGCAGACTTCACTCCTCTTTCCCATCTTGGCCTTGACCATTATTCTGGCCTTCTGGGCCCTGTCAATAATGACCTAAATTTCAGTTAAGAAGTAGTTACAAAAGAAATCACATCACCCCTTATTATCTAACTCCATTGCCTATTACCACACTTCAGGGAATGCTGACCTCCACACTGTCTCAGCATGACAAGTCCCTGTTACAAAGTCAGGCTGGCAACCTTGCTTCTCTCAGTTCTTCCTATCATCTCCCCTCCGATCTAAATGTCTCCAGCTCACCTCTTAACTTCTTGTTCTGATATAACTCTGCTCTTTGGTCATGTGTTGTCTTGGTCTGCTTGTCCTTTCTCTTAGTCATCTTTCCCACTACCCCACTAAACTCATTTCTGCTGGTCATGTCCAATATACTACTTTGTCTTTCTGCTCTAGACTCTTCTAGATGTCTCTGGCTATACTCTGTTTAATATCTAAACTAAAAATCTTCCCCTAAACCATGAAAAAAGAATCTCAAAGAACTATTTAAACATTAAGTTGTATCTCTTGAACATTAAATTCCTTGTTCTGCAAAAGGCAAATAGACATAAATATTTAAAGTCACTTACCACACACCCTTTGCAAATACATGGTTCCTAAAAGAAAGCAAAGTTCAGAAACCTAAGACATAGCATGTATAAGTCTGTTAACGTAGAAAATACGAATTAACTAATTTAAAAATGTAGTTATAGATAAATCCCTATTCATTTATTAAACTGAGTTATGATGTAAGAATTTTCTTCAATGATTTTGTGTTATGTATTTTTAATTTAAGTGAAAGTCTATATTCTTGGATCATAGTCACTCAACACTAAATATGTGAGCTATTAAGTACGTTTATCACTCAAGTATAATTGATGGTAAAATTTGAAGCATATGTTAATGAAATATGTGAAGCTTTGCTTATAATATGCATATTAAAATTAAGTATGACAAAATGTGAATAACACTTTTTAAAAGCAACAATGGGCTTCGACAATGCCAAATCAATGCTTCTTAGGAATGCCATGGAAGGTTATACTATTAATTGAGTAATACTCTGTGAGGATGGTAGCATGCATCTCAGCATTGTATTGTGTTACATGACAACCCCACTGTTGTCATGAAAGCTATGTGATATCATCATGGAAATATATGCCCCCCACCACTCTCCTACTGTTCCTGAGTTATGAAACTTGTTCTTATAATCCAAGATAACACAAGAAACCCTAGATATTGAGGCTGATTCAGAATGGAAAGTGAAACAATCTAAGGAAACAGATCACCTTTTAAAATAATATAGAAGTATATTAAATCCTCCAAAACAATTCCACTGCCATGAAAAACAGTTCAATCATGTTAGTTTTTTTTTTCAATATAAACAGACTGGAAAGTGTGTTTTCCACTTATTTGTTTGTAGACTTATTTATTTTTAAAGTAAGCTTGTACTATATATGAAAGACATCTCTGAGGGTCTACAGATATAATGAAACCATAGAGTAATGCCCAGCATGCATTAAACTGTGAGTTTGATACCCAGCACCATGTACAGTGGACATAATATTACATAAAAATAATTCCAGCAATCAGAAGATGTAGCCAGAAATATTAGAACATCAGGGTCATCATCTTTGAGGCTAACCAGATATACATAAAATTATGCCAAAAGTAAATAGATAGATGAATATATAAACATGAATAAATATTTTAAAACCATTCTGATATACCTGATGTGTCTTGATGTTTGGTATTCAGAAATGTGAGAAAACAGATGTTGACATACCTACAGTTCTGTTTCTAAGTGTCTGTGTACAATGTGGCTCCCTAAACAGCAAAATGTTACCTAATCACTCTCTATACAAAGTCAAATAATGTAGGTATGTGTAAGAAGATTAGCAGTAGCAGCTACCAGATACACACACATATGCTATCTAAGAATTCAAGAAAAAAATGAAGTATTATTTTAGCAAAATAACAGAAACAAAAATGTAAAACACAGAAACTAACCATAATAATTAAATCTTTGGACTGGAATTTCTTTGTCACTAATCTCTAATATTGAACCAGAGACTTGAAAATGTTTTTTGTGTTTTATACTGTATATTCTTTTCAGAATGTATAAATCTTTCAGTTTTTTAGGTGTTATACCTTTTGGAGAAGACTAAAAGACCATAGTATATGTTTAGGATCAGTAGTTGTATGATTAGTATGTTTTAATAAAACAGATTCTCTAAATTTTGTTAATGATCAAGCTGCTTGTTTTTCTGCCTGTGTGCAAGTAACCACACCCAAAAAACCTTCTCAAAAGGTATTGACCCAAGTTGATCAGACTAATTATAGAAATCATGTGAACTCTCTAGGAAACTGAGTGAATATGGCCTAAAAAAAAAAAAACAGACTAAAATGACATGTGATAACCATGGTATTATGTTAATAATCTCTTATGCAAAGGGAGAATATTATCCTTTGTTTGAGGAGCCAAAGCCTTATTTAAAAAGTATAGTCACTTGGGAGGCATATACTGATAAAACTTTAAAGAAACTGAACAAAATAAATTCCTTTTTAAAATAATTTTAGGTGCCTCAAATCTAAAAACCAGTGATATTTCTTCACTAATTTTGAAAGTTGTTATTACAAAAAAAAAAGGGATTCCTGCAGTGTAGGAGGTTAAAGAAGGTAATCTCCCGTGCTGCTACAGCCCCACTTGCTATGGTTCTGTGATTCTACAAAGTCATCGACCTGATTGGACAGGTATTGATTAACAAGAATCCAGAGAGGCATGAAGCAGCTACAGAAACATTTCAAGCTGTCTTGTGAGCTGCCACAAAAGATTTTAGCTGCTCCATTTTCTCTTAATAGCAGCCAAAATGTTGAGTCTTCCATCTCTATCTTCTAGTTGGTCTTTTGATTGTCTGCTGGAATTTTTCACTCAGGTTTGATGAGTTTTCATTGGAGAACAGATTAATTGTATTTTGTTCCTTATAAAATGTTGATCTGTAAGTAGTAGTCTTATTTTTAGTAAATATTACATTGTTAGTGACTTTCATGTTTATTTTGGTGAGTACTGTGAAGACTCAACGAGCTATACATATATCCAAATTACAGGCTACTGTATTTAAATATTTTCAATTTTCACTGCATTTAACTATTAACATAGCAAAGCGTCAGTTTCAAGTATGATTTCTTTCTTCCAATTCAGGTACTCCAATTGAGTTAAAATTGTTATTCTATTGCAAATCTTATTATTTTCAGCAGGTTTGTGGACATTCAAAAAGTGTATATGCATCTAAGAAGATAATGACATATCTTACCCAACCTCAAATATTCATTATGATTTTATTTACCAACCACATGATATATTGAATTTTCAGTGAAGGCAAAATGCTAAAATGTGTCAGATGCATCCAGGAATAAGCTTCTTGTGGCAGAGTAGCTAGTGAGCAGCAGTCAGTCACTTTGACTGCTGTGATTTGGGAGTCTTTGAGATCAGAGAGATGACATACAGGAAAACTCACCTAGATTAGCTACAGTCGAAAAAGATTAGATATTGATGGCTGAAGTATAGACAGATATGACAAGAGTAACCTATCTCTTCTAAACTCATTTCCCAGGAGATCTATGGTTTTGTCATAGCTCATTACCCATGACCCAGGCATATATCAAGCTATCTGGGGATTAAAAACATAAGATTGTTAGATCCTTTAGGCCAAAATAAAGGAAAGCCCTATTTGCAAAACCCCAATGGAAAGATAAATATGGTCTGCCCAACAGAATACTGATTATCAACTATTAATATCAAAGGCATTCTGTCTTTTGCAACAATGCAAATGAATCTGTTACATTAAGTGGTATAAGCCAGGCACAGAAAGATATGTGGTGTAACACAGGAGACTAGTTATAAGTACAATATAAAACTGTGACACTCTAATCATAGACTGTAGACTGTTACCAGGGTTGCTGTGGAAGTGGAAGAGAATAGTGAGCTGTTGGTCAGGGTAAAATTTTCAGTTAGACAAGAAGAATAACTTCAAGAACTCGTTTCAAGGTAATTATATTTAATAACAATATGTTGCAATTCTGGAAGATTGCTTTCTTTCCAACCCTGTTTTTCTTAGAAGTTTCTTGATTGTTTTCTTTTCACTCCCATCTTTCTTAGAAGTTCTTGTATAACAGAGATTCACTACCATATTTTTGTTTATGCAGGTTTTGAGAAAATGAACTAGGGTTCTCATAGTTGTGTGGCACATGCTTTGTCTCCTGAGCTATCCTTGCAGCCTAAGTGTTCTTATAACAAAAGGAAATGGAGATTCTGTACTGAGAATGCACGTAACTTTGTGACAGAACTGTAATATTGTATTTATTAGCTTGACTTGGGCTTTGCAAAATGCATATCAAAATAGCAGGCTTTTAAAAATGTATATATGCCATTTCACTTGGCAATTAAGAGATGAGATCATTTTAAAAACAATTCATTATAATTAGATGGAAAATCATGTATATATTTAAATGAGAAAATCAATCCCTAGAAAATTATGTAATATAATTCTTTGTCCTAAATTATCTTAGGGCATCTCCCAAAAATGATAAAAGGAAACTCCTAGGGTACAAACTAACCTTTCTGCCCATCTTGACACTGAACTTCTAGCTTAGTTTTTATACTGGAATGCGACAGTACAAGCTTCATTAGATATATCAAAATATACCTAGTCAGAGAAGCAAATTTAAAAGTAGTGCAAATAAAACTTTCTTTTTATGTTGTAAATCTGAAGAATGCAGATCTTCCAAGTAAACAGTATACGGCAGTGAGACAAGGGAAGCTGACACTGGCTGTGACCCATTGGGTTTTAGTTTAGATCCCACTAGTGATTAGTTACATGGCTTTGGGATTGTGGATATCTAGGGAACTTACGTTTTTATCATCTACAAAACAATGATATTGGTGATATCCACTATTAAACTTCTAGTGAATAGAAAGCATTTATTTGAACAGCCTCAGAAATAAATTCTGTACTGTTAGATATCAGCTCCATGCTCCTCACCAATAACACCATTGCAATTTTTTCCCAGACTCACAGGTGACTATGCAAGAGTACACAAGATTTAGGAAGTGTAATAATGTTCACATATGTTATCTACGTAGGCCTCTAGCTGCCAAATCACATTAAGCTATCACTTCTGACATCATTCCATTCTTCCTGACAGAACTTCTTTCTTATGGAAGTCTTTAGTTATTTGCTGTCCATGCCCATTCTGTTCAATACTATAGCAGTTAGTCCTTGTCAAATAGACTATTGAATATTTTCAAAATCTTTCAGTAGGAAGGAAGGATTAAGTTTCTACAGATACCTTTTTTTTTAACAATGGAAGGCCGAATTGAGAAAATTATGTGTTCAAACAAAGGAGGTAGAAAACATTGGTTAAAATGAGCTGTTGTTTTGCTCCAGATTCAGCATTTTTTTTAGTATATGGAATTCCTTTCTTAACTAGTCTAATGCCAAATCATTTGAAATTGGAGATTGACAGTTAAATTAGTCAAGTTTGGATAAATTCCTATTTATTTCCAGAGGAAAATCTTATACTGTTCCTTTCTCTTCTAGGGGTGGACACACCAATGAAATTAGAATGATTTCTAGAATTCAGAACAAAAGGAGACACAGAATCTTTGTAGTTAGTGTGGGTATATGCTCAGATTATGCTTCATGGATCACAACTGATGACTGGGATTTAGGAAGGAGAAACTCTTGGCATTGATGATTGATTAGCACATAATTAGTACATTGAGTCCATAAACAAAGAACTATGGGGTGGTGATTAATACTATTGCTAACTTGACAGACTCTAGAACCCCATGAGAGGGAGGACTCTGGCTATCACTGTCAAGGGTTATCTTGATTATCTTAATTGAGCTGGGCAACTCTACATAGCACCACTCCTTAGCTGGGATCTTTAACTCTGGAATTAAATAAAGGGAGGTGCTTCACTGCATGAACTTATCATTCATTGTGAACAGTTGGGTCAGCTGACCTGCTACATGGGTGAATGGGAGATAGTATTATATAATATCTTTAAGAGTAATGTTTGATGCCCATCCAGCACAATAGACTTAATTAGAATCAAAGTATTTTTAGCATTGAGAAAAGTCAGCAACTGTGAGTGCTCAGCTGTGGATGGAACACCTTTATCACCTCTGCCCCAAAGCTCAGGGCACATCACAGAAAATGGGAAGAATGATCGTAAAATTTAGAGGATAAGGAAGAATATTGTGAAAAGCTGGTGTCCAGACACAGAGTAGTTGTTATAAAAAGTGAGCTCACAGTAGCTATGGTTACCTGCACAAGACCTCCGTAAGATCAGAAGACTAAAAATTTCCAACATGGGATACAGAGGAGTTCTGAATGCCCCACTCCAAGCTATGGAACTAACAATGACTGATGGTTACTGAAGGAAGGAAAACCTATTTGCCTTGGTGGCAGGGGGAGCATTCGTAAGCTGTTCATGTCCCAATTGTTTAGGTTACACATGCATCTTTGGCTGTATTGGCTTCAGTGGGTTATTTAAAAATAACATGAAGTTGGTAGGAAAAGAGATAAAGGATGTAAGAATAAAGTGGGAGATATATGTGACCAAGATATACTATACACATATATAAATATTTCAAAAAGCAGCACCATAAAATGCATATAAAGTTACATATATAATAACCATAAATAAGTTTTTATTACATATAATCAAAACACACACACAAGTTTGAGTCCTAGATTCCTTATGGCGAAAGGAGAGGGAACTGGATCCTGCAAGGTGTTTTCTGATTTTCAGTACCATGGCATATTTGTATGTGAACGTGTGCATGCTTACAAGTTCTCTCTCTCTCTCTCTCTCTCTCTCTCTCTCTCTCTCTCTCTCTCTCTCACACACACACACACACACACACACACACACTAACAATTAAAATGTACAAGCTCTAATAATTTCACTTTTTCACAAATTTGCTTAAATTTTATTTGATTAGTGATGCATGATTCATAAAAGCTCAAAGACAGATATTGAGGTTCAACCTAAAGTTTAGAAAAGCAAAGCAGACAGCCACTGGCTCTTACCTGGACCTCAATCTGAAAATGGTGATCCTGCCTCCAGGAATCTCAAAGTGAGACCAAGACTTTTATAATCCTTTCTAGGGCTGGGATTAAAGGCATACACTTCTAGCATTAAATGAATGCACCACTGGTATTAAAGGCTTTCACCAACCTGTTTTAAGGCAACTGATAATGGGGTTAAAGGTGTGTGTTACCACTGCCTGGCCTATAAGGCTTCCAAGTGGGGCTGTTTTACTCTCTGATCTTCAGGCAAGCTTTATTTAATAAAACACAAAAGAAATGCCAGTACAGATTGCTTACAGAGTTAGTAAAAAACGGGACCCAGTCACCTTACAATTAGTAGATTTCTGTGTTTGGAATAGTTACTGGTGGCCCTTCTTCTTAAAAGTGCTAAGCAGTATAGTCAATGAGAATTTGAAATGGAAGTTCTCAAATTTCTTTAGAGGTAGCGGGAATAGTACACAAAGTAAAATTCAGGGACTGTGGTGGTATTGGAAGGAAGATGGCACAAAGGATGTAGGCAGGTGGGAATAAAAGCCTTTGGAGCCCCAAGCCCATTGTAGTAGACTTGAAATCTAAAACCAGTCAGAAAATTATTTTTTGAAAATTAGGCAGCAAAAATATTATTCTCCTCTTGTACTTTTCATAAAATGCATTTTTGCTTTAGTAAAAGGAAACTTTTCTTAAATTTTTATCAAACTTTTCTGCATTGTGTTGATTCAAACACAATACAAGAGTAATGGACTTCATGAATACTGTATGGAAATGTAGTTTAAGGAAAGAAGAGAAGGGCTTCATTAATTAGTTTCCTCATTCACTCATTTGTTCAGTCATCCATCCATCCGTTTAGTGCTTCAGTGTTCACATCAATGTAATATATCAGCTTACAGGAAGGCTGCTATGACCTGGGATTGACCTCATTTGAAAAGAGAGCTACTTAGAATGAAAGGTCTGTTCAGGATTTATGTTTGCCTTTAAAAGTGTACCAACATACAGTCCTAAACCAAATATCAAAAGTGCTAGATATTCTTATAAGTTACAGCTGTTGCTCTCACTGATTCCTGCTTTTCCCGTGAAGACTAAAAAGAAAAATAAAAGCCCCAAAGTAATTTCACCCAGCCATGCCTTCTCTACCGTTTTTCCCAAGCATCATGGCTTTGGGACAAATATAAGTTAGATGTATGTGGAGAGGAAAGATCTCTCTCGGTATTCCACTGGGTAATTATTTTTTAAATATTAGTAAGATTGAACTATATTTTATAGCTGGGGTTCTCTGGGGTTTAGATACTCTTCTCCTATATTTTATTCTCTCATTATAGATTAATGACAGTGAGCAAGAGAACTTTACTTGGGAATTGGTGCAAAACAAAAGTCAGTAGAAATTATCAGTCTTTTGTTTGGAAATACTTGGGAAAAAAGAGAACTTCTGGCAATGAGTGTGCTAAAAGATGATGGCATCTTAATTTGCTATTTGTATGTAAGCCATTAAAACTGTTCTTATTTACTCCCTTCACAATCACATACTGAAACCTTGCATTAGAAACTGGCCAAAATAGTTGCATTCATCAACCATAGCTGTAGCCCTGATATAAAAATTGGCCCTTGAAGCTAGAGCAAATATAATACGTGTGATTTCCTTTCTGTGAAACTGGTGTTCAAATATGCCATGAATAGCTTTCTGCTTAAGCACAGTGCCTAATTTCATTAGTTTTGCTTTGGTTTGTTTTATTTTGTTTTCCAGTGCCTTGAGAAATTTAGGCAAGTGTTCTAACACTGAGCATTGTTCTCTCTGAGTCAGGGAAAGACTACTCAATATGATAAAGTTGTGTCTTATTTATCAAGCTAATATAGTAAAGTGATCTGCTGACCTCTGGAGTCAAATCCTTTCATAATCTACTTTTATTGTGTGTATGCACAGTCTATATCTGCATCTGTGACTGACAGTTAACTATTAGAACCAAGAAGAAGAGAAAGACAATCTTTCTGTGGTTGCACTATATTATATATTGCTAAACCTTAGCAGATTCTACCAATAAGTTCTCCTTCTGGGAGTGAGAAGCCAAGCTGTTATATTGTACATGGTCTAGCCAAAATCGCCACTGGCTCATGGCCAGTTCAAAACAGAGCATCCATCCTATAAACACATGAAATTCTATGACATCAATAAGAAAGATATATTGAAAGATACTCAGAGAAGAAAGTGACCTTGTCAATTTCTTTATTGTGCTTTTGGACAGAGGAGCCAGTTAACTAGTCCTTATACTCCTAATTCACAGAATTGTGAGATAAGGAATGTAAGTTATGATGGCTACTAAGTTTACTTAACTCCCTATGCAGAAATAAATAAAAATCACTCAATTTTCTAAAAAGTTTGGGCTATCAATTTTATAATACTTATGAGTGTTTCAGTACCACACAAGTAACTCTGTGTGCTAGTGTGTCTCTGTGAGTGAGGGGGAGGGAGAGTGTAATGGTTAATCTAATTTTGAGGCTAATAATATTCTAATTTTAAGTGATGTAAAGGTGATTCTGGTGACTGGTGTAATAACTCAACTCTTTTGTAGTTATGAATATATTTATACACAGCATTTGGATAACTCAAGAGTGCTCCACCTACTTTTCTCAATTCCACCACCTCCTCCTCCCTTCTAGCCCTCCTGTGTCTAACTTACACCTCAAATACATGATTACTTATTACTTAATTAAATATATCACAATTATAATTAAATAATATTTATATATAATTATTTAGTTTGCATTTTATATAAAAACAACATACATAATTGAAGGATCACTTAGTATTGTTCCTATTAGTTTAAGCTTACCTTGCAGGATTAGGTAACCCATCAGCAGGCTCTCTTCCCAGGAGAAGATTGACTCAAATGTTCTGAGCAACCTCAATTGCCAGAATTTTTGTGGAGGAAAACACCAAGCTCAGCTTTCCCCTCCAAGAAATGAAAGGAAAGGAATAGTAGCGCCACTCTGCATGCCTTCATACCTACTCTCAATTTTCAAAATATATTTGCTATATTCTTTTGTACTAATAAATTTTCTTGATTTTCTATTTTTTATTATTTTATATGACTGATACCTAACACATAAGTTCTATACACATTCAATGGATATCATTCAGTTTTTACTGTATCTCTATATTAAATAAGGAATATTTAGATCAGGTTAAAATATTTTTCTTTAATATTTGTCACTTTTTCTTGTTTATTTGTTTGGTTTCATTTTTCGAGACAGGGTTCTCTGTGTAACTGTTCTGGCTGTCTTGGACCTCACTTTGTAGATGAGGCTACCCTCAAACTCACTGAGATCTACCTACCTCTTCCTCCCAAGTACTATGATTAAAGGTGTACACCACTGCCTGGCCATTTGTCACCTTCTTACAGTAAAAGTTTTCAAGTCTTTTTCATGCTGTTTGAAATATCTGGTGCATTATTCTTACCTCCACTTGTAGTAGGAGCTGCGGGCTGCGTTCAGCCACCCAGCTCCCACCACTGGCTAGCTTTACCCGAAATAACAACACACAAACTGTATTCTTTGAAACACTGCTTGGCCCATTAGCTCTAGCCCTTACTGGCTATTCCCATATCCTGATCAACCCATCTCTAATAAACTGTGTAGCACCGGTCTTACCGGGAAAGATTCAGCATGTCTGACCTGGCGGTTTGCTTCATCGTGTCTGCCCGGGAGAGGGGAGCATGGCCTCTGAGCTCACTTCCTCTTCCTCCCAGCATTCTGTTCTGCTTACTCCTTCCACCTATGTTTTAACCTATGAGGCCAAGCAGTTTCTTTATTACTTAACCAATGACCTTCCTCCATCATCCACTCATCATATTGGACAGTAACACAGTAGATATTTTTTTTCTTTTCATTGTTTTTAGTTGAAATAAAATTATATCACTTTTCAGACCAGCCTCGAACTCCATATCCTCCTGTCTCTGCCTTCTTCAGCAAATCCTCTGGCCTGAGCCACCTTCAGGGTTAAAGAGAAACCTGGTGCCCAGGAAACCCTCGGGGAAATTACAAGAATGAACCCAGCTAAGACTCCTAAAAATAGTAGAGAGGGTACCTGAGCCAGCCATCTACTGTAATCAGATTGGTAACCACCCTAATGGTCATCAGAGACCCTTTATTCAGTAATTGAGGGAAGCAGATGCAGAGATCCACAGCCAAGTACTGGACCGAGCTCTTGGAGTGAGTCCTGAAGAAGAAAGGGAGGAGAGATTGTACAGCATAGGGAGGTCAACGTCATGAGAAGGGAAACCTCAGAGACAGCTCTTGGGTGCTCATGGACTCTGGAAAAAAAGCTAGGGAGCTTACATGGGACAAACCAAGGCCCTTTGCATGCATGTGACAGTTGTGTAGCTTGGTCTTTCTTTAAGGCTACCAGTGAGATCAGGATCTTTCCCAGGTGCTTAGCTAACTTTGTGAACCCTTCCCCCATGCTTGATTACTTTGCCTAGCCTTGATGGGAGGAGCTCTGTCCTACCTCAACTTGGTGTGCTCTGCTTTGTTCAAACCTGTGGGTGGCATGTTCCTTTGGGAATAGAGATGGAGGAGGACTGGATAAGAAGGGGGTTAGATGAGAGGTGGGGAGGGCAGAAGGAGAGAAAAGAGGGGAAATTGTGGTTGGTAGGTAAAATAAATGAAAAAAATAAGTTAATTAAATCAAAATTTTAAAAAGGTATGGTATGAAAAGTCACACTGTAGAGAACCAATAATTAGCTATACTAAATATAAAAAAGAATTTATCACTTCTCTTTCTTCCCTCACTCCAGATTCTCCCAGCTACCCTCTCTTGAATCTGTCTCATGCTCTCCCATCTGAAGTTGATTATCTCTCTTTTTATTCTACTTATTACATGTATCTATCTGCATACACACACACACACACACACTTATGCTCAGTTGTTTTTGTTGTCTGTGTGTATATGGTTTCAAACCTGTTCACTTTGCATGAGACAGCAAAGTGGACTCATTCTGGGAGACTCTATTTCTCCAATTCTCCTTCCCTTAGCAGTCAATAATTGCCTTTTTCCAATAGAGGGATCCCACAAAATTTTCTCCATTCCCCATTAAAATGTTCTGTTAATATCACTATTATTCTAAAATTCCTTACGCAGGTGTTTCTCGGTTAGACTATTTCACAGTAGATTTCTTGGTACCCAGATTTTCTTGGTACCTTGTTTCTATTCTCTGTTTGTAATATTCACTGAGCCATAGATGAAAAAGAAGTGACGTAGATCTAGCCAATGGATTTGGGCTCACCAACATCCATGGATCCCTGCACTGTACCCAGTTTTAGTTTTCTGACATGGTCTCCCATTGCTGGGGAAAAAAAGAACTTTTTGCTGAAAGTTGGTACCTCCATTTATCTATTGGTTGAAAGATAAGATTTAGAATGCTGTAAGGAATTGACCATCACTCTGCTAGATATTCTCAATTTATTGCCTGCTGGTCAACCTTATCCCCGCTTCTGTCTGTCTCTTAAACCTCAGGTAAGAATCATTCCATCGGAACTTTCATAAGAATGTGTCTTTCAGCATTCATAATGGAGTGAGTTTAAACAGTAATTTTCTTCCTGTGTGTGAAATAATTATTTCAAAATAATGATCTTTAGGCACATCAATGTTGTTACAAATTGCAGAATTCACTCTTAGCCAAATAATATCCTATTGCACTTGTGAACCACGTTGCCTTCATTCAAAAGATGATGTACAGTTTGCTTTTCTCACCAATTTATTTACTATTGGGAATAAAGGATGAAGAAATACAGATGTGTTTCTAACACAGAGATTCTATTTGCACTTCAGTGTTTTGTCTGACCTATTTGCATGCCTGTTATTAATCAACATCGAAAACATCCTAGTAGAGAATGAACTTACTTTTGATAATTTTAAACAACCACTTTTCTCTTAATAATTATTATTATGTTTCAAATTGTACACAGGAAGAATTGTACATCACCCCTAAAAAAACTTTGCTTAACTGCTAAAAGAAATGAACTGAAGCACAGGCCGCCCAATGCTAGAACTTTAATATTCACAACTCTATTAATTCCAGAAAAAGATGTTTTTGGCTGGGTTTAAGTCCTTTAAAAGAACAAAGACTAGATATCTCCAAGCAACTTCTTTTCATAAACATGAACTTAATAGGCATACGGGATGTACTTGCTAATAGGGCCTGATCGGTTTCTATACTACACCTCATTATTAGGAAATACTCTGTGTCGTCATTTGACTTTCAGAACCTCCATGAGTCTCCCTTGGTGTGTCCTCTGAAGGCAGTTTTCAGTCATTTACCTCTAAGCCCAAAGATGACTTTGTGTGGAGAGTATATGGATTGTGATTGGAGATTCAGTCTAGACTTACTCTTTTAACCTCAGAGTCATAGTTTCAAGTCCCATGTTGGGCTCCAGATGAAGTGTAAGTCTAATTAATCTTTTCAAACAGGTCAGGGAACCCTGATTGCTCTTTGAGCTGATGAGGGAGGGGGACTTGATCGGGGGAGGGGGAGGGAAATGGGAGGCGGTGGCGG
>NW_004949096.1:13422960-13433730 GCF_000317375.1 Microtus ochrogaster | reverse complement strand
ATCAAGGGGATTCGAATTGGAAAGGAAGAAGTTTAACTTTTGTTATTTGCAGTTGATATGATAGTGTACATAAGAGACCCCCAAAACTCCACCAAAGCTGACTTTCCTTCTATGCATCTTTATCTTATTATGAGATTTAAAAATTCCTATAACTCAAGCAATGAATCTGATTTTATTTGTCTTCACTAAGATTAAAGCAATGACAGCTTAAAGGATAAATTGTTATCTTAGTGGATAATGTTTTCCTTCTACTTAAAATTTTGCATGTACCTCTTTTTTTTTTTGCTGGACATCTTGCAAATGTGATAAGCAATCACAAAAGCATACATACTAGCAATGTATGGCCTCTCAGAGGAAATGGTTGCTTTATCATTCTTTGCTTTAATGAGGTTTAGGTAGAAGTGTCTGGTATATGTATTTTTTTTTTCTTACTGCTCTTAAGATTTTTCTCATTTCTTCACTGGGGTTTGGAGTTGGAGCTTTGTGTTTCAAGAAGATGGCAGAGGTGGCACATAGATGTTTCATAAGTAATCTCAGGGTTTACATGCATGATTCCAGACAGTTCATGATTTTTCAATTAGTGCATTCAAAGATGATTTTGGTTAAGTGAATAGTTTTATCCAGCCAGCATCAGAGCACTTATAAAATGTCAAACACAATATGCTTTTCTTCCCATTGGGTATCTCATTTGATAGTAATAACTTACATTTTAGCTAAACACCTCATTCTCCTCTTATAAGTTCTACTAGTCAGTCTCAAAGAACACTAACTCAAGGCGAAAAAGTTACCAAGTGATGATGTAGAAGAGCTAATCATGAGCACATAGCACTTCAAACAATCATGTGGTTTTCTTCAGATAGAACTAATCATTACATGGAACAATTAAAAGTAGCTATGGGTCCCCTTAGCCATAAGCTGGTACTGGAAACATAATTATAACAGTGTAATACCATGAGATCTTTATGATGAACAGTAGCCTAAAGCTAACATTTCTTTTTATATATTTTTCTAGGTAGGTAGACCTAGAATTCCTGACAGTAATAACATAAATACATTTAAACTTAATGTTTTTGTTTTCTCAAAATATTATGAAAGAGATGGTATGCATGAAATAAAAGCAAGGCACACAGTGGCATCATTTCCTGTTTTGAAATCAATACACTAGCACATTGTTATTGAGTTATACTAGTACAAATGCTTTTTATACTTTTTAGTGAAGATGCAAGATATAATATTGTCATTATAAATATAATATTTCTGTTTCTGATTGTATGTTTATGTCAAAAGTCTTATTGAGATGGGGATGCTGATGACACAAATGCAATAAAAGTCCCTTTACTCATTTATAGCCAGTAAAACAATATTGGAAGATGATATATTTCATCTTCCTTTTGGTTAGTGAGTTGGGTCTCATAAATTCTCTATTATATTTACTATTTTTTGAGATATAATTTTCATAGATTTTATCTTCACCATTAATATTCTTTCAATGCCCTATATTACAAATTATGTATCCATATGCAAGCATTGAATATATAGTTTTGTGGAAATAATCGTGATAAATCAGAATAAGACAACTATCAGATTAGAAAGGAATTAGAAAAAAACAGGCTAGAAGTGCCAATATTAATTTACAATAAGGTGTGGATTCTATTTGAGTGTCAGTGTACAGTGGAACCTCAGAGTAGGGATGAATTGCTTCTGTAAAGTATGATATATGACCTCCTAAGAGAATCAGCATTGTTGTGGAGAAAATATCCACCTGAAGACAGAGTTACAACATTTGTTAAAATGTAACACTAAGACAGTTGACAGTTAAAGAGCAAGGTGAGAAGAAGATCTATTGTTTGAATGATGACTCATAGCATTGTGCTACTTCTCCAAACAAAGATCTCTGAACTCACAAAGCTTGTGGATGCCAGGTCTGGGTGAAGAACATTATGAAAGCTCTGTAATGATCTGATGTCATCTATGTCTACTGTGGAACACTAACAACTACACTTTTTGCATTGTTTGCAGTACACATCTACAAGATGCTTTCCTTTATTCAATATTGACTCTTGGCTCATGCCTATGATTGCATGCTTCTGAAAACTACCCACTATCAAAACTTCAGTGTTAAAAATGCCTTGTCCCAGTTCTTTGATTTAACTAGTTATAATTCACAGCAGTGCTAACTGGGAGTCTTTTTATCTCTCTGAGAGGAAACAATAATCTCTTGTTGGCATTTTATTCTAAAGAGCATGTGTTCATTCACGGAAATATTTACAAAAGAAAAGTGGAGGTAAGATCAATCATTAGACTTACTATTTCTAAAGCACTAGGGCTGTGATATAATAGGAAAAGAACATGAAGACTGATTCAATGTCTAGGTTTAAATAAACATTTGTGAGACATGATATTAGCTCTATTGTCCTGGTCACATTATGTATAATAACAAAATATTGTATTACTATAATTCCTTCAGGGTAGACTCCTTTCAAATTGTGTCGAGGATTGAACAGAAGATAGGAAAAATACTTCTGTATATTGTTTTCCTAAAAGCTGAGCAGTAGGCAAATTGAGACTAAAAATACAAACAAATGCAGAAATATTTAAAATGCACAAAGGTGGAAGATTATGATTAATTAGAAAGCTAAGTTTCTTTAGAATGTCTTTCTGTCATTCATATTCAAATACAGGGTGCAATTCAACATTGCTGAAAACCCAGGCTCTGCAGGGGAATTCTGTCTTCCTGTCAGAAGCTTGACAAATCTTCATGATATATGGACACTATTCTAACAAAAAGATCAACAAATAGCTTATCCAAATACCTGTGACTCAGGAGAAAACTAACACTTTTAGGTGCAAACCTGCAATATTCTTGGCCATCTGCATAATGACTGAAATTAGCATTGGTTTACACAGTACACAATTCCTTTAGAATGTGCATGCCTTTGAAAGGAACAGAAGGCTATAAATTTCCTAGGGGAAAAAGTCTTTAAAGGGCCTCAGGTTCTGAAGCCAAAGGACTCCAAGGTGAGGGGCCTGTTCTGAATGTTTAAGGGGACAATAAAATGGAGTTCTTCAAAGGATAGCTGTGTTGGTCTTAAAACTTCTCATTCCTTCTTCTGTGAAAGAAGCAGTCACCTTTCAAGGAATACTCGTAATAAATAGCCTCTCTTTTTCTGTGCTTATTGCAGGATGCTATGTTAAAACTAAACATCCAGTTCTCGTGGCCATAGACTACTCACACAAAGGAAGAGGAGGAAAGTCAGGAAAGTAAGCAAGAGTGGGAGAAAATGCAGAGAAGAAAGATAAGAAACATTGGAGTAGCATAGTCGCAAAGGAAGAGGAAACATGCAATTTCTCTGATTTCTAATATTTGTACTTATGACTAAGCTGACCTTCAAGTTTCTACACTAGTAGACTCTAGCTTACTCTGTTAGATTGTGAGCACTGCCCACGTTGTCATTCACATTGCAAGGAATATAGTGAAATTCCACTCTTACTGTCCTGTGAGGCACACAGGCAGGGGAATGTCAGCCTGTATTTCTGGACATAGAGTAAACACAAAGGTATCTAGTACACCCTTATCTGCAGGTTATCATTCTATGAACAAAGCAAAGAACTATAACATGATTTCCAAGCCTTTCATCTCCAAAGTTTCTTCTAAGATTTTTTTTGATCATATGAATTATGTCATTGGTTTTTGATTATGTATACTGTAGAGTCCATGGTTTGAATACTATGTGGTGAGTGGTCCACATTTTTATTAATCAGATAAATATAATCTTTTATTTATTCATTTTTGAGATGAATAGCAGGAAACAGCTTTGGGTTAATTTCAATATAGCCATAAAATTTAATATAACATTTTTTATTAATTATTTGTGAATTTCATACATGCTTACAATGTATTTTGATCATTTTCACTCACACTCCTTTCCCTCACTCCTCTCAGGTCTCTAATTCATATTTCCTCTAACCTATATTTCTTTCCACCTCATATCCTTTCTTTCACTGTGACCAACAATAGCTGCTACATTTTGGAAATTTGAAATAATGCATGCTATCATTTAAGTATGAAAATGATAAGTACATATAATATTGAAGTAGAAATGAAATGTATTCACACACAAGTCTTTAGAACAGCCGAACAGGTAGAACTACTCAGGTTAATGACGCTGCAGAGAGAACATTTGAGGCCCCCTGCAACTTTAGTCCTTCTGTTTTTCCCTGATGTCTATAGATAGAACAAAGGTTCGCCTTTGTTACTTGTACCAGGTAAGTGGAAAGAGGAAGGCAGAGTTAGAAGCAACTGATGGAGATTTGGAGAGCCTCTGTATCTCTCTCCTTCTGTAAATGTGGATACTGTACTATGAGACACAGTTATCTCTTTTTTATCCTAAAGTGCCATGATTCTTTTTTTAAACATTACTTTTTTGAGCCTCGTTTTTCTTATCTATAAATAGGGAAGAATGCTTGCATCACAAGATGACTTTAAGGATTAGAAGATAGTAATCTCATATCTCTTCTCATACAGGTCCATGTGGTTTCTGAATTTACTTAGCTGGAGTTTGAAGAGAGAGTTCTGAGAGCAAATAGCAGCATGGTTTGAAATGATTTGAATTCGGGTTTTCATGTGTTAAATGGCTTTAAGAAAGTCAGGATTTATAAAATGCTTTTAGTTCCAGGATATCTATGGAAGACTTTTACAGGCAACTTTTAGTGGAGGCTTAACCTAGTCTCCTTGACCTTGGATTTAGAAGAGACCTGCTTCTACTGTGCAGCCCTAGGATCTAGCACAGTGTCTAATAATGAAGAAGTATGTAGGAGATGCCTGTGGCTCTGACAAAATACCCTGAGTCCTGTTAAATCTTTTCCTTTAAGAACTCTTCATTCTCTCTAGACCCAGGGAGTTTTAAAATGATCAAAGATGATTTCCTAAGTAGAGAAAATAACAACTAATAGAGTTACAAAATGAACGGATGTTAAGGTTAATTTTTTAATTTAATTAGCAGTGACAGAGCCACTGGTGATAATTAGCTCCAAAGAATATAAGTACTTGTAGATGAAGAATATGGAAATTGCAGTGAAAATAAAAGGAGATTTTTTTTTCTGATTTGGGTATGCATGCATTTGTTTTCAAGTGTATTGTTTACATTTGTGTCTAGAAACTCTGAGCTTATCTAGGCCCTGTAGAGATCAGAAAAGTCCCTGGAATTGGATTTCCATGTGTTTGCAAGCTGCCCTGTGAGTACTGGGATCAAACACAGGTCCTTTAGAAGAGGAAGTCTTTCCTTCCTTAAGAAATAGCTAATCAGTGTTGGGGAGATAGACTTTTCCTATTCTGTCATGATCTTTAGAAACAAGGCAAAGAGCAATATAATGGTTCTCAGTCTCTTAATAAAAATATTTAATATAAGAATATTAAATTTTAAAAGTACAATAATTTTAGTGAATGTAATTTTTTTCTTGTTGTTGAATTAGATAAGTCCTATGAATCCAAATTGGTGATGAAATATTTTGAAGGTCAAAACAAAAGTAATGGAGAACCTCAAATGGCTATGTGTCTGTCCCCTTTAGTGGTAATTGTGAACTTTAAACAGTTTCAAATCATCTGAGAGTAAAGTTTGGACTAAAGAACTACCTAGATGACTAACGGTTTTAATTGGTCTATGAACATGTCTATGGACAATTGATTTGATTTTTAATTAAGTCAGGAGGGTCCAGCCTACTATGGGTGAAATCATCGCTATGTCAGTGGTCCAGGACAATATAAAAAATTAGCTAAGTATAAGCCTGTGAGAAAACAAGTGAGAGAGTACGTTTTCAATAGTATTTCCCCAGAATCCCCACCTGTAGTTTCCTGTCTTGAGTTCCTAATGGAGGTAATAGATGAAAAATACCCTTTCCTCCCTAAGTCGCTTTTTTGTTAGAGTGTTTCTCATGATAGCAGAGAAGTATTGAAGAAAAAAGATTTAAACATATTCAGTTCAAATATATAATTTTCATTGTTTCAGTTTTCAAATAATGTTTAAGGTTTGAATAGCATTTCGTCTATTAAAGTAGAAAGGTATACCTTGGGCATGTAAGAACAGGGGGTTTGTGACATAGCTTTGAAAAGAAGAGGTGAACGTAAGGTAAAATTCCTTCTGGCTGCTCCTCAGTGTGTGGCACTGTGTCAGCCTCCTGGGGAGAACTGAAAATAAGAGGCTCCTATACTATAAGTCAGGGGATGGGGCCTCTTTGAATTAGATCTATATCTCCTGTACTTTTGTCAAAACAAGCTTATTTTGGAGTTTTTCTATTTTATCAAGTTTTAGTTTGAGTATATAATACTTAACATGAATGACTTCATCTTGGTTTTATATTCTGAGGCTTTGTGCTAGACTGAAGTCCATGCTCTTCCACTAATTTTATTTAACAGTAATTAAAAATGTCTATTATTTTAATTTTATTTAACAGCAATAAAATATGTCTATTACTAAAATACACATAACTCTTCATGACATAAATCTATACTTATTTTTAACTAGAATTCACCATAGTCTAAGGAAAAAGTTTTTTAAGGTTTCTTTTTATCTTAGACCATATTTTGTGCACAAAATATTTTTATTGTTTAAGTAAAATAAAATAATCTATGCTTCTCTCCCTTACTTGAACAAAGAAAGAGAACAATAGACTTGGATTAACTGACATTCAACTTGATCTTCCTTCCATTTAAGGGTTCTACCAAGTATGTATGTTAGACAATACAGATTGAGATCCCTGCCCTGAAGAACTGGGGATAAGAGGTGCTTGGAAAAGGGTAGTCAATAAAATAACACTTGGGAAATAACCAATACAAAACCAGGTCCACATTAACTCCTTACTGTCAAATCCTCATCATTTAGATTAGAATTAAAAAGCACACTTTAATAAAAATGGTTAAATCGATCAATAACTTCTAAGGGTATCTTATCCTTTATGGACCTAGACAGATTCTTATATCTATACAGATATATAAAATCCTTCCAGATGCAAAATCATGATGGCACATAATAGACTTATTTTTAAAGGTCTCTATATAATTATCTGTTATAAGAACAACAATGGTCAAATGGTTTCTAGTGATGTTACAAGTGATAAAATGTAGCATTGACTAAACTGTAGGCCTAATTATATACTTTAATTTTATTTGATATAGGAGTTACCGAAGGAACAAAAATAATGTATGTGTTTTGACACTATGGAGACATCCTGAAACCTCTTTGTATCTCAGTAAATGAACTGGATTCAATCTTGGCAAACAGGAAACTGGACCACAGACGACTTTCTTCAGGTATGTGAAAGTATAATTTACACCACTAGAATCCTTCAAAGATCCATTGATGATAGGGATGTTAATTACTTTTCAGATAATTACAGTGTGTCTTTGGTACAGCTGGCAGCTTCTTTTCCTTCCCATACACACACATGTGCTTGTTGGCATACGGCAAGTCTGTCCATTTCACTTTGTTTACTTGGGCCTTCAGTCAGTAACAAAAGGATAAAACAGGAAAGAACCTGCCTCATAAAAATTTTACTTCTAGAGATTTATGCAAAATAACGGGCGTCAAATCATTCATCAAACAGATGTTTCTACCCGCTGCCCTGGGAGTTTAAAGGGTGATAAACAGACCTGCGTAGAACTCAGAATGAAAAGAACAAATAAATGGTGATGTGCCAGCTTTTTGTTGTCTTGAAATCCGGGCAACATTGGGATCATTAACATGAAGCAAAGCATTAGGGAAGGTAACTGTCTTTACCTTCCTTTTGGAAGTTTGCTGATTGGGAACTATGCGGTGACAGAATGAGTGCATTTTCTATTGGATTACTGGAAAAGCTGTTCTTGCTTGAATGAACCTATAAGGAATAAGGGAACCACAGATGACCCTGTGTGGGCTAGGGGCACAGGTCTCAGCCTCCTCTCTTGCTAAATATTGTACTATTGAGAGTCAAAGCAAGCCAAGCCATACAGCTCTGGGAAATGCAAATCTCCTGCTTGCTCAGTTGCAGTTTTCACTGTGATACAAGAGAAAAAGTTCATGTTACTTTGACATTCAACAGCTTTCCTGATAAAGGAGAAGTTAACAGTTGCCATTTTAACTGACAAAAACTTTGTTGAATTTCCAATGTTGTTTTAAAAGCATAGGAGAAATCTTATTTGGGAAACTGAAACCAAATAGTGGTTTCTCACATGCCATCTTCTGTCAGCATTCAGCTGTCTCCGAGTTGTATTGTAATGACTGTCATGCAGTAATATGAAGTAGTCTTCCCAGAAGGCAATGCTCATCAATGATACCGTGTTTGTAGAGTAAGCTCAGCAGAACATATATTAACTGACATTTAGGGAGACAACTTGTTTAATAGACCGCATACGCATCCAGATATACAGGACTTAGTGAGTGTGCGAAGTGTTGTTAAAAATGAAGAGTTAAGGAAACATAACACGCCATGCAGTAACGAGAATGGAGAATGAGCAAAATGAGCAAGAGTGCTTGAAGCCTGTTTGCTTTTCCACTTTTCTTCCTTAAGTGGTAGGAGAAAAAGGATTATCTTGTCAACAGTCATGGGCTGGAACTGAGACAATGGGGAAGCAGTTTTAACGACTCCCATGTTTCTCTAGCTCCACTCGCAACAGGGGTCTTTATCTTCTTTTTGGATGTAACCTTTTCTGCGAGGACTTAGGCTCTGCTGTGGATTTGTTTGTTTGCTTGTTTGCTTTCTGCCAATTATTTCCCTTAGCTTCTCTACACTGACAACTGCATTCAGTGTGGCCTTCTATGCACACTCTCTCCAGTCCTCTTAATCCTCCATTCTTCCTCTAACTCTGTGATTCCTTTGGGTTACTTTCCTTACGTACAGAATATTGCATGTTAAGTATTTCAGTGGACTTCTCTGAGATCTATTAAGTAAATATTAGAAAACTGAAAATGCAAAAATACACTCCAAGAAATCACATAATTAATAAATGAGGGAGCACACAACCTAGATGAAGGAACAAGACAAAGGGTTTGGGGTTACTGGAGTGTAGTATATTGGAGGAGAAGTTTGGAGAGCTGGAATTAAGGTGTCCTGGCTGCAATTCTGCCAAGAAATGCCAAGAAACTTTGAAGCTCAGAGGAAAACTGTGTAGGTCATATTTGAGACATATTCATAAGAAGGTAGTAATATCTCATTGTGAATATTTATTGTGCTATATAGTCATATTTCCCTATTTTCAAATAGGATTGCATGGCTTTTACACTTTCATTTTGTGAGTTTTTAAATATAGTCTACAGTAGTCTTTATAAAATATATGATGGGTAAGTGTTTTCTACAGTCTACTGATAATCTTCTTAAGAACTTAATAAACATTTGCATGGTTTGCTTTTTAAATGATACCCATTTTATCAGAGTTTCCCATCATGAATCATACTGTTACTATCTTTGTCTACCCTTAGATATCTAAGAAAATTTTTCCTATGCCTTTCCAAAATATTTTGTAGTTGATATTATTAAATGAATGAGTCCTTTTGAGTAAATTTTAATACCAAGCTTGTTCATTTTATGTTCTGTAATGTCATTTGCTCTTTTGGGAATAGATATGAGTTGTCTTTCTGCCTTGTATTACATTTTGAATCCTACTGATTGGTACTGTAACGGCACTGTTTGTTAGTTATTCATTTGGCCACTCGTGACTCAGTGAGGAAAGGGTTATAAAGGCCTATATTGCTATGTGGTGCCAAACCTTGAAAGGTTATTTATTATTTGTTTGTTTTAAAAATAAATTTCTTTTTTAAAATATAATCTCATGAAAGTTTCCCATCCCTCAGTTCCTTCCAGGCCCTTCCCCTTTCTCCTTCCATCTAACTACATGCTTTCTTTCTCTCTTTAGAACACAGGAAAAACAAACAAACAAACCAAACAACAGTAACAAACAAACAAAAAAAAACCCAAAGAACTAAAGAAAGGAAAATAGAAGAAAACAGATACTCTTATACATTTTGTTTCTTTTTGTTGTTCTTTGTTTTTATTGACTTCCATTTTTGTTTTATTCTATTTTGGAAATGTTCAAATTATTAGTGCTGAGGAGACAGAATTCCAAGCTGCCCATGTTATTTCTAGGGATGCTATAAATGGTAGTACATTTTTTGCCTGTTATCTGCTCAGATGGGATGAAAATCCTGGCCCTTTGTGCTCTGTTTTCTCATTGGTGGTCTGTTGTCCTCAGGAGAGTTGAGTTAAGGTGCATGCATTATTGGATGAAACTATGTGAAAGTTTTCTATCTTATTTTCGATTCAGTCATTTGTTTATTTGGTTAGTGTGAATATGTGATGGGATGGGAGGCTTCAGAGAATGATTTATGAGAATTGGTTCTTTCCTTAGAAAATGTAATACCAGGGGCTGGAGAGATGGCTCAGAGGTTAAGAACACTGATTGTTCTTCCAGAGGTCCTGAGTTCAAGTCCCAGCAACCACATGGTGGCTCACAACCATCTGTAATGAAATCTGGTGCCCTCTTCTGGCCTGCAGGCATACATGCAGACAAAACACTCTAAAACAAAAATAAATAATAAATAAATCTTTAAAAAAAAAAAGAAAAGAAAATGTAATACCAGGGATTCATCTCAAGCCCTCAAGCATTGGAGTAAGGGGCTTTCTTTTTATTTTCTTATTGAGTTATCTTGCCTGCCTAGAAGTTCTCTTTCTTAATAATCTTCCCTTTCCTTGACATTTGTGTAAGAATCAAATGTCTCTGCACTCTTTTTACTCTCTCTCTCT
>NW_004949096.1:13410848-13422820 GCF_000317375.1 Microtus ochrogaster | reverse complement strand
GTGTGTGTGTGTGTGTGTGTGTGTGTGTGTGTGTGTGTTTGGTGTAGAATCTTATTTAGCCCAGACAGTTTTTTGAAGATTTACTATGCAGCCAAGACAGGTCTTAAACTTATGATTCTCCTGCCTCTACCTCCTAAATGTAGAATTAGAAATAGGCCATCATATTTAACATACATCTACAACTTTTATTATCAAATGCCCTATCTTGTACTAATCTATCACCAAATTCCAGATACAATAATAGCCTCTTTTTGTTACATATTTGGAATAATAATTTGTAGGTCACACATTGATCCTGGATATCCATCTTACACAAGCCAAAATAGTTTCTACAATGAAGAATTTTAAGGACCATTATGTGTTGCAAAGATTATTTAGTGTGGTTGCTTTTTAAGACAATAATTAATTTACCTTTAAACATAACTCAAAGAGGAATTATGAAAGTCACTAACTTTTAAAGTACTTCCAGTTAAGGAATCACATAAATAATAGCTGAAGAGTTACTTAAAATAAAGGTTTTACTAGAAATACAAACAGCTCTTGACAAAGAATCTTCCAGGCTTCATTCCTGGGCCAGCGAATGCCTGTAGCTTGGGCAATCAGCAAGAGCCCTGGTGGAAAGCAGCATAAACCTAGGAGCAGAGAACTCTGGTGAAACAAAAGGCAAGCCTTGGTCAATCAAGACAACCCAAATTGACAGCAGCAGAAGCAGGAGTGTTGCACTTGCCAGAGGCAGATGAATACAGCCCTCTTTCTCACCTGTTTTGTGAACCCTGATGAGACCCTCTCTACATTTCATAAAGAAGGGCACAATCAGCAAACTTTCAAAATAATGAATATTCTTAGGACTAATATAAGGATCAAGATTTGTGGTTTCTTTTTGGTTTCATTATAAAAGGCTTACTTGTGGATGGAAAACCTCCCACGAATATTCCCAGGCTGCTAAATAAACACAAACAGTGTGGTTTTTAGATAGGTGATGTTTATAACAACTTTACATTCATGATTTTTTTTTAGTAAAATAGAAATTATAAGCATATCCTATTGCTAATATTCAGGAAACATTTACACAGGACATGCTTTGTTTTGTGGAAATTTATTTTAACAGGTTCTCTGCATAAGAATTAGATGGAGAAGCCCAAACTTAAACATTCAAGAGTCTGGCATCAACAGAAATATTTTATCTGTCATTTGAACTGTAGTTGCCAAAAATTTCTTAATCACAGTGTCAGATATTAGTTGAGCATACAATAATTCATATTAACAAAAAATGATCCCATTTCACGCATAGATTTTAAGGTTGTAAAGCTTAGCAGATTAAAATACTTGCCATATATATTTATAGTAACTTTAAAGTATTACTATAATTAAAGTCAAAGAATCTTTAAAAGACTTTTTGGTATTATTATAAAATGAAATGGCACTAAAAAGTCAAAGCAATAACACAGAAAGCATTTTATTACAAAAAATAAATTTCTTTTTGTAATAAACAATATGAAATATCATGCTAGATTTGGTTTTAGGAAATGATGTAAATAGATTCCATTTTATCTTCATTGCTCTATTTATTGTACAACTCCTTCTGTTTGAAGAATAACCGTCACTACACTATATTTCTCACAGTAGAGCAGAGCAGGGTAATGGATGAGGAAAGACCATATATGAATTCATTGGGATGCTGAAGTACTTTCAAAAAGTACTTCCTTAATTCCCAAAGGTAAATATATCATTTATAAAATTAAATGAATTAAAAAATAAAAATAAGAATGAGAGATGCTTTGATGAACATCATTTTTACTGTGATGGGAGTTTTCACAATGATGTAATTCCACATTCACACTGCTTTGGTCAGGTCTGGGAGGTGAGTAGACAGCTTTGAGATACATCAAAAAAAAAATACATCTCCTTGACACAGTCCCACTTACCATGCCTAATTTCAGAAGTTTCTAGGTGTATAGAAAATACCATCTTGAATAAAATTCAGCTTGTATAATAGAGGTTCCCATCTTGCATGCACCCACTAGTTGAAATACTCCAATCATTGACAGTACATTGTTTTTCTCTCAACTTTTTTTTCAGTGACAAAATTATTGAATATCATGAAAATTCCTAAAACTTAATTTATCGTATTTTGCATCTTTAAACATTACAGTTATGCCGCAAGCAGAGTGAAATATGTCTGCAGTAAAGCAAAATGTTTCATGGCACACATTTACTGTTCAAGAAACCAAACCATAAAGCACAGATTTTAGGGCAGTAAAACTATTTGAAACAAGCATTCTATTCAATACAATGGTAGGCATCTATTATGTAGATTATTTCAGCCACTAACAAGATATTATTGCATGCAGAATTGGAAAACAATAGGTTGTATGTTCTCTCATTGGCTGGTGCAAGTTGCTTCTAATACCCTCCATGCAAAGCACTCTGGTTTTCTTTTCTATGACCCTGCCAAAATAAACCATGCCATATGATTTCCTCTTGGATGATCAGGTGAGTTTATTTAGATGGATACTGTAGATGAAGTACCCCCACAATAATAATAAAATGTGTTACCTTTGCAAGTAACCTACAGGTAGCAAAAACTTTCACCCCAGGAGTTGGCATGCTTTGAGTAGAAATGAAACCCAGAAAAGGCATGGAGTCTTTTCTGAAACCTGAAAGAAAAAAAAAAAAAGTCTCTTTAGAAGTGCTACCCTACTACCAGGCTTGGGAACTGTTAAGAATGCCTTGGGGAGTCCTTATTCTTAGCTATTGCAAGTTCAAAAAATGAATAGGATGACCATAGGCAAAGAATTTCCTTTTCAATATTAAATCTTAAAATTTTCAAATCTGTCCATTCTCACATGATACTGAATTGTTTTTTTTTAATTTAAGAAATTTGTTGCATAGAATAGTCAAACAAAATATTGAGAATAGATGGCTACAATTAAAACAAACCTTTGTTATGAACTGCTTATTATATATCTCAGACTTCAAACCTGGACTTTTTCATGTGAATAGTTTGGTGCATTATATTTATTCATATACCTTTATTCCTTCTAATGGTAGTAGAAATACAACCATTTGATGACTGCTTTTAAAAAACTATCTAAAATGTTCTAATGACAATTGAAATTAACATTTTTCTTCTCTTTGCTATGACTTAGACATTCCAAACTTGATGTTTAATTATTAGGCCTTAAAAATGCTTCTATTTCATAATTGGATAGATTAAATAGATCACTTGTCTTGAATTGTCTCAGATTTATGACTAAGCAGGTGTTTATTACTGAGCAGCCAGCCATTATTATCAGTTGCTTTTGGTTTTGGAAAGATTCACAGAGACCAAAACAAATACCAGCCCTCTCACCCCATATCTTAACAGTAATGACAATAATTAAACAAACAAAATAATATATAAATATATAATATATTATGAGACATATACTCTCATCGTATATTGTACTGGAGAGTATCAGGGAAGGCATGAATGGGAGGTGATACTGTGAAGTGCCTAAGCATCTCTAAGAGGTTAAAATTAAGAAAGTGTGCAGATGACATGAAGGTGATGCACACAAATATGCTGCAGAACATCTTCTTCAGTCAAACAAACACAAAACACCGGGGCAATATTTTGACTTATATATTTGAGAAACAAGAAGGTCTGTGGGCTAGCTAGTCCAGAGGCAGGGCATCTAAGGTAAATGGTTTGGAACCCTTGTATTTGTGTTCTTTGATCAGGATTGACTGAGGGAGTGAAGAGTGGGGAAGGGAAGATGATTAGCAGCTATTGCAGCAATCCCTGTGAAAGATGCTACTCGCATGACTCATAGTGGTAGAAGTGCAACTGGTTATATTTTTATAAAGTTTGAAGTAGATATAATTTGTGAGATAGGTAGGATACAGAAAAGATTGAGATAGTATAATAGTTTTGTTCTGATTAAATACAAACATTGAATTTAATGAGATGAAGAATCTTAAAAATAGAACAACATTGAAAGATAAGGGGATCCCCAACGGTAGGTCTAGAGTTGTGAGCTCCTATGAGCCTGGGTCAGCTGTCTCTGTGTATTTCCCGGTCATGATATTTAACCCCTGTGGGTTAGGGGAGGATCTAGGGGGCAGAGAGAGGAGGAGACAGAGGTAAAACTGTGGTTGGTATGCAAAATGAATAAAAACATTTTTCTAAAAATTTTAAAAAAGAAAGATAAGGGGCTTGTAAATATGTTTAGTTCAAGAAGGAAGAGGTGTGTTAAAATAGTCTGGTCTAATTCCATGCATAAGACCATTCGGGTTACACCAGTCTGTTTTCAGTAGAGACAACCCAATGTGTCAAGATGAAGACACAGGAACTAGTTATCCACACTTTTGGGGAATTTGGGGTTGTAGAAATGGCTCTATGGGTACAGGATTTGGTATACGAGTGTAGGGATCCAATATTTTAATTCAAGAAACCACCAATAGTCTGCAAACCTAGCATTTCTAAGGTGAGATGATAGAGAGACACAGATTTCTCAGTAGATCTTCAGCTGGCTAGCCTGGTATATGCAGTGGTGAACAACAAATGAGACCCTGATTCAAAGTGGTTGCAGGCAAGTGACCATAGCCCAGGACGTTTCATTTGCACATCTTCATGGCTTCTGATGTGGCAAACACATATCCCTTCTTTATATAAAAAGTAAAGTGTATTTGATGCTGTGTTCAACTTGCTTATAAAGAGAACAGTGGTAGGTATTTAAAATTATTTTAATAAATCACAAGAGTGTAATACATACCTATAGAAACTGAATTTCTTGGGAGAATGGAAGATGATATAAAGATGGTGATCATAGAGAAGAGACAATTGTTAAAGCTCTGTAGATACGCAAAGAGCAGCGATTGCAGAATCCCTGAGCCTTAACATTTATTAATCTGAATATGAGTCATGTGCTATTCTGAAGAGCCAGATGCTAAAATCAAGTACACTGTCAGGTGGAATACTGCTCATACAACAGACCTGTGTAAAATGAAGATGACTATGTGTTTTGTGGGCAGTCTGTCATTGAAATCTACAACATCTCTCACTAACAGGAAAACATTAAACAGATATGTCGGACATACCCAAGATTATCAAACTAATTATGCCAGTTTCATGATCAGAAACAGGAATAAGTGCCAAATATTTGAGATGATGAGCAACATAATAACCTTTAATATTATGAGTAAATATAGCATGAACTTGTACTCTATTGTCAAAGACATATGACAAATATCTTCTAATAAAAGTAAATAAAGATGGTGACACCTAGGTTCTGGCTGATTTAATAACTGTGCTACTTACTCATTGTTGTTCCTTTATTTTCACTCTTTGGTTATAAAGTACCTCAATTTCTAGACAGATGCCCATTTGATGGTACTCAAGATTTTATGTACATATCGTAAACTAAATATCAGTACCATTTTTTTTCTTGAATGTCCTCCATGCACACCCTTTTATGCCTTTTACAGGCTTTAGAAGTTTAGGTGATTTCCTATTTTTATGTTTTTTTTTTTCCTGAGGTGCTATTACCAATGTATTTTTACTCATGATTGATTGTGGCAGGGTTTCTTGGACCTGCAGCCCCAAATACATGCCATCAGAGACTTATTATTAATTATGAAGGTTAGGCATTAGTGTAGGCTTATTTCTAATTAGCTATTTTTTCTTTAGCTCAAATTAATCCATTTCTATTAATCTATGTTCTTCCATGAGGGTTGGTTACCTCACCTATTCTAATACTGTCTATTCTGCTTTCCTGTTTCTTCTGTGTCTGCCTGGGCCACAGATGGGTGGCCCCTGGCTCACTGGCTTGCTTCCCTTTTCTTCTAGCCCCACCTTTCTCTTTTTTTGCCTACCTATTGGCTGTTCAGGTTTTTATACGAACAATAAGGTGCCTTAGTCAGGATACAAGAGACTTTTTATTAATTATAAATGCCCTTTACCTTAGGATTGTTTCTATGCTTTTTAACTTAAATTAATCTTTTCCTATTAATCTATTGCTTCCCAAGATTGGTTTGCTTCATCTACATATTGTGCATCCTACTTTCCTGTTTCTTCTGTGTCTGTCTGGCTGGCTCCTGGAGAGCTGAACCCTGGATGGTTGAGTGACTCTCCTTTTCCCTTTGCCCACCAACCACACCTATCCATCCTCTGCCAGGCTAGTGGTTGTCCAGCTTTTTATTTGAACAATAAAGTACCTTAGGCAGGCAAAGTGAAACAGCAACACATCTTTACATAGTTAAACAAACACAACGTAAATAAAAGCAATACACCTTTGCATAGTTAAACAAATACAACATAAACAAATGCAATTCTTTACATAGTTAAAGAATTATTCTGCAACACAAACAAATATAACTCATCTTTACTTAAACAAATATTCTATTCCACACTAAGTGATTCATGTTGTAGGAGTTTTTTCAGTTCCCATTATATGCTCTTGTCAAAAAAACTTTTAAATAGTTTTCTCATCTGTATCTCTGTCAGCCACAAACCACACACCTTGGGCTTAGTGCCCTGCTCTTCTCACTGTTTTTTACTCCATCTGTTTCCTGTACACATTTCCCCAGTGAGTAGATCTGGCTTAGGAGCTGTCCAATGAAACAGTTTACCAGTGGGGAAGTACTGATTCAACCCCACTCCTAACTGGAGTTAGCAATTATTCCCTTTGCTTTAACCTGAGACACGGACCAGTACTACTCATGCATTGTATCTATGTTTTACATATATTATTTCTTCTTAAATACCCTTTTCCCATGTTTCTTTATAGAATTCAACCTCCTCCTGAGAGACATGGGGTAATCAGAACTTCCTTTAACTTCTCATAACCTTCCCTTTCTGAATATGAGCCTTTGATGTGTTGCTATGTTGTAATTTCTCTAACATGCAACATTATATGTGCCTGTGATTTTTTTCTTCCACTCCTACTTGAAGCAGAACTTGTACACATCACTCATCTCTCCAAAGCCTCAGAATCCCTAGAGTAGCTGAGGAATTTAATGAGGACTGTAGAGTAGGAGAAGGGGTATATTAGTGAAGGCTTAAGAAAAATCTCTTTTTAGATGACTTGCTTTAATCATAACTGGGATTTAAATTCATTTCAATAATATACACCCATTTAAGATATTGGTGCTCTATGTTATGAATTATTCCATAGATGATCACACTGAAGCATAAGAGAGAAAAATTGGTATTAAACCTAAGGAAACTATACTATTATTGTCATGATCATTATTATTTTATTGTTATTATTATTAATTTGTTTTTGCAGGAGTATTAAAAATAGTTTGCAAGATTAAACAAGACTAAATTATGTAATAGGAAAATATCTGAGAGCAAAATTAAAAACTACCATTTGCTAGCAAGTTGAGAGCTTGTCATATAATTTCCCCAAGAAAATATACCTGGATATTTTCCACCTAACTTCACTACAGTAGGGAGGGTTACATGAATAAAAGAAATGGAACTCAGATTTGAGTCTGAAGTAACCAGAATAGAAGTTTGGGCTAGTCATATTCATAAAAATAATACATTTACTTCTAAGATAAATCTATGTATAGATCCTGCTGCAAGCATTTTAATCCTTACATGTATCAGACACTCACACTTTATTCCTATTGGGTGATGTCAGCTCTGAAATTCACAAATGATTCAGTTGATGTTTCATGAAGAACTCAAGATAATAATATAATTAATAAAATCTGTAAGTTTGGAAAAAACTTAAATACACAACAGAATTAAACATTCTTAGCATGCTGAAGATTTTCAGTACAAGAATGACTTCAGTCATCATAGACTCCCACAAAACAGCCTAACAGAGTGGGGAAAAAGTTTTTTCTAAATGCCACATGGTACATTATATGAATTAACTTCAAAGACATGTAAAGTGAAACAGGGAATTTTCATCAGAGGTCTCTGAGGTCTCTAATGGAAGTCTCCCTCCCATTTTTTTCTGTAGATTTTTGCATTTTTCACAATGTGCTCTCTATAACTTTTAAATCTATAGTAAAATTATATACATACACGTATGTGTACACAAACATATATGTTCACTTTTTTTGCTTGAACTAATTCTGGTGCCATACTCTTATTTTATTTTATTTTTATTTTTTGGTGGTGGGGGGAGTTTTGAGACAGGGTTTCTCTGTAGCTTTGGAGGATGTCCTGGAACTCACTCTGTAGACCAGGCTGCCCTTCGATTCACAGAGGTCCACCAGTCTCTGCCTCCAGAGTACTAGGATTAAAGGTGTGCACAACCATTGCCCAGCAAAATATTCAGTTTTATCAACATACTAACCATGTTATAAAAACAAACAATAAATTAGAATTGAAAATTTTATGTTTTACATTGCATATCATTTAAGTAATAAGATGAAATCTCATGGTGTCTTACATAAGTTGCTCCTAGAAAGTCATCTCTTTAGCAACTGTGTTCATTCTGTATGCGTTACATGCCTTTTAGTCTTTAGTAGCAATCTGAACAAGTGTTCAAGTATTTGATTACTTAAGGAGAAGTGACCCTACTTTTATTTAGTAATGATCCAAATCACAACAATATTGTTGTTTGCAAATCAGATATACCAAAACCAAGGTTTAACATGTTGTAATTGTAAAGGTAAAGATATAAAAATTAAAACAATAGAAGGTGAAAGCATCTACATAACTTTCATTGTGTTATATCACCATTACCATTCCAACTTTTTAGTCTCTTGCTATGCTTAATTTATATGTTCGACCTTATCCTTGGTATTTATGTGTAGGAACAACATTGTGTGTGCAGCATATTGCATAATTCATGTTTTCACACAATGACTGGATTATTTAAAATGTAACACACAGGGATGTGAAGAAGCTAATGGATTCCCCAAATACTAATACACAGAAGTCAGTAGAAAGAGAATTATCCCTTTATGAAAAGTGTAGAGAAAGGGGCTGGGAAGCTGACTCAGCCTGTTGCCAAAGCCTGATTAGCAGATTTCAGTTTCCAGTACTCACTTGATAAGACAATACCAGCTTTAAAAGACTATTCTTAGACCTCCACACATATGCAGTATCTCTCTGTCACACACACACATGCACACATACACACACACACACACACACACACACTCACAAACAGACACCTGCAAATAAAGTAATGAAGGCTTTTGTGGTCCAATCCCAAGGTCCTTTTCAGGGTTCATAACAGATGCTCCAGAATGTGCCAGGAATTTAAGGTATCTAAGGGCAAAAGATCTTGCTCACCCATTTGCTGTTCTAAACATATCTCTTTATTGTTTTGCCCCAATTCTAATTATCTTGTCGAAATTCTAATTCATGCCAACTTCTTCTATTGCCTGAAAACTCTCTTCTTACAGAGGATTAAAGCAATGAAAAAAAACTACAAGAGTCATCTCTCAATTGTCAAAACATATCCCTAGGGTAAGTGATAGTAGCTAAGCCATTTGCCATGATGACGTAAGTTTCTAAAGTAATAGGAATAAGACCACAACCAGACAGGGCGAGGGCACAGTGTCCAGTGGCAAACACTGAGACACAGGTTTATTGTCATTAGACCTGTCAAGCAAAGAACTGGCATGTTTTTCTTATGGTGCTCTACGTAACAACCTTGGTTGGACACCTGTGACTCTGAGCTTTTGCATAGCTGTAAAATTTTAAACTTATTTACAAAAAGTCTTTAGTCTAGTTTGAACTTGCTCTGAGGTAAAATGTGTAGTCTGAAAAAAAAAGGAACAAAGCAGACTTTTAAGATTCTACAATTTTCATGGGACAATAGATCTAGTTATGAAGTATATCCTAATATATTTTCTATAATTTAACATTATATAGCTAAATGAAAAGTCATATTTCTGAGCTCTCATGTGTTCAATACATGGAATATTTTCATAAGGTAAACACATAAGCAGTGGGAATACACCCAAAATTATTCTTCAGGAAGAAATGAAATGAAGTGGTACATGAGAGAAATTAAAGATACAGGCAATCAGTTTTTACAGTCAGTGGTCATGTAAGCCTTACTAGACAGGATAATTTCCACCAGGGTCTGGTGGACCAGTACCTGAGTTATGAATTGTCATATGCCATATACTTCCATCCCCCCCACAATAACTAAATTAAATGTTCAAAGGCCTTTAAAAAGAAAAAGTATAAGTGAATAACTATATAAATCTATTTTGTTCTTAATCTCAGAAGTGATTTAAGTGTTGTCCTTGGCGATTCCAAATCATCTACCATCTTCTAAGCAATTCTACATTCAAGTTTTTTCCTGCGCAGTGGAAAGACTCAGGCCCTGGCACAACACATGATACAGAAGTGTTCTACAACTTACCTTCCTTCTCATCCCTGTATATGTAATTTTTAAGATATTGAGTTTGTTGTTTAAGCAGTTTATATTACTTTAAAGAACACAAAAATATTTCACTCTTAAGTATGGGCCAGATTTATCAAAACACAGAACTAATTCTGAATGCTTTCTTCAAAACTAGCTCTATTAAGTATTAGTGCTAATCATCTTAACCAACTCAGTAGCAGCAGGCTATAGGAGAAGAAAAAAATTCAAACCCACAAGGCTGGAGTATATAGGTTTAGGACTGTCATTTGCTAAGTAACAAACTGTGGCCAAATCTCACAATCTTTTTGACTTAAGTTTTTATTTGTTAAACAGTGATATTAATATCAACTTTAAATAGATGTTATTACATCAAATAAAACAAAATTTGATGAAGGGCTTGCATTACAATCAAATTACAAGTTTTACTATTTCTTACTGTATCTGACAATTTTCTATAGATCCCCAAATCTCAAATGCATACATTTAGGGGTAAATATGCTTCATGTGCAGAGCATGATTAGTAAGCAATACAGAACAAAAACCATTAAGAAATGCCACACTAATTAAATTGCTTCCTATTCTCACCAACACATGTAGAATATTTTTGGTAACTGAGCCTTTGCTGTCTTAAAATAATACTCAACAGCCTGTCATATGTTCTGGAAAAGTTGGGCTAGAATGGAAAGAAGAGAAGAGAGTCAATGATGTTTTTGAATCCTGTCATATGAAAGCAACAATATAGTGGAGGGAGCACCATAGTAAGAATGCTCAGGAAAGGTGATTATCTCATTATACAATATATGACATCACAATAATGAGTTACCACATGTTAGGGACTCCTTTGTGGCAACTTAATTCATTGGAAACTAATTCCAACTCACAGCTGTTCCAGCATGTACTAGGGGATTGTGTTTGCCTTGCTAACAGCCTGACACACTCAACATGACTATAGGGCACTTTAACTTTTGTGTGCTTCAGCACATAATTAAAGCATATAAATTCATTTGCATTTTAACTGATCTAAGAGTTCAGGAAAGCACATCTTATAGGGGTGAAAAGTTTTGACTCATTTCAGAGAGGAAGCCAAAGCTGCTTTCTCTACGCAGTGGGGCATCCATGTCAAACATTAGGAAAATGGATTAAGGAAGTTGGAAAATTCTCCTGTTACTCTCCATAGGAAGCACGGTGAGTTCATTTCTCTCCTCTAAAGGGATTACATTTAACATTTTATGCCGTTATTACATCACAATGAAGAATTACTTACAGAAATATAACTTCTTTTACATTTCCCTGTTTCAAAATGCACAGAAACTGTGCCTCTAAGAAAAATGAGCGTATTCATGAGTGGACTTTGAATGATGAAACTGCTTCTTCCTATCATGAAAGACTAAGTCTATTACAAAATGAAATTGCATGGAAGTGGGAGATGTAGGTAAGAACATTACGATCACTTTTGTCACTAGAGCTAGAGGCCAGTCTAGAGTCTGTGAAACATCAAGAGTACTGAACTCAGCTATGTTTCAGCATCTGTTGGAAGCTCTGCTCAAGACAGGGAGGCTCCAAAGCCACAGAGAAACCCTGTCTCGAAAAACAAAAAAAAAAAAAAAAAGACAGGGAGTATTAATAATATGAGCAAAGGGG
>NW_004949096.1:13403567-13410748 GCF_000317375.1 Microtus ochrogaster | reverse complement strand
AAAAAAAAAAAAAAAAAGACAGGGAGTATTAAGCCTCTTTGTGCCATTGCTGTAGAGTGAGAACTCCAGGTTAATCACAACCAAATTTGCCTGACCTTGGACAATATATTTAATCTCTCTAGTGTTCAGCTGTGAAAAAAGTTAAATGGGTAGATGACACACTTAATGTAAATCATCTTCATCTTTACTGTACAGTAAGCTCCCAAGGCAGGTAATACTGAGACTGGAGGGTAGGTATAATCCATGACAGCAATAAATGAGGAAAGAAGAAAGGAAGGAAGGTAGAAAGGGAGGGAGGCAAGGAGGAAGAAAGAAAGGAAGTGAAAAAGAAAGGAAGAGTGGAGGAAGTGATTGAGTAGGTAAAGGAAGAACTGTTGAAAGAAAAGAGAATAGGAGGAGATAGAAGAATTAAGGAGAAAATAAAGAAGAAAAGAAGGGAGGTAGAGAAAGCAGGAGGAACATAACCAAGGGGTCAGGGATGGTGGGGTGGAAGAAGAGAGAGAAAAAACAGAAAAGCATTGACCAAGGAGAGAAGATGCTGGAGCTCTCTACTATTTAATTTGAGTTTTATTTATTTTCTTAATTTAAACTGTAGTGATGCAAGTGAGGAACTTGACTCTCAGGATAAATCCGTTTATGTAATCGCAGGGTGCATCTCTGGAGGCATATGTCTTTGGGTTCCAGGATTTATATTTTAATTAGTTAATTTGACATCCATAAAACATAGTGTATAGGGTAAACAGAGGGTTAAATTAGATAGGTTATGAATAGAAATAAAAGTAGTTGAAAATGTAGCAAAACATGAACAATGTAATGTCATCGAAGCATCAGTAATTCCTTATAAACCCTGGGCGGCTGTAACTGTGAGGCAGTGTAGTCGTTCCTTGACAATAATATCTATGCAAAGTGAGAATAACTACTTTTTTGAAAGCAATTTATGTTTCACAGAATGCATGTTGATTATCAGCAATGACATTTGAATGACAGATTATTATTCACAAATTTAAGAACTGATTTTACAGTGTTATTAAAATCAACTCTTATTATTCTTATTTTACAGGATAAAATGAAATAACACATTTGCTTTATTATTTAATAAGGGGTATATTATGAGTTGGTCAAATATTTAAATAGAGAATTCAGATTTCAGTTTCTTCTTGTCAGTTTATATTACTACTCAAGTAGTACAATCTTTATCCAAGTCACAAGTAAACAATCAATGAAATATTACATCAACTCTTAATAAAGTGTATGTTTTTCTGCTTTATATAAATGTAATTATCTAAGAAATTGTCAAATGTTCAACCTTAACTAAAGATGCAAGTTTTAAAACAGATTTTATTTTAAATTACCTGTGTGTAAGTGTTTGTGTATGTGTGTACATGCCTGTGTGTGGGTATGTGCTTGTGAATACAAATACCCACAGAAGCCAGAGCTGTTGGACTCCTGCTGGAACTGGAGTTACTGGCACTTCTGAAGCTCCTGACAGGGTTGCTGGGGACCAAACTAGGTAGGGTTTTGTTGGACAGCTTTGTTGGCTCTTAACCTCCAAGCAGCCTCCCCAGCCTCTAAAGACACAATTTTCAAATCTTTCAAATTCACTAGATGTACATCAAATATTCCCAAGGATCTGCTATGAAAAAATAAGGACAGTAGCAATAGAAACATGTTTTTAATTTTTTTTCTGAAACTCTCAGTTATATTTTCCATTGTTTGATGGCAATGGTAACAAAGTAACAACTATGAAATCTGCAATATACAGCTGACAGTATGTGACCTTTACACTCAGTATTTCATAAAGTACCTTCAAAGACATTCACTCACAATATTACCAATGTGGGTGGTACCACCCTTAGTTTATTTGTAAGAAAAAATAAGAGTAACAGATTTTTCCTTGGGCTTCACAACAAAAGAAGTTTGGTTAAATCGTAATCCATGCTCTTTGAATTTTACCGATTATCCTTTTAAGTACCAGACAATGCAATTTACATGGTTATCATAATATTAACTCTTCACTGGAAATTACTATCTCAATTATAAAACTATTTGTTTTATAAAGAATTTTGTATTTTTTCTAATGTTATCAGGCTTCTTAGCAGATCTGCTTCTCAAATCAATTTTTAGGACCTCTGTTTTATATCCAAGAAAACTTAAATCCAGTATATCATTAAGTAGTTTAGAACATCATTAGCCTCTTTGTTCATTGTTGATTTTGTTATTTGAAATAAAACTGTACAATTTTGATGAACAAAATAAAAGACTGTGGTGTAAAAGTCGGAAGAGTTGGCATTTAGAAAAATGTTTGACCATTCTAGAATCCAAATGCTGAAATGGACAAACAGGAGAAGAAACTATATTCTCTTGACTTAGTCTTATCCTCAGAATAGCATTCAAGCGCCAACTCTCATTAGCTGTGTACACCAAAAGAAAATGAGTAAATGTTTATAGTTCAGTATTTTACTTGCCCACCATAGTATATGGCAAAACAAGCTAAAGCAAGAACTAAGATGACAACTTACATAAAAGAAAGAAAGAATAAGAAATATTGTTCTCACATGAAGGAAAAGACAAGCTATCTGGAATAAATACTTTAAAGTTTAAGAAATATCATTAGCTGATGTGTCATTTTGATGGAGAATACCTATAGAAATCATTCCCATTGAGTTTTAAGTACAGAGTGAACCTAGATTGCTGACATTCAAATAGAATGATTTTAGAAATTACTAACCAATGAACAAGATGAAAATTATATAAATGGGTAGAGATGATGGATCTGTGGATCAGTTTTGGAACTCAAAGAGTGTTGAATGAAGGTATATGCACAGCCTTATATTTTTTAGACCTATAAAATAATCAATGATTGGCAAAAGGGAAAGAAAGAAACAGAGAGATTGTAGATTGAACCATGTTGGGTAAAGGAGAAGTGTTTATTCATTCTTGTAAGCATCTGTTTGTTTATTTATTTATTTTTTCAGGTAAATAATGTCAGTCAATGCACAGGTTGCTCAGAGATACAACATGAAAATTTTATGTGACCAAGAGATCAACTGAAGAGATGAGAATGATTGTTAGGATTGCAACTTTAGGTGGAATGATGAGGAAATATGTGTCTGAGGAGACAGCTTGAAAGGAAGAGAAAGACTAGGAAGTGAGGCAGTAGGTCATCTTTAAAATTAACATTCTATATTTATGGCTAGTAACCAAATATGAGTGAGTACATCCCATATTCCTCTTTTTGGGTCTGGCTTACCTCACTCAGGATAGTGTTTTCTATTTCCAAAGGACTTGCTGAACATAGCGGACAATGAGGACTACTGAGAACTCAAGAACAATGGCAATGGGTTTTTGATCCTACTGCACCTACTGGCTTTGGGGGAGCCTAGGCAGATTGGATGCTCACCTTACTAAACCTGGATGGAGGTGGGCGGTCCTTGGACTTCCCACAGGTCAGGGAACCCTGATGGCTCTTCAAGCTGATGAGGGAGAGGGACTTGATCGGGGGAGGGGGAGGGAAATGGGAGGCGGTGGCGGGGAGGAGGCAGAAATCCTTAATAAATAAATAAATTAAAAAATAAAAAAAATAATGTTCTAGTATGAAAACTTCTAGAAATTAAAGGGGACTTCACTTGAAAATGTGTAACATCAAGTGTGTATCTAAAGCTGTGTTTAGAAGTGTGTATGGATGAAAACAAACAGAAAGAGAACAGAGTCCTTACTTTAATAAAAATGGCTTATCTATAGATGGAAGTTTCTCTCATATCTGGTCCTGTAACCATTCAGTCTCAAAAATATACAGAGGCTTATATTAATTATAAACTGTTTCGCCTATTAGCTGAGGCTTATTATTAACTAGGTCTTACAACTTAAATTAACTCATGATTCTTTTCTATGATTAGCCACATGACTTAGTACCTTTTCTCAGTATGACAATTTCATTTTGCTTCCTCTGTTTCTGGCTGGTGGCTAACTTTCTGATTTTCTCTTTCCAAAATTCTCTTAGTATGGTCACCCCACCTATACAACCTGCCTGGCTATTGTCAAATCAGCATTTTATTAAACTTATATGAGTGACAAGTCTTTACAGTGTGCAAGAGCATTATTCTATAAGCACTTAACACTTTTTTCTATAAATGAAAAATAAAGTCTTTGGAGAATTGGAAGTAGAGTACAGAAACAATTCAACTTGCATTTGTATAGAATCTTAATGGCTGCTATTTTGATTTTAAATTAGGTGAGTAAATAGAAAAAGGTCTTCTAAAGAAGACCTCATGTGAGAATAGAGAAACAACCCAAGTAAAGAGAAGAAGATAAACTTAAGAAGATTGCTGTGGTAGAGGCAATGGGAAGAAGCCTACCACAGAATGAGAGATGAGTGTATATAAATTCCAAGGAATGATATGTCTCTTCTCTTCAGTTACTTTTGATGTTTAAAATGAAATGCCCCAAAAAATCCAGGAAATGAGAAATCTCTTAAATTTAAATTATGTGGCATACAGTTGTACAACTACTTTAGAGTACTTTCAAGTATGATGAAGCAAAACTCCTATAGTCATTTTGCCTAGAATTGTTTATACTGTAATCAATTGGTAAGTGCCTGGGTTATGATGGCACAGCATGAATGGGATGCAAAATCTTAGCTATAGCAATTTGTATCAATGTGACCATCTATACACTACATGAAATAGTCTCCTTACTCATCTCAAGTGAGGGGAAGCACCAGTAACATGATATCTTCCTGAGTATACACGAGAAGAGTTTCTTTTCTGATAGATGGACTACATTAAATGCTGACTAAGTTTCAGTTGTGTTATTGTTATTCTTCTTTTGATTGTTATTTGAACTTATTATTTTCATTAAATAATGTATGCTTTGGTAGTTATGTATAACCTTAAAGAGCTTATGTTAACACAAGAAATCTATAGATTTAGATTTAAAAGATTTAAGTTCAAATGGGGGCATCATTTAGTTAGCCTTATGGATTATAGATGCCAGGTCTGATTCAAGTCTTGTGATTTAATTTCATGAAACTATTTGCTCTTTGACTCCCCTCAAAACACACATCTTGTTAGATACACAAGAGTTTAAAATGGAAAACACTGCCAGTAACATTTGTTCTTCACTGGTCAAGGAACTGCAGTTCTCAGAAAAATCATCAGCCTTGTCTACTGGCACAGAGCTAGAATTTTTGTATCTTTTGTTTGTTTGTTTTGGCTTTTGGTTTTTGAGACAGGGTTTCTCTGTGTAAGTTTGGTGCCTGTTCTGGAACTGGCTCTTGTAGACCAGGTTGGCCTCTAACTCACAGAGATCAGCCTGCCTCTGCCTCCTGAGTCCTGATTCTTGTTGGCATATCATAAGAAATTACCATCTGGAAAATGGTCTGAAAACACCATCATTGATAACTAATGCAAAAGTTGCAAGGATTGTTTCTTTAAACTGTATTTTAAGTGGGCATTCCCCCATCAAATCTGGAGATTCAGTTTGAGTTATTGGTATTAAAAAAATAAAATAAAATCATTGTTTAGACTCTTAAGATTTTAACCCAGTTGGTATTAATTGATATCAGTTGTGGGGAATCAAGGGAATCAAACAATGACTCAAATATAGGCATTTATGGAAACGTCTTAGCTAATTACAAACTTCGTATCATCAAAATAATTCAAGATAAGTAAGAACAGCAACAACAAAACAAGCACATGTATCACAACAGCTACCTCAAGGTGAATGTAAAATAGGAGTTTTGAATATGTATGATGAGATTGTTTGCTTCTACCATTGTTTTCAATGGTAGACACCCAGGACCATTCTCCATAGATGATCTTGAATTTGGAATGAATATGCGAACATTTTCATTAACAATTATCTGTTGATACACTGAAACAAACAATACAGGAAAGAGTGAGTTTCTGGAGGCTTTGTGACTATACCAGGCATTTATGTAGCTTTCAAAGCAAAAGGAAATAACATCCTTTCGAAACTAAGCTCGGCACAATGGTGATTAAAGATGTCCAATTCAAGATAATATTACATAATGAATCATTGGAGGGACTTCAGTCATTAAAGAAGAAAAAAACATTCCAAGTGAGGTAACCCAGACCCAGAAATACAAGCTTGTTATGTATTCACTCAAATGTGAATATTAGATGTAATAATAGCCAAAGAATAGCCAAACTACAATCCATAATTCCAGAGAAGCTAGGTAAATGTGGGACTCTAAGAGGGAAGTACATGGAGGGTTCCAGAAAGGAAAATAGTTAAGATATCCAGGGTCAACTGCGGGGAGTGCTAGGGAAGGGATGGGGAATGAGAACATGAGGGAACAAGAAGAGACAGTTTGGGAAAGGATTGAGGGCGAGAGCAATGAAAGAGACACCTTGATAGAGGGAGTTAGTATGGGGCTAGAGAGGAAACTGGTGTTAGAGAAATTGCCATGATTCCACGAGGATGACCCCAACTAAGACTCCTAGCAAGAGCAGAGAGGGTGTCTGAAAGGGACTTCCCGTTTTACAGATTAATAACTACTCAAACGTCATCATAAAACCTACATACAGTAAATGATGGAAACAGATGCTGTGACCCACAGTCAAGCACTAGGCTGAGCTCCTGCAGTTCAGTTGAGGAGAGGTAGGAGGTAATCATATAAAACAGGGGTATCAAGAGCATGATGAGGAAAACCACAGAGAGAACTGGCCCGAGAAAGTGGGAGCTCATGGACTGAGAGCTAGGAAGCCTGCATGGGACTGAACTAGACCTCTAAATGTGGGTGACACTTATGTGGCTTGATCTGTTGGGGGAGCCCCTGGCAGTGGCACCAGGACCTAGTTCAGGCACACGAACAGGTTTTTAGTGCCCATTTCCTATGGCAGGATACCTTGCTCAGACTTGATACAGGCAGAGAAGAGGAGAGGCTTAATCCTGCCTCAAGTTGGTATCTCAGACGTTGTTAACTCCTCAAGAAAGGCCTTAACCTCTCTGATGAGAAAACGGGGGATGAGAGGGAGATATATGGAGGGCGAGAGAAGGAGAGGGAGGGGGAACTGGGGTTGGTATGTAAAATAAAAAGTATATTATTTTAATAAAATAAGGTTTTTGAGCTTATAATTCGCAATCCTAGAGAAGCTAAATAAGAAGGTGAATCCAAAGACAAACATATAGGCATCCTCCTGAATATTAACCTTCATCAG
>NW_004949096.1:13368365-13403027 GCF_000317375.1 Microtus ochrogaster | reverse complement strand
AGTAATTAAGTTCAGAAAAGATGATCAAAGAATTCTACCTACTGTTGAAATGACATTAAAATAATAATTGAACTTCAAATAGTGACAAATACACAGCACCCTATTTTCTGAATTTTTTCTTTATTATTTCCCTTTTAAAGAAATGTCAATAAATAAAATCTTTAAAGAAAAGTTTGTGATATTTAATATATTTTGAACATAAATAGAAAATCTTGCAGAGCCCCATACAAACAGATATTATTTAATTCTATGAAATGTTCTTGTATTTTGGGGATTAAATAAAATAATTCATTAAGAAGATTAACCACAGATGACAAGTGGTCAGGGTTTTGCACTGACACTCCTTTTGAAAGAAAAAACAAAGTTGACAAAAGATTGTCTAAGAATATGTTGCTGTGATTCTTGGAGGTAAAAAAAAGAGAAACTGAAAGAAGGAGAGGTAATAGAGATATAAGATTAGGGCTTTGGTTTGGTTGATAAAACTCAGTGGCATTTAGACTCTCTAAGCCTCCCTCCTTAACTTCAAAACACAAACATGCCAAGCACGGGAAGCAAAGGTTTTATTCCAGATACTGAATTCTCCCACAGATAGTTGAAAATTGAGGACATGTTACCTTATAGCCTTCCTCTTTTTCTAATGCAAACTATAATATTAGTGAATATTCACAACTCAGTAACAGGGAAAGGAGCACACTATAAGAAGCTTCAAGATACCTGTGACAATGTTTCCTAAAATGTCAATGTGCAATAGGGAATGGCGGAAACCCTGCTTGCTAAATCACATTATTACCTGGGTGTATCCACAGTAGCAGCTCCAAAGGGGCTGCCATGAGGCAAAACTCATTTTAATTCTAGAATTTGTGACAAGAATACATTCACACATTCAATTTGTAGTTGTAACTTACTATTTCATTCTCCATAATAAAAATCATTTTGAACAGAACGTTTCTTTGCACTGAAAGTGATCTGTTAATGATTCCAATATTATACCAAGTAAATCATACATTTCCAGAAGATTGTAAAAGGTTTTAGTGCCCTTCAAGGTCTATCTTCTTCCTTCTGTAAAAGGGCCAATAATGTGTCAGGGAAGTTAAATGGCAGGTCGAAGGCTGCTGGTCAGAATAAATAGAGTCTAAGCTTCTGTTTTGTTTATTTGTTTTTTCTATAAATTTCTTCCACACTACTAGATAGTCAGGTAGTCAAGTTGAGATGTTTTCTATTAGCACATAAAATGGGATAGAAGACATAGAGGAGGTTACACTGAGAAACTTCTTTTATTATCTTTAAAAATGCAGAAGCAGATTATAGGAGTTGGAATGGCAGCTCAGCCATGAGACACAGAGTTGCTGTAGAATTGGCTCTGCTAATAGCTTGGCTATTTCCTTTCTTTGACACATGTTATCCTTTAAATTTTAATTTCTTACATCTGAAGATGTTATGTATATAATGGACTTTTTCATTTGTTAGCTAATCTGTTTGCAACAGTGCCCCTTTGCAGAAAACAGAAGCTGCTTGTGGTAAAAATACACAACGTCTAAAGAATTGAGTAAATACACCCTGACACCTCTTGAGCATCCTGCAGTACTTCATCCCCAGAACACCCAGGAAACATGTGCAAGAGGACAGGCAAAGAGAGAGACTGTTCCATTACAGAATGCTGAAATTTTCTTTCTTGAGAGATGAACATTCCTGTTCAGTAGTTTTCATCTTAGAAGGGAAATTAATGCTTCAAGAGGCAAAGTTAAATACTTGGTGACCCCCATTAATATAAAAAGAGTAATGGAAGACAAAATTACAATTACATGATTTTGAGGGGAAATTCTACTAAGTCAGAAGGACAGAATTTTTAAAAATGGCATACCCATACTCTTGAAGACTTCTAGGGATAAAAAATAATTATGGAGACCAGGTTCCTAGAGTATACAGTTTAAAAGCATGATGAGTGCTTGCTATTCTTGCTTCTACAGATTGCAGTGATCTAAAGGTGAGATTACCCATTGATTTAGGAAGGAGGAGTAACAATCCAGTCCTATATCTGATTTAATTTATTTTAAGATGAATATATTTACCTCAAAATGGTTCCCACTCTCTTAAAATGTATATATTCATAGCAGCAAATCCTGACATAGAATTTAGCCATTTCTATATAAATACATGGGCCTTTAATCTACAATCAGTTTAAATGTGGAAAGTGATGTGTCATATGGGTACTGAGTAGCACAGAGAACTGTTTTCTCATACAGTAAGATGTTCTAGTGGTGGCAACTTAGCTCTTAAGCCTGCCCAACAATGACTGGAGAGAAAAATCAGGCTGTCAGTAGTTTTGGGTTTTACGTGGTTTCGTGAATTGTGGATTTTATAGAGAACCCTTAGAAATTATGTCACAAAAGGAAGTTTCAAACAGAACAAGCCATTTATCTCATGATGCTAGAGTTTGGATGTTTAAAATCACGGTTTTGAAGATTTGCTTTTATTAGGCTGTTTCTAGGAGTCAAACTGTGACTGGCCCCTCTCCTGGCTTTTTCTGTGTTTGTCAGCAAGCATTGGGACTGCTTGGCTGAAAGCTTTGTTCTTCTAAGTTCTGTCCCCATCCTCATATGTCTGTTGTCCCTGAAATTGTCTGTGCAACATCTCCTCCACTAATATAGCTCCCATCATGTTTGATTTTTGTATCAACTCATTTCAAGTCAGCTAATTATGCTGCAGATAGAATATTTTTTATCTATGATCACATTCTTCCACCCAGTACATGTGATAAGAACATCCTACAAAACAAATCAACTTTTAAAATTTCTTAATGATTTGGCTAGTAGTGGAGCAAGGAAAAATATACGAGTGATGGGAATTTAAAGGCTACCCACACCTCCACACATCAAAGAGGGAGAAAGGAACTTTACAAAACATTCCAAATTCCTCTGATGGTTCTGATCTACAATTTCTGAACATAAAAGGTAGCTCTAATATTTATTGTTCAAATTTGGACCCTCTTTACTGTAAAAGAGGTATGCTAAAATATTAACAATCTAAACAGACAGACAGACAGACAAACGGACATGATTAATCTATCTACCAGGTCATGAACTAATTAAACAAGATCATATGTCTAATCTATCAAATTAAAAAAAGAGCAGAGTTTAGAAAAAATTAAGCATATTTTGGATAGATAGGCAACATCATATAAGGTATTTCTCCTTTCTGTTACTGGATGGATGGGATGGACAGTATAGAACCAGCAGAAAGCAAGCAGGATCTCCTGGGGAAAACTTTGGCAGATTAAGTAAGACTACAATTATAAGAATTGGGATTTGAGGTAGGGAACTGGACACAGGTATATAGCTCAATTACCTTTAGAGTAACAGAGGGACAACTTACAGAGGAACCAGACATAATAGTGAACTACCTATCTATTTGAGTAGGATATTTTAGTCCATTTGAAGATATGCCTGATTTTAACACAGCTATGGAGCAAAGAAGATCTGATCTCTAGGATCTTCAGCATTAACACTGCCTTCACACAAGTTTTTGCAAAACCCTTCCTTTGCTGACTGGAAATAAAACATAATTAATGTTATCAACTTCATACACAAACTATTGACAATTAGAAATAAGCATAACCACTTAAATGCAATAAAAGGGAAGTAATTTTAAAGGTGCATTGATATGCAAATGTACCAACTCTTCCTCAGCAGAAGGCATAATAGAGCCCCCAGATGCCTCCACCTCCATAAAAGTTGCTGTGATTATGAAAACCACAAATGAAACCCTTTGATGTCATTGCTGTCTGAAAAAGCTTGAGAAAGGAAGACATCACACACAAGATAATTTTGTAAATTATGAATAGTTATTTGTAAATTTCTAAACAATGTAGAATAATCTTTCTAGATTTATAGATTAGCTTATCCCTAGAGGAGCAGAAAGCCTTCTTAAAACTTATCCAACTTATGGCCTTGCATTTATGACAGAATGCTCTGCTGTGCCTCTCATTCTATTCCATATCAAAGAAAGCTGTGGCCTTGGATGGCCTTTATGACTGTAGGCTGCTGAAACTGTAGTTGGTTGCATAGTGGATACAGAGAAAGATAGACCGACAGACAGACAGACAGACAGACACACACACACACACACACACACACACACACCAAAGAGAGAAAGAGAGACAGAGATTTCACATATCTTTATGTGTATGAAAGCAGAATTAGCAGATTTAGACTACAGAGGAACTTTTATTTTTTGGTTCTTGTTTTTTAACTTATTTATTTTTCTTTAGTTTTTGTGTTTTCGTCAACACAGTGCCTACTATCTAGCCTAAGACTACAAGTTACTAAGCATAGAATAGCCTTGTCCCAAATTTGTTATCCTATTGACTCAGACTCCCAAATGCTAGGGTTATAGTAGTATATTGCCATACTCAGGTTTTCTTTTTCAATATTTTAGGTTGGGATCATCATAACATAGTTTAGGAATAATTTGAGTATCAGATAGCATATGTATACGCCTAATGTAGTATATGAGATAACCAAGGATTCTTCAAATACTCCAAATATTTCTGAGATCCATGAGAATATATTGTAAATTTCTAGTGAGTTTTACTTTTATGTATACTGATGTGGCATTCCCCTCTCTATGCTGTGATTACCCTTGATTAATAAAGAAACTGTTTTTCTGCCTATAGGGGGAAAGATGAAGACAGAGTCAGGAGAAGCAATGTAGTCCTGCCAGAGAGACACACCAGATAGAATCTTGCCAGTAAGCTACAACCACGTGACAGTATACAGATTAATAGAAATGGGTTAAAAATAGGATGTAAAAGCTAGCCAATAAGAAGCTAGAGCCAATGGGCCAAGTAGTGATTTAATTAATACAGTTTATATGTGGTTATTTTGGGACTGAGCAGCAGGGAACAAACAAGAGGCCTCTGTACAACAAATTGGTGCTCCAACATGTGCCAGTTAAAACCTGAGAAAACTGGAAAAGGAATGCTAGACACAAAAAATCAGAGTTTAGTACAGCTTCTTAATCTGTTTGCTGTTGGAGGAGGGCTGCTTGTTGGTTTCCAGCCACCCGGCTAGCTTAGACCCAAAATAATCACTCAGAAACTGTGTTAATTAAATAACTGCTTAGCCATTTAGCTCTAGCTTCTTATTGGCTAACTCAAATTAATTTCCTATTGCTATTAATCTCTGTATCACCATGTGGCTGTGGTTTACTGGGTAAAGTTCCTAGAGTCTGTCTCTGGCTGCTCCATGGCTTCTTTCTGACTTTGCTTTTCTTTCTCCCAGCCTACAGCCTAGTTTTCAATGTACTTTTCAAAGTTTCACTTAAAGCCAATTTTACCATGTTCTGTCTGTCATACAAATTGCATATTTTATCTTTCTAACCCAGCATCATGTAATTTTGTAGAACTCTACTGTGCAAAGTGTAACATATCTCAGTTGGGTTTATGTATTTTAGCAAATAAACTTAGGGCCTTTGTCAATATGAATGTGAGTAAAACTGGTGACTCAATTTCTTTGGAAAAGAAACAGACCCAAGTGCCACACCTGGCATCTAAGTAGCTAGAGATCAAAGAAATAAACCCAAGTTTTACACATTCAGAATGGAGTTGAAATGTAATCCCATCTCTGGTGTCTAGGACAGAAGTACCATTCTCTGATCAACTAAAGCATTCTGCAAATGTGTATCTAGAAAATTCTCTGTGCTTATGAAGCATTGCCATCTGTCATCTTTATTCTAAATCTTATGTTTTTTAAAAAATTAACATAACCAGGAAAAAGAGAACCAAATGATAGAATACTGCATATGTATATGTATATTTACATATGTTTATAAAAGCTTGCATGCACATACATATTTTTATATATATGGGAAGCACAAATGCTTAAAAAATTGATCTGCATTGTTAAATTCACATAAAATTTTATCAAACAAATGCCAAATTTTGTTTTCAAGTGCATATTTACATGATGGTATGGTAATAAAAAACCATATAATATCTACTTGGATGTCTATGATGACAATAGATGACTGTTTGCTACATGCACATTGCTGTAGATAGAACCTCTAGAAGTGAACTATCTATGTTTTAGACTCACTAAAAATCAGCCCTCAATTTCTCATGTATCAATAGCAGTTGATAACCACTATTCAGCTTCCTAAGAGCAGAAACTCTTGTATTGCTTCCTTGCTTCACATAGGTAGAATCAGATGGCATCTCTAAGTTTTATGTATATTGTAGTATTGAACAGCATTGCCTTTGCTTTCAAAGCTATATATTGTTCAATTCTATATTTAAACTATAAATATTTTTCAATTTTTTTATCTATTCATGAATGGGTAGGTATTTAGCTTATTTGCTATTCATGTACATTGCAAATAAAGTTGTCATTTCAATAGCATGTTTTAAGTTATTTTTCAACTACTGTGCTAAATCTCCATCATGACCAAGGTAGCTTATTAAAAAGAACATTTAAATGAGCTTATGTTTTCAAAGGGTTTAATCTTTGATTGTGGAGCAAAGGCATGAGAATGGCAATAGTAGAGAACACACATCTTCAACCACAAAACAGGAGGAAGAGAAAGCACTCCCGGAAAGGCAAGAACTTACCACCAGTGGTACAACTGCCTCCAAAAAGCCGCATGTCATTCTTTCCAAACAATTCCAACAACTGGGTATCAAGTATTTAAGTATATGAACCAGGGGAGATCATTCTCATTTGAACCACTGCATAATATAAATATCTTTTTGGAACCAAAATCAAATATTTGAAAATATTTAGAAATAAGACTCAATATAGTCATACACAAGTCCCATTTTATTTATTTATTTTTGAAGAGCCCCTTGCACAATTTTTATAGTGGCTGCACTATTTTACATTTCTAAAATAAAGAAAAGGAGCAATTTCTCTGTATTCTCAATATCACATTTTATTTTCTGTAAAATTTTGTTAATTTGAAAAATAACTGCCACCTAAACCAGATAAAGTGACATCTTGTGGTTTTACAATTCTTTAATGATTCATGATGACCATCATATTTTCATGCATTTTTAGCTGTTTGTGTTTATTTTGAGAAATGTCATTTTGCATTCTTTGCCATGGTTTTCATTGGGTTGTTCATTTTCTTGTTATACATTTGTGTGAGTTTCTTATGTATTTTGTATAGTAACAATTTATCAGAAGCATGTTTGTAAATATTTCTCCCAATCTGTAGATTGCCTTTATATTGTGTCAGCTATTTCCATTTCTGTGCAGTAGCATATCAGTTTGATCCATCTCCAGTTTTCTTAGTTTTGTTTTCATTGTCCATGTTCCTGCTGTTGTATCCAAAATATCACTACCAAGATCAATATTATAAAACATTGCCTTCTGAAGTTTTTATGTTTTCACATCTTATATTTAAGTTGAACATGAAAAAAAGTTAAGATTTTTTGTTGTTCTAATATCCTTTATTATTTGTATATGCAGTTTCCCCAACACAATTTGTTGAAGAGACTCTCCTTTCCCCATTCTGTAGTATTAGCTGTCTTCTTTTATGCCAGTTCCATATTCCTTTAATCACTCAAGTTTTGCAATCCATTTTAAAGCCAGAAATTTGAGACTACCAATTTTCACTTCTTTCTCAAGCTTGTTTCAACTATCTTATATCTTTTGTGGTTTATTAAAAATTTGAGGGCATTTAAAAATATTTGCCAAATAATGTCATTGACATTTGGGTAAGGATTTCACTGACTATAGGTCTCTTGCAGTACCATAAATTTTTGTTCAATAGGGAATCCTGCAGTCTACAAAGAAACAAAATAATGTTCCTTCAACTTGTTTCATCTTTCTAGAGTTCAAATTTTGTCTAGTGTGGTTATTTTAGTGAGAATGGCTTCCACTGGCTAGTTTGTTTGAAGGTTTTGTCAAGGTGATGGAAAATTTTATAAAAGATTAAGAGATGTGGTCTTATTGAAGGAGTTGTGTTACTGGAGACAGTCTTTAAGTTTTCAAAAGTCTATACCAGGACTAGTCTTGCTATGTTTACCACATGCCTGTGGATGAGATGTAAACTTTCAGCTACTGCTTTAGTGCCATGCCTTCTTATCTGCTGCCATGTTCTCTTTCCATCTGCTCCTCATTTGGACCTCGGGAGCTCAGTCCAGTTCTCTGATGTGGGTCTCTGTCTCTATCTCCATCCATCACCAGATGAGGGTTCTATGTTGATATTCAAGATACTCATTAGTGTAGCCAGTTCAGGCTCTCTCTTGTCAGCTGCCCAAGGAACTAGGTAGGGACATCTCCTTGGACACCTGGGAACCCCTCTAGAGTCCAGTATCTTGCCAACCCTAAAATGGCTCCCTTAATTAAGATATATATATTTCCCTGCTCCCATATCCACTCTTCCTCCATCCCAACTGTCCCATTCCCCCAAGCTCTTCCCATCCTCCCTTTCTCACTTCTCTCTCTCCATTTCCCCTTACTCCCACCCCAGCCCCAGCCACAAGCTCTCAATTTTTGCCTGGCAATCTTGTCTACTTCCAATATCCAGGAGGATAACTACACGTTTTTCTTTGGGTTCACCTTCCTATTTAGCTTCTCTAGGATCATGAATTACAGGCTCAATGTCCTTTATTTATGGCTAGAATCCACTAATGAGTGAGTACATACCATATTGATCTTTTTAGGTCTGGGTTACCTCACTCAGGATAGTGTTTTCTATTTATATCCATTTACATGCAAAATTCAAGATGTCATTGTTTTTTTTTTTTACCGCTGCGTAGTACTCTAATGCGTACATATACCACACTTTATTCATTCTTCCGTTGAGGGGCATCCAGGTTTTTTTCAGGTTCTGGCTATTACAAATAATGCTGCTACGAACATAGTTGAACAAATACTTTTGTAGTGTGATAGGGCATCTCTTGGGTATATTCCCAAGAGTGGTATAGCTGGGTCCAGGGGTAAGTTGATCCCGAATTTCCTGAGAAACCGCCACACTGCTTTCCAAATTGGTTGCACAAATTTGCATTCCCTCCAGCAATGGATGAGGGTACCCCTTACTCCACATCCTCTCCAGCAAAGGATATCATTGGTGTTTCTGATTTTAGCCATTCTGACAGGTATAAGATGGTATCTCAAAGTTGTTTTGATTTGTATTTCCCTGATTGCTAAGGAGGTTGAGCATGACCTTAAGTGTCTTAAGGCCACTTGAACTTCTACAGTTGAGAATTCTGCATTCAGTTCAGAACACCATCTTTGTATTACCACCAATCTGAAGATAATTTTACTGGACCCTTTAAGTGCCTCAAGAAAGGAGGTAGAGAAATTAGGTCATTTGCAAGCTTCTAAGGAAACATATATGAAACATATGTAGCATGGTCGCCAAGCCTGTCCTTTACCTAAGAATAATTGCAGTGGTTGAGGAGTTTCTCTTAAACTGAATACTGAACTGAAGGAAGGACCTGGTGAGGAAGAACTGGACCATACTGCTGCCTATGATGGTGGGTCTCCTAATCTGGTGTTCTTTCCTCTCAGCATTTAGACTTAGGCAGTAGAGAAATCAGCCCTTTGGGCAGGCCCTGAAACCGAGAGTACATTAAATATATTTCTATCCTCTCTTTCCTTTCACATCAAAGAGCGATGAGCTGGGCTTCTTTCTGACTTGTTGTATGGTAAGGAGACAGAGATACCTGGTTGAAAGATAGCCAATAGCTTATTTTATCACTTTTTTTCTTGGATATTTTTATCTTCATTTGGATTCATAGAAACCTGTTTTCTGGTTTCAGGACAAAATCGTACTGAGACAGAAATGTTATCTCCCTAAAAAGAAAGGACCATGAGATTTCCTTTCTGCTGTCTTGGGATGTCACTCTCCCTTCTACTTACATGCTCACATTATTGCTAAATGAAAGTGTCTTCCTTCAGTAAGAGTGAATTCTTGTGTTTATACATTTTCCTCAAAGCACATTCATAGACATGTTTTTCACTCTCTTGCTTGCTTACAATCCTTTAACCTCCTTATCCTTTCTAATGTTGCTCTCACTGGCACCTAGTGTATCCTGTGTCTGCTCCTCCACAGTATGCACAAAATGCTTTCTGCTCTCAGCAGAGGCATATTTTCTCATCTTTCTAATGTTCATCTTTCCTAGACATTGAACATTGCTTGGAAGATCCCTGTAAAAGAAATAAAATCCAGAAAAAAGAATCTTGCTTGCTTAGGAAATGTGCAGTATGAACTATGGAATTGAGGCAATAAATGAGATTTTACTATACAAGAGAATCAATAGGTAATTCATATTTCTTCGGTGATGCTTATCATGATTTTTTTCTCTCTTTTTCCTTTTTTTCCTCCTTCCTCTATCTTCCTCCTTCCTTATCCCCATCTCCTTCTCTGATTCTCTATCACATTTTATTGAGTTAGATTCCTCTTTAGTTGAAGATAGTTGATGACTCCACATTTTTATATGAAGTTTATTTTTATCACTATATTTTGCATTGTTATTTTTAACTACATTTTTACAAATGATTTAGTTACAGCTATAAAGTCAGAGCATGTAAAATAATTCAGATCTTGTCTTATCACAGAAAAACAGCTCATTCAACTTACTATCATCTTAAATAAGTTCTTGGTGAGGAACTGAAGGAATTTCTTCATCAAAGAAATGCTACATTTTTGTTGGAGACCATTCTCTATGGTGGGATGCCATGATCAACCTTATTGTGTATGGGAGGAGCTTGGTCCTGTCTCAATATAGCATGCTAGACTTTGTTGACTCTCAATGGGAGCCTTTATCCTTTGGGAGAAGTGGATGGTGGGTAGACTGAGGAAAGGGGGTGAAGGAGAGTGGGAGGAGGAGTTGTGGGCAAGAACTGTGGTTTGAATGAAAAATGAAATTCAAAAAATAAATCAATAAATGTTTTTCAAATAAAGTAATTACAGTTCATAAGAAATGCTAGTTTTTAATGACACCTAATTTTTTGGCCTTCTAGAAAGACATAGATTAGAAATGATAAACTGGCATTATATTTAATTTGCCATTACTGCTAAAATATGATAATGTTGTTTGAAGCAATATGAACAGAGAATTGTAAGGAAGGATTCTATATATGTATATTAAATAATACTTTGCATATATTCTCTTAAAAGTAGCTTCTCTAAAATCCTTTTGGTAAATGTCACCTTAACTCTCGATTTCATATTACAATTTCAGTGTCTGGATTACTACTCATGACTGGATCAACATTTTTCGTAAATCTTGATTTATATTTCTATGTTTCTATGTATGTTGTAGAACAAGCGTGCAATTATATATAGAAATATTTATTTCATTATAATGCCACTGTCAATACATCAATGATTCAGACATGATTCAGCCAAGATATCTGTATGCATATAAACACTCTTGGTTCATACATATGGACTTTCTACATAATAATTTATTCAGTCAATTTTCAGAATATTTATTTAGTTTTATTATTTCTGTAATTTTCATGTCTTCTAGTAGCATCCACCTTTCCAATTGACATCTGGTTAACCTTAAGTTTCTCTGTCATGGGATTCTGCTAATCACATTTGTAAATTATACTGAAATTATAACTAAATTGACTATTAGTAAAAATTGATTTGGTGCTACACAATGAATCAACTATTCAAAGGTACCTTACCTTATTTTGTTCTTCACCATGTGGTAGAGTATAGGTATAAGTCCCGCCCCTTAGGGGGCGTGTTCGCCTTGGGCTAATGTTTATCTATAAATCTGGCGAGCATGCTTGCAGCGCTTGCTTCTGGTTTCCTGCTCTTTACTGGAACAGTGGCTCTGTAAGTCTATTTCTCCATTAAAGCTATATATATATATTTACAATCTGTCTGCATTCGTTTATGCCGTTACATTTTGGCATCCAATGTCAGGCTATTTTGCCCCTGACTCAAGCGCGTAGCCCGTTAGCTAACACAGCATGCTCCTGGGTGCAGTTTTTTAGTTCGTGACTTGGGCCCCAGTGCTGAGTCCGAGACACACTCAGCCTCACAGGCCCATTCCGCCCCACCTGCTCGCCAGAGCAATTAACCCCTCCCTGCCTGCCTTGGCTAAGTTTGCAGCAGAACCCCAACTGCCTGAATTAGCAGAAGCTCAAGTACCTGCGGTTTTGCAACAAAAGCCGCCACAGCGGCAGATTTGGTCTGATACAAAGTGACTTAGCTGGGCAATGGTGGTGCACGCCTTTAATCCCAGCACCCCGGAGGCAGAGGCAGGCAGATCTCTGTGAGTTCGAGACCAACCTGGTCTACAGAGCTAGTTCCAGGACAAGCTCCAAAGCCACAGAGAAACCCTGTCTCGAAAAACTCGGCTAAGTTTTTCTGCTAAGATCTGCACTAGATTATCTATATTAGCAATTCCATTTTGCATCTGTAAACCTTACATGTAAGATTTCTGGGAAATAAACAAATTTGACTGTTAGGATTGGTGCCAAAACAGTTGGTCCTCAGATTTGACTGAAGCACAGGAAGAAAGTTTTGGCACATGAGATTCTTCTAATGCCTGCTTTGGCAGGTGCTCAGCAATGCACTTCAACTCACACATCAATCTGGAAATGATAATTTCCTTGATAATTATCAAAAGTTGCTGATGCACTGTTTTAGAAGAAGGTTTGTGCACCAGAGACTTTGTGTTGCCATAGTGACACACTAGATGCTCACACGATGCATCTGCACTGCGAGTCATTGTCCTCAACTCATTATCTCTCTGTCTATTCTTAAGCTGTGGTCTTTTTACCTTTTTCTTCATTCAGTTCTTTATTTTTTATTTAATTTTTTACAGTTTTGTACATTTATGTAACTAATTTTAGCTCTTTGGCCCTCCTCATTCCCCTTCCTAGAGATTTGCTCCTCAACCAGTCCCCCCTTTATTTATTTCTTCTTCTTTTTCTGCTGACCAACTGAGTATGATTAGTGTTGGTGCAAGAATATGGGTGATAGTTGTTGGTGCAAAGACAGCTTATCAGTGCCTGAACTATTGAAGAATTTAACACTAACACCCCAACTACTCTCAGTTGTGCCCTAAATAAAATTGAGGCATCATGAAAACTTCTCCATTGATGATGATTATTGACAGATTCAATCTTGTGCATGACTTGTGTTGATAATACTAGCTGCATTGAGTTCCTAGGTCCAATGGCCAAATCATTCCATGAAGATATACTTTTTTTTCTGAAATCTCCTTGTGATCTTGTTGCAACATTATATTTATGTTTTCCTTCCCTTTTAAATATTGTTCCCTAAGTCTTGGAGGAACTGACATAGTATGTAGTTGTACCATTTAGAGCTAAGAAATTCACCACCACTTATTCTTGGCACTTTGGGTAATTATATGTGTCTGCCTTAACCACAGTGCAGTGGATAGCTTTTCTGGTAAAGGCTGCATTTGAGTTCTCTTCAAAAGAGCAGGTCTCAAATACAAAAAGAAAAAAAAAATGGCTCCACTGACAACCAACATTCCACTAATGCACTAAAGGACACATGTTTTTAGAAAGTCAGTATTGTAGTTTTAGGATTGAGAACTTGGTAATACTGATAATGATTCTCCTTATCTCACAAACTTCATTGATGTAGGAGGTTCTTCTGTCTATGTGTTGCTTTCATTGGTTGAATAAAGAAACTGTCTTGGCCTTATGATAGGGCAGAACTGAGCTGGGCAGGGAGGACAGAACTGAATTCTGGGAGGAAGAAAACAGAGTCAGAGAGAGCTGCCATGAAGCTGCCAGGTCAGACATGCTGAATCTTTCCCAGTAAGCCATGACCTTGTGGTGACATACAGATTATTAGAAATGTGTTGAATCAAAATGTGAGAGTTAGCCAATAAGAGGTTAGAACATATGGACCAAGCAGTAATTTAATTAATACAATTTCTGTGTGATTATTCCGGGTGTAAACTAGCCCAGAAGGATGGAACAAAAGGACCCACTCTCCCTACAACACTTCATAACACCTTATGGCACTATGAAGGCTACCTAATAGTTAAGAAGCTTCTTTCTTAGCTCCAGCTTCATGTCTCAATATTATGTGACTGAAGCATTGTAACATTATTTCCTGGGATTTACCGCCCATGAGTCATATCTTTTATTTTGAGTGGCTTTCTTGTCTCAATATCAAGACGTATAAGATTACATGTATGTGTGTATGTATTCATGTAAGCACGTATGCATGTATGTATGTGGGGGGGAAGGGCTTATGTATCAAGGCACATATGTGGACATCAGAGGACAACTTACTGGAGTAGATCCTCTCCTTCTACCTTGTGGATCCTTGGGATTAAACTCAAACCATTGGAATTTGCAGGAGGAAACTTTCCTTGTTGTGTCATCTTGGAATCTCCAGTTGCCTTTTGTCATGATGATCTCTTCATAGATTTCTCCTTACTTTTGATTTTTGTATGACTATTTTTTCATGGTAAGTTATAGATTAAAGGAGCGACTGGACAAGGGCAGTATAAGAAATTTCAGACACATATCCAAAATAACACCAGTACCCATGATTAATTAACTTATAAAGAAAATTTTCTCTAACAAATGGCTGAGGGAAAGTGGCAAGCAGCAGTCTACCCACAAGGCCCAAAGAGTATGCGCTTTTTGACAAGGGGTCCCCTAGTTATAGTATGTATATTTGCTGCCCCCTACCTTTGTGGAAAATCAGAAAATACCTACAAAGGAACGGTATCTTCTAATGAATTAAAGAGAAGTTAAAAAAGAAAAGAAATAATGTCAGTTTCCTGGCATCATTGATGACTAGGAATGATGATAGGAATGAGGGTAAGTTGATGCTTATGAAACAGCATGTTTTATACATATGCAAGATACCTTTGTGTACATATAACTAAGCACTTTCAGCCAGATCCCCAGATAGTTCTTCCTCTAGAGGAGTGGGACAACCTGCCTTCTGTATTGCTGTGGTATAAGATTAGGTTCATCCATGCAGCCATCAGGGTGCATACCATATTCAGAATCATTCTTATCAGGATGCCAACTATATACCTATATTTGGTTTTCAGCGTTTGTGCCATCAGAATTATCTCTCAAAATTTTAAGCTTTCCCTATCCTCCCTCTCGTTTTTCTTTCTTTGTATTCCATTGGCTCTTTCATTTCTTTTTAAATTTTACAGTAACATAAAACTAACAAAATTGGCAGACTTCCTGTAGTTTCTCTTAGTGCACTTACTATTTGGTTAACAATACCAGGCCTTTTGGAGAGTAGCACTCATTTTCACTTTGGTTGTTTTCTCACAAAGACAATTTGCACACATGGGTCTTTACCTATATTAAGGCCCTCTAGAACATATGTCTCCAACTGGGATTTAAAATGAGTTTATCAAAAACGAACCCACAACCATTTGTACCTGTTAAAATATTTTCTGAGACCTGCAAGAAAGAGAAATAAAATGCCTTTAGAAGTTTCCCAAAGTTTGTTTGTTCATTTGTAGCTATGTGCAATTTTGTATTTCAGTCTCAAATTAGCCATCATCAAACGCAATAGAGTTTTACTGGTTTTCTCATAAAATATTATGTATACCTTTACACTTAAAGGCAACATGCATACTTTGATAAAATTTATTTTTTCAGTGTTTGTGATAGAGCTGTGAGCCTTTCATCCACTAAGCAAAGGACTACCACTGAGTTTCTTAACCCTCAGTATTTACCTTTTATTTGATAACAAGAGCCTCACTAAGATTCCTGGGCTGTCTTTGACCTCACTTTGAAAAACAGGAAGACTCTGATTCTCAGGCCTCTGCCTCAGTCTTTCATGTAACTGGGATTCTGGGCCTGTGCCACTAGACTTATATATAATAAAGTCATTTTAAGTAAAATATCCTCATCTTCATGAAAAAGAAACTTTAAGTGCCTATAATTTATTGATGGATTAAAATCAAGAGATTTTGGTTCTACATAAGATGATAAAATGAAGATGATGATAAGATGAAAATAAAGCCATTAAAGCAAAATAATTAGATGGGCCAGTTGAGTGGTTTATGAACAGAGTTGATTATCAGTAATCACATAGCCATTTTTTTCCTACTAGCTCTAATTGAAGACTATTTGAATCAGAACCACTTGAATGCAGACTTAGGGATTGTATTTAAAAAATATCTGTGCATAAACTGACACTGCAAAAGAATTATGATAAGGGCAGGAAAAGTAAGGAAAAATGGCTTTCTGTGCGCACTGCCATAAAGCAGGAACCATGCAGCTAATGAAGAGTTGGTCACACTTGGATTATAAGAGTTATAAGATGGGAACAGTCAGCAGGAAAATGATAACAGTGGATGTATGGAGATAGTAAAGAGAAATATGTCAGGGATTACTAAAGATGCAAGATTGATTGCAATGACAAACTAAGGAAAAACTTTGGTAAACTAGATGAAATTTAGACAGTAGAGAGTTTAAGATCAGTGAAGCAATGAGGAATTCACTTACATGGACACCTCAAATGTTCTGCACTAGGTCTTACTTTTGAAGCCAGCTTTTTAGAAAGATTGATCTCCTAGTGTTGCAAAGCCACACTGGAATACAACAGTCAATAGAATAAGAACGCAGCTAATAGTCCTCCCCAAGTGAGGGCAGCAAAGTAAATTTAACTTGATTTTCTATATCAGAACATAAATAATTTTAATCATAGTAGTTTTTTTCTTTAGGTGGGGGGTTCACCTTCAGTTCTCCATATGAAGATAATATGATACTATATATGAAAGTGAAATAGAGTGAGGACCAAATGAGGCCTTTTTGTTTTCTCCAGCTTTGTTTATGTACAGGTAACATAGACTGTTAACATTCCTGCAAAGTGCCATTGGGATGAAAAATAGGACACATATTTTTTTGGACTTTGGAATTTTGAAATATCAAGAAGACATGTAATGAGGATATTTCTAACATAAGACCTTGGGATTTTACCGACATATTGTTCATTCTGCAATATGGTCATAATCGTCCAGGAGAATATCATATTCTTGTTGCAAAGAGTGGAGGCAAATATTGCTGGCTAAAATTTTAGTCTTGTATTTCTATGAAACATTTATTAATTATATTATTCTAGAGTTAGGTTAGGAATAAGAGATCCAATATCAAAGTCAAGGAATAATATAAGTTCTTGTGTCATCTTTGAGTACTGATACCTCCTCTTTATGTCTTGCCAATATTATTAAAGGGGAAAATAAACTTCTCCTTGATAGAAGTTTTATGTGGATCAAACAATATAGTAATAGTTCTAAGTTATTTAACATAGCACCTTGACTACAAAACACTGCTAAGTAAAATATCTCTGGTAGTAGCTCTTACAATTGGAGGAATAATGTCCCCAACAAGCTCATGTTTTTAAATACATAGCCCCAAGTTGATAGTGCTATTTTAGCTGGCTGTGAACTTTGCTACAATCATGTAGGTAATAGAGATAATTCACTGAACATGAATTTTGAAGGTGCTCTAAGATTTTGGATCTGACCCAACTCTCTGTTTTCAGATCAGCTATGATGAGAACTAGTCATGCCACCAGCTCTTGCTGCTATGGACAAAACCACCTCAATCACCATGTCTCCTCTGCATAGTAGACTGCCAGCTACTGTGTTTGTTAGCTAAAGTAAATCCTTCCTCACTAAATTTCTGGTCAGGTATTTTATCACAGCAACACAGAAAATAACCAACACCATGGCCATTAAATGCCCATAAAGTTTCACAATTGAATATAAATGCTTCAGAAATTCATAAATGTTGGATTTATTTGAGATTTTTTTGGTATATATTGTGTACTATGTACAAAGACAGGAATCTTATGGGCCTTTTGATGATAATCTTGGTTAAATCACATTGATCCTGTCATTTTCCACTTACCATCAAAGTTATTCTTTTAGAAACTTGTAACAAGGGCTGAAATGTTTTAGTGTCCTGTATACTTGACAAATATGGTATTTATTTATCTAACATTGTTACCCTTGTGGCCAAAATTTTGGCATAGACCACACAAAGCCACTCTAGTTTATTATTTATATTTGTGCTCTAAATCCTCATCAGTTGTTACATTCAAACTAATTTAGCTTGTTTTAGTGCCAATCTTTTCTTTCCTCTTCTATCCATATATCATCATTCATTTATATGTCATTTATCCCAATAAATGTTTATCAAATACACACTCTATGTTAAAAAAAAACCTTGTAGATATCAAGGACACAGCTCAATAAAGTACCTCCTTGACACCATACAGTATTCATTAATGTGAAAAACAGAAGATTGCAAACATGTCATGCACATAGATGGTATACGACTACTTCAGATAATCAGCAACATGGTAAGAAATAAGACAAGATACTTTGGTGGAAAGTAGCAGGATAGAAACAGAGAAAAAAATCTCTTAGGAAGACTTCGCTAAGGGGACATTTAAGCTGAAACTTCCATCTGAGTGAAGAGCTGTGGGTGGCAAGGCAAAAGTTTTACAGATAGATGTCATTAGCCCTGGGTCTTCAGTATACATGGGGACATGCAGCACTACCATTAAAATAAAATAAAGGGACGTCATAGGCAGTATTAGGGATATATGCACTCATCCATACATTGGCAAGGTTTGCATTACTGCGAAGTCTGGTTCAGATTCAGTATCACCTTCATTCTGATTTCTCTCCTGTGTGGTCTCATCTTTTAGAGATGAGACTGCATCCTATGTTCATTTTCTTGTCAATACCTGCCCAGCATCCCAACCTCACAAATGCAGAGCTAAGTGGATGCTGAAGAGCCATTCTACAGTCATTTTCACTGCATGTACCTTTCTTTCTTCATGCTGGAACTAGTAGCACCCTAGCAACATTTTTGGTTCGATTTTAAATAAAGTAACAAAGAAAATGTGCATCTATTAGAAATGACATTGTTTGTGATTGCCAAATTAACTAAAAAACTCAGTGTAAGAAAAAAAATGTATGTAAATATTTGAAAATGGCTCTGGTTATCTAACATATTATATTAAAATTATCATTAGATATGTTTTAATATGACAAGATTCATAAAATAAAATTTGACAGAGATATCAGATTTGAAGAACTAAAGAGAGTGCAAAACTTCTCAGCTGGACTTGGTAACAATAGTAAAGCTCTTCAGGACCTATTGTTTTGATTCAGTGTTTAATACCTGATATGTTTAAATATTTATTATGATCAATCAGCATATTAGTGTTTTGTCAGTGAGGGTATAGTAGCATTCTGATATCTGACACGTATTTTCAAATTGGAATGTTTCATTTTACCCCAAATCAACCACTTATATGGGCAAGTAGTTGATATTTTGTTTTATTGTTTGTTTTCTTATCTTAGTTTTCTTTTTTTTGGGGGGGGGGAGGTTTGGGAACAAGCATCATATTTCAGTCTTTTCTTAGTTGACATGAAATTCAATGATATTTAAATGCAACCCAAGGCAGCAGAAGAACATTCAATGATAATTCTCATTTTTCTCTGGCTCATGGAAAGAAGGAGAAAGTAATACTTCCTTAATTTTACCAAGAGGTAGAAACAAATCACATCAAATAACAACTCTCCTGTGTTTGATGTGGCTGACTCTTTCTGAGTTCTGCTCCTATTTGGGAGGGGAATTTAGATAAAGCACTGAGACTGACTAATGACAGTTTGTGAACTGTGTGCCTAAGACAGTGGCAAGTATTCTCAAACTTTAGAGGATGGAACTTTTAAGACGGACACATAGACCTTGTATTTGTCCTGAGCCTTGATTGATGGCAATGTCATGTTTTCAGAGATAAAAATATGGACACTCTTGCCTACACCCACCCATGGTATTGGGCCTTTATCTATTAACACTTTCCCCATTTGGCTACTGCATAGATACGTAACAGTTTGATTAACCAAGACAAAAGGTACAGTGGTTGACTGCTTTGACAATTGAGATCTGGTAAAGTCTGAAAGAAAAATGTCTAAGGAACAATGTGACTCCCTCTTACTGCCTCTCTTCTTAATATCATCTGCTCCTTTATTGAATAAATTTGAATATTGAAAAAAAATGATGGCAGTGAGTTTTTTTTCTTTATTCTGTATTGTTACATGAATTCTAATTGTTCTGAAAAACCTGAAGTCAGCTATCAGGGCAAATGCTGAAAGATTTGAGAGAGAACTGAGCAATCAACTTATGTGGGATGTCCTATATATGTTTTGCTTTCATTGGTTAATGAATAAAGCTGTTTCAGCCAATAACTTAGCAGAGGAAAGTCAGATGAGAAATCTCAACAGAGATATATAGACAGTTGAGTCAGGGAGATGTCACAGCTGAAGAAGAAAGATGCCAGGTCAAAAACTTACCAGTAAGCTACAGCCTTGTGGAAACACATAGAGTAAAAGAAATGGGTTAAGTTTTTTTTAATGGCTTAATTTAAGATGTAAGAGTTACTTAATCATAAACCTGAGTTAATAGGCCAAGCAGTGCTGAAATTAATATAGTTTCTATGTGATTATTTGGGTCTGGGCAGCTGGTAAACCAAAGAACAGTTTCAGTTTACAATCCACAGTCAACTCTTACCTTGTTAACTCCTCAGCCAAAAAGGGGTCAAACTGCCATCTCCTCCCTCCTTATAGTCCTTTCTTCACCCAGCAATATTACTTCCTATTTGTTGAGACCTCTAGACCTCTATGGTTAACTAGTGGTAAGCTCTGCCCTCTGATCTTCAGACACATTTTATTTGTTAAAGTGCAGACAAGATATCACCATTCTGTATATTTCTTTTATTGCTTTTATACCACATTTAAATATATTTCATACCAATTCAGTGTCACTAGTTTAAATAATGGTAGATGGTGAATACAATATCTCTTTCATATCAAATATGAAAAGAAACTTGAACTAAACAAAGATGTGGATTTTAAATATTATAGACCTGAGTTAAACAGGTGTATTTGTATAGTAATCTAGGCATTAGCACTTAACCATGTAGTCTTAGACAAATTGATCCATTTATCTTTTGACTAATGCTTAGCTTGTGGATTAACATGGTACACAACCTGGAAGAGAGTCAATAAGGTTAAGTATATTAAATGCTAACCGGACCAAAGGCCAGCAACCAAATGCTAATTATTCTTTTAAATAGCCTTGTTCTGATCTTAGAATTTGCCTAAATGAAAGTATAATTCAAGCAAGTGTGACTCCTGAGCTGAAGATTTTTAATGTGAGTATACTTAGCACATTAAAATCTTAGTCTCCAAGTTCATTAAGCCATATCATATTGGCATTTTCATTTTTAAAATATACCACTGTTCGTTTTTAGACATACCCCATTCTGTCATGTTAAAAATAAGCAGTGAATCAGAACTTTCAGATTTTCATGATTCTTGAATAAATGTTCTTAGTTTGATTTCCATCTTTCTGGGAGAATTGGTAAGTTGTACTTTCTTCTCCTTCAGACTACTTTCCAGGTTTTTGAAATGGGTTCTGAGGTTTCATATTGAAATATTGTTCCTTTACACTTTTTAAATTTTTAATATTTATATTGAGCTATATACTTTTCTCTGCTCCCCTCCCTTCCTCTCTCCTCCCTTTCAGCCTTTTCCCATGGTTCCCATGCTCCTAATTTACTGAAGAGATCTTGTCTTTTTCTATTTCTCATGTAGGTTAGATCCATGTATATCTCTCTTAGGGTTCTTGTTGTCTAGGTTCTCTGGGATTGCTATTTGCCAGCTGGCTTCCTTTGTTTTATGTTTAAAAACCTGTAAGAATAGCCAAGATCAAAAACGCTGATGACCTGATGACAATTTATGTTGGAGAGGTTGTGGGGTAAAGAGAACACTCCTGCATTGCTGGTGGGAGTAAAAGCTGGTACAGCATCTTTGGATATCAGTATTGATGACTTCTCAGAAAATTAAGAAACAGCATTCCTTGAGACCCAGCAATACCACTTTTGGGTCTATATCCAAAGGATGCTCAATCATGCCATGTTGTAAGGAGGGGCCGCTTGTTCATCCTGGCCAGCCAGCTAGCTTAGCCCTGGAATAACCACACAGAAACTGTATTAATTAAATCACTGTTTGGTCCATTACCTCTGACTTCTTATTGACTAACTCGTACATGCTAAGTTAACCCATGTCTATTAATCTATTTATCACCACAAGGTCGTGGCCTACCACCAAAGTCTCAGCACGTCTATCTCTGGCAGCAGGTCCATGGCATCTCCTGACTACTTTCTTCCTCCCAGAGTTCAGTTCTGCAGTTCTGTTTTCCCCATCTACCTAAGTTCTGCCCTATTAAGCCAAGGCAGTATTTTTATTCATTAACCAATACAACTAACATTAAGAGAGGCTCCCACATCAGTGCCACAAGGACATGTATCCAACAATGTTCATAGCAGCACTGTTTGTCATAGCCAGAACCTGGAAATAGCCTAGATACTCCTCAGCCAAACAATGGATAAGGAAAATGTAAATTTACACTTTAATGTCATTGTTTATCGTTCCAAAAAGGCAAGACTAAGGTCTTTTTTTTTTTTTTGCATTCATGGTCCCTTTGTGTCTGATGTCAGTTTCTGTACTGTACTTGGATTACAAAACACTTAGTGTGGAAGTGCATCTAATATCTGGAGTTGAATGCTTCCAACAACCACCCCTGCAAGTCCCTGTGGTCTTAACTGTTTGTGTTCTACTCTAGAGAAATGTTTTCCTTGGTATGGCCTTTTCCTAGTTCCTATGCTTCTTCTGACAAAACACACTTCTTCTCCCTCCAATTAAACTGAAAGTTTTTAACTGCTCCCTAAGAACTTTTCTCTTTTGAAAATAACAGAAATACACACAGTGTGTTTCTTGCCATTCCTCTACCCCAAGAAAGTTAGTCAAGTACAAAAGCAGCTGTTGGAACTGGGAGAAAAAGAATAAACTGAAGAAAAAGAAAAAGCAACACCTAATGTCTATGTGTTTTAAACATACTAGCTTCTTTTAGTACTCTAGAACCACATAGATATTCCACCAAAGAATCTTTCTGAGCGTATAGAAGATAAGAGAGGGTATAGGGAAAAGAAAAGAATAAGCAGTATGTCATTGAAGAGAGATGAAAGAGAAGTGGAGCAGAAAGATGGGGTTGAAGGCACACACTCCTGGGACAAACACTATGGGTTCACATAAAAAGCACTGTTATATTTTGGTTGACTTAGTTGGCTTTCAATATCTTGTTATGTGCAATTTTTATAGTATACTTTCCTCTAGGTATTGAAAAATCTTTGTTAAGCCATTTAGTACCACTATAATATTCACAAATTATATTGCAACAGTTTCTCTATCTTCTTTGTAAGACTAGCATACTAATTCTTAATCACCATGACTAATTTATTAAATTGGTTCTCTAAATTAATTCTAATTTCACTAAGTTTATTCATTTGGTTTAGCCTTTCTCCTTACCAAACACTATAAGCAAGATTCTTCAAATCCCAACTTTTATTTAATCATTTTTGTTACAGGAGAAGATTGAGGACAATGTTTTATGGTTGTCTAAATATAAATTAAGAAATTATAAAAACATATGAGAAAATATCATACACTCATAAAATTTAATCTCTAGGTATCAGTTAAATATAATATAAAGTTGAAATTATTGCTATCCTTTTGTTTGCTATATGTCTAAGTTACATGTTTGGTGACTATTTAATATATTAGTAAGTATTTATAGGCAGTTCAAAGTGTATTGGTTTTGCTATATTTTCTAATGTATCTAGAGAAATACAGATATTGAAAATGAGAGCAAAGTTGCTTGTCATTTTGAAAGTTGCTTAGAAATATTTTAGATGATTGGATATAACAGAAGTTGCTATGTGTCTGAGATCTGGTCACTTTTTTCACTGTATTTACATTCCTTTACATCTTTGTATCTTAAAGTATGCCATTGTCTACCTCATATTTTAAGAATTAAGTAAAGTGAAACTGGAAGATGTGTGCCTAGTCATAGCCACCTTATAGTTGAGCAATAGCCTTTAATTTCTCCTCCTCCCTTTGAGTGCTATCAGAGAAAGCATCCTGGTGTAGTGAAATTGGTACAGGAACTCTGTCAGAGAAAGCAAGAGACAAACTAAGTCTATGTAAGTATTAATGGTGCCCAAAGGCAAGGTCCCCAGTATCTATAAAAGCTCTTGTTTCCTCATCTATAAAACGAGAATAATTGTTTTACTTTTCTCCTAGGGCAGTAATGAGGATTATGTAAGATGGTGTATATAATGAGCCCAGCAGAAAGAAGAACTGGGAATATAGAAAAGAGTTGAGAAACATTTGCTCCTTATATCTTACTCAGTCATTCAAGTAGTGACATTTTGATGGAAATTTTTATAATATATCATAGACACTGCAATGGTAAGAGCACTAGCATGGTGATGAAGGATTGAAGAATAGACCAAGAACATGAGTTGAAAGTCACTTATATAGTACGTGAGATTCCAAAGCTTCAGTAAACATCTTGAGTCACATCTTTTCTTATGTTATGTAATTGGGAAAAAAAAACTCATCTGCAAAATAAAAATAGAATTTTGTTTTAAAATTATCTTTGATTCATCTCAGTGATAGTTAAATTATTTAAAACATTTCAATACATCTGAGGGATACGGGTTTCAGTTTTAGTTCAAAAGTGGCATGAGTTTTTAAACAATTTGAACATTTTTCAATGTCAATATGCAGGGGATAAAGCATTCACAAATGAAAATGCACCCTGTACTACTTTAAGTCTTTTATACATAGGGAATACATGTTCAGAAAATTCTTTAAATTCATTTGCAGCTATCTTATTTTGCAAATGCATAAACTGAATTTATAAAAGATAATTGTCCTATCCTGTCACACACAGAAATTGCATGCAATAACTTAACAGTAAATTCACAGGTCAGCAACTTTCACTTTATCACCATATGTCTGTGCCTCTGAGGTTTTTCTCTAATTGTACCATTACCTCTTGTATGTGGATACCTAAAATGGGTGCTTATTTATATAATAAATACATTTATACAAAATTTGTAAGTGCATGCCTTTCTATATATACAAATCGTATTGTTGTCTTTATACATGCAAAGAGACTTTGTAAGGATGGACAAAAATATAATCCTGACTGAGGAGCTATTAGCCCGTTCTCTGTCTCTCTGTCTCTCTGTCTCTCTGTCTCTCTGTCTCTCTCTCTCTCTCTCTCTCTCTCTCTCTCTCTCTGTGCATGCGTGCACATACACACAAAACATTATACAATATACCTATACATAATTTTTTAAGGCTCTTTAATCAAAGTAATTCTTAAAAAGTGCACTAAATTCTTGGCCATATAAACTTTTCTCTGTCAAATCTCTCTAAAACAGCTCTTTGTCTGATGTGTTTGGACAGCATCTCTATCTGCATTTCCTGTGTTCATACCATCACCAGAGCTTAGCTTCTGAATACTAATTCTTCAGAAATTGTACTTGGCTTGCCATAGTGTTGGCTGGTTGAAAAATTGTAATTTGTATTGATTAATAAATTTGCCCTATTCAAAGAAGTATCAGAAAGCCCCACTAGAGTCAGAATTTCTGCTATATTAATTCAAGAGTACTCTTGAGAGAGAAATGTGTTTTCAGTAAGATTAAGCTCTCCATTCAAAGAAGAGAATGAATATCCTGGAGCAATGCTTTAAATAGATAGCATTCTCTCATACAAAGGCAAGGTATACTAGGCAAATCTGGCTTAACTATTTTTAGGTAGTAGGACTGCTGAGTACCTTTTGCTAGATAACAACCACAGAAACAAGCTGTATATACTAGAACATGAAGTCTTGAAGGTTAGTCTGGCAAAGGAGAGAGAATATATCACCTAATGACCTGGATAAATTAAACAAAACAAGTCCATGAATTTTTTATCTGATTTGGGTTCTACCTGTAAACATGTAGTATATATTTATTATGTTAAAATATGAGAACAAGATTTCCTCATTACAGAGTTTGCTTTTCTAGGTCTATTCAGTCAATCTCAAAGTGTGGTTTCTGAGACTAGCAGTGCCTACAGTCACTGGGTCAGTGGAATAAGCTGCTGATGAGAAGTCTCAAGGCCCACTCCAACCATATCTCTTGCAGAATTTGTAATGGGGCTCAGAATGTGGGTTGGATTAGTGTTTGAAAATAATCTGGGTAGCTAATTGCAACTTATCTTTTCAGTGGGCACAGCTTCTCTGCTTTCCGATACAGTTTGGTTCCTGTACTTTATAGCATTTGCTGAAGTGTCCATTTATGTTGTAGTGTAAAATTTTCTGATTACTGAACTCACCATCCCATCCATCTAAGCCAAACTAATTATTCCTAGCCTTGGGTTTGACTTTCCTCTGATGTCTCTGCCAGCACACAGATGGCATTGCCTCTTTACTACAATCTGAAGAATTATCTTTACTACAATCTGAAGAATTATCATCCAACCCAGTGTTCTCATTCTTTAGTCCACAGAAGCTCTTTGTCTCACTTCATTTGCTCCTCCATGCTGCTTGTTGGTAGGGTTTTCCTGCATGGAAGCCATTCCCAAATAATCAATGAGAAGCCCAATATTAATAGTAAATGCTCAGCCAACAGCTCAGGCTTGTTACTAGCTAATTATTACATTTTAAACTATTTCTTTTCTATGCTTTGCCACATAGCCTGGTACCTTTTCTCAGTACAGCATTCCCATCTTGCTTCTCTCTTTATCTGCTCATGATGCTTCTAACTCTGTCTTTCTTCTTCCCATCATTCTCAGTTTGTCTTTTCCACCTAAATTTATCCCACTCAGCTATTGTCCAGTCAGGTTCCTTTATTAAACCAATCACAGTGGCAAATCTTCACAGTGTACAAAAGGATTATTCCACAGCATTGTTCTTTTTCTATCTAACTAAAAAGGAAGGTTTTTAATTTTAATACTTTAAGATTATATATGACAAACACTTATCAAGTAAGAATTACAGATTTAATACCTAGTCCATTTGAATTTGGCAATTTTGAGAAATTGTTCTATTATTTATCTTCTTTTTTGACTCTAAACTTTTATACATGATACACCTTTTATAAAAACTAAGGAAAACTTTAACTATAACTATCTAGTCTTCAACTTTGTCAAAAACCCCAGGAGGGGGAAATATTAACAAACAACAGGGACATCTGGCTGTCTATACAGTTACCTTAGGTTCTTCGGTGACATTGGGGCATCCATCATTGTCCTACAGGTCTAGTATATTTGACAGACATTTCTAAGAAACAGGGAATTTTGCAGCACTGACCTACCTTGTCTTGGCAAAGTTTGGCAGTTGATTATTTGCAACCTGGTGATCCAGTTTGGACAACATATTGTTAGATATTTAGGCACGAGCAGTTAGTTGCCCAGTCATTGACCTTTTCCACAAAGAAAGCAAACTCCATATGGAGTTTATTTTATGCCCATCATCTTCTCTGGATTATATTGGTGCTGATAAGAGCAAATGTGACTCATTGTCATGAAAAGCCATAGGTTATTAAATATATTAAATGCTGTATTCTATAAATATTTGAAGTGCTTGAAGACCGTCTCTCTATCTACATATGTATCTGTGTATGACGTTCAAAACATACCTAGTATGACTAAAAGTTTGACTATTGCAGATTACTATTAATCTGTATTTCTTAATTATATATTACATTTTAAATGAGCTGCATAAACATAATACCTTAAAGAAAAATAGAAACATACATACTGTATAATAAAATTAACTTTAAATTTTCATCAGAAAACCAAAATCAATACCCATATGGAATATTTTGAGAATAAATGTTGTTTTATTAGATTATAGATTCAATAACCTTCATATTATCCTATCATTTCTACATTTCCCCCCTTTTCCTCTCAAAATGAGATTCTGGAGTCTAATCTGCTTTATTCAGCTTTTTAAAATATTTTTTTTACCATTACCAATAACAACTGTAACCAAGCCTGATGTAGAATAGCCTTCTATATATTTGTTGCTTTGATTGGTTGATGAATAAGGCTGTTTCAGCCAATTGCTTAGCACAGTAAAGCCAGGCAGAGAAAGAAACAGAGATTCCATGTAGCTGCTGAAGGAGACAGATGTCAGTACCTTGCCTGATAAGCAACAGCCTACTAGTGATATACAGATTAATAAAAATGATTAATTTAAGATATAAGAGCTAGCTAGAAATATACCTAAGCTATTGGCCAAACAGTGTTGTAATTTTTTTTGCTTTTCTTTTTTTTAATTGTTTTTATTGAATTATATATTTTTCTCCACTCCCCTCCTTTCCTCTTCTCTTCCATTCTACCCTCTTTCATGGTCTCCATTTTCCCAATTTACTCAGGATATCTTGTCTTTTTCTACTTCCCATGTACAGAAGATACTTATATGTCTTTTTTAGTGTTCTCTTGGTTGTCTAGGTCCCCTGGGATTGTGAATTGTCTCTTAGTGTTATGTCTAAAAGCCACTTATAAGTGAGTGAGTGCATATAATAGTTGTCTTTCTGGGTCTGGGTTACTTCACTCAATATGATGTTTTCTAGATCCATCCATTTCCCCATAAATTTCAATTTTATTTTTCTGCTGTGCAGTACTTCACTGTGTAAATTATCACATTTTGCTCATCAATTCTTTAGACAAGGGGCATTTAGGATGTTTTCAGATTCTGCCTAGGACAAGCAATGCTGTTATGACATAGTTCAATGCATGTCTCTGTGGTATGATTGGGCATCCTTTGGGTATATACATAAAGGTGGTATTGCTGGGTCTTAAGGTAGGTTGTTTCCTAATTTTCTGAAGAATCACCAGTGGATGAGGAAGTCTAGTTTGTTTTGTAGCATTCATTGTCATTTGATTGTTAAATGAGATTCTAGTGATTAGGTGGTACATAATTTTATTTTTTAAGTAGAAATAAGTTGCATTTATATATTTATTTATTTAGGTATTGTGTGAGTAGTGGGCATGCTGTACTGTCTACGTGAATAGAAGACAGAGAACAGTTTGTAAGGGTTGGTCCTTTTTTCCAACTTATTCTGTTTATCATGCTTCACTGCAAATGTTTTATTCTGCTAAGCCACCTCTCTTACCCAGGATATAGATTTTTTCTAGAGACATTATTATTGCAGGCAGATTTTCATTTGTATTCTTCACTTTCCTGAGAATATATAAAATTTTAGGGAAACCAACGTTTCACACTTAAGAATTTTAATTTTAATTGAAACACCCTTTGTTAGGTGTTGATAAAACAATACATCACTCTTATAAAATGCAAGCTGCATAGAGACATAAAAAAACTGATGTTGATAATACAGAAGCAAAACACAATTAAATACAGAGAAACATGGCTAAGAATGTCAGCAAGGTTTAAAACACAGCCAAATCTATTGGCAGATATCTTTGAAGACAATTTTATTAATAATGAAAAGCAAAAATATCATTAGAAACATTTCTGATGGAACAATATGGTTCACTGATCCAATGCCCTGATGGTATTTTAATCATCAATGTTACAAGACAAAACGTCAGCTGTATAGTAAACAAATTGCCCACAGAATTGTTCTGAGTTATAGTTTTCACTGGGATATCTGTAGTTGAACTCATTGACATTTGACGAGACAAAATTCTGTGTAATTATCCTGCTTAGACGTCCCAAAGCACATATTTTCATGCCTCAAAGATAATCGTTTCAGGGTAAAGAAAAGGGAAAATATTCAAAGCAATAAAAATAAAAGGAGTAGGATAGATTTAAGGAGGTAAACAGTATTAAAAATAATAATATTGTTTACTTGCCCAATTATGCTAAGTAATAGTATCTGAAATGCAAAGTCATATTTAAGTGGTAGTAAAACTTCTGAAATAGTTCACTTCACAAAAGGGAATAGTATTACTGAGTCTAAGGTAGCTATCAAAATGTGTTTAACTACTTCATAGCAAAATATTGTGAGGCAAGGTTTAAAGTGAATGCCCATTTACCTATCTGTTTGTGAAATGAAAGTCCTTTATATCCAAGTTAATATTTTTGATTACATTCTCATCGACATCAAAAATTTCATCATTTGTAATTATTTTGAAAGTACTGAACGATTCAAATTGGAAAAGTGAGGATTTGCTTTTTAATGGGAAATGTTCATCTGTGCTGCATTGTAAAGCTAAACTTTACATTACTGAAGTATTCTGTAAAGAAGGTTGGCATATTTATTTGATTATTGATACCTGCAAAACAGAAAAAATAAAGATTATTGCCGACTTTTTTGCAATGCAAATCTTGAGACTTAAATTTATGGAAAGAATATGCAGTTAAATTCTTATAAGATAGTCTGTGAAATTCAGTGGATTAAGGGATATATTTTTATACTTTATAAACTTCTTCCACCACTGAAAAGTAAAGAGACAATGATTTAAATGTGGTGGCACTAAATTTAGGTATTACTTCCAATTTTATTAGTTAATAAGAAAATGCTAGCATCCTTTAAGAATTAAGCATTTTGAATCATGAAGAAATTACTCCAATAATAGCTATCGTGCTAATTTTCTAACTTTGTTTGATTATGTTTCCAGATACATTGTAAACAATTAGATAGCATTTCATATTTCTTCTGATGGGGAAAAACCTGTCTGTAGTTTAAATATTAAATTGGATACTGACTTTTTGATTGCCTTTATGCTGGTGAATCTAATAAACAGGAGAAAAGATCATACTGTTCCTCTTAAGGCTTAGTTTTGCATATTGCTGTCTTTTCTTGTCTATTTCAAGTAAGATATTATGCTTGGGAGTCATAGATTTTCAAATATGCTCCCGGTATCTAATTTCTCTGAGAAGATGACATGACCAACCCTGTATTGTGCAGAGTCCTGAACTTAGTCTTGCTGGAGTCTTAGTCTTTCTATGCATTCATTCTGTGATTTTGACAATGGAATGTGATGTCATTGACAATGTAATTTTATTTCTACTATGGTATAAAAGTGATATTCTGTGGTAGAAACCTTTTATATTAGCCATCCATGCTATAACTAATAGCAGGTGTGTGGTACTTTTAACACTGTCTCAGTATTCTCAGACACTGTCCTGTTCTTATACCAGATCTCTACTTCTTTTGGAGGTAAGACTATATTACTACTGACTAATGATCCTGATTCAGCTCCAAAGGCAGGGACTTCTATGACATAAATTACAATCTTGCCCCAGAAGCTAAACTCATTGTTGTCTCACAGTTAAGAATCTAGGCAAATCTACTAAGTGAAACTAAGCATGTATCTAGTTCACAGTCTGTGACTAAGTAAGTAAACTGAGCTGAACTGCTCTTAGTCTTGCTCACTCATGCACTGGAGTCTGGTTCTTTTGTTAATATGAGAACTATCTCACAAAAACAGCAGTGAATATCACTAAACACTGTAACTTCTACCCAAGCTTAGATAACAACATAGGATCTCTTTTAAAAATGACCAATTAGAATGAATGCCAAAATAATTTAACAATCAAAATGAGGAAAAAGTTAACTATATGAAGCATGGCTTCTTAAACAGGAAGAACAACAGGTAGGAAGAAATGAGAAAAAGTTTAAATAAAAATACATTTTAGAGCGTGAAAATGTTCTTTTTCAGTTCTAAGATTCTAAGCAACAGAAGAGAGGACACCTAAATTTGCCTTCCCCTGTCATCAGACTGATGACTACCTTAATTAGCATCATAGAACCTTCAACCAGCAACTGATGAAAACAGATAGAGAGATCTATAATGAAACATTAAAATGAGCTATGGGAGACTACTCAAAAGAGGGAGGAGTGATAATATTAACAAAGGGGTCAAGGCCATGATGGTGATGCACATATAAACAGGTGACCTGAACTACTGAGAGCTCACTAACTCTGAAAGTAGGTGAACCTGCATAAGACCAAACAAAGCCCACTGAATGTGGGGAACAGTTGAAAGATTTGGGCAGTCTGTAGAGCCACTGGCAGTGGGACCAGAAATTATCCCTAGTGCTTGGACTGGCATCCAGGAGCCCATTCACTTTGGAGGGATACCTTACTCAGTCTAAATATAAGAAGGGGGGCTTTGGTCTTACCTCGAAGTAAAGTGTCAGATTTTGTTTGCTACTTATGGGAAGCCTTACCCTTTCTGAGGAGAAGATGCGGGTTGGATTGGAGGAAAGGATAGAGTGGGAGGAGGGTAGGTAGTGGGAATAGGGATAGCTATGTAAAATGAGAAAAGGTTTTATTAAAAAATTCTTATGGCTATGAGTATTACTTGAAATTAGTTTTGAAAATACTGAAAACTCAAATTTTAAAATATGGGTTAAAGTTATAATATGGATATTAGAAAAGAAAATGTGTCAATCCAGGAAGCTGAGTGATAGTTGACAGCAATTTTGATGAGGTTCACTCATCAGTGGGAAGAGAATGATTATGCTCTGGTCTGTGAGATGATATCTAGAGCAGTGACTTGCTTTGAAGATGGGGACATTTTCAAATCAGACTTGTTGGCACCTGCTCATTCTCTTTCTTGTTTACGCCACAACTGGCCAAGAAAAATCCAAGAGGTTCTGTAACTTGATTTAAAAGTTTATGACAACAAATATAAGAAGAGGCATTGGTTTTCATGAATTAAGTTAGAAGTAGTAGAGACAAAAAATATGGAGAGAGGAAAAGTATAAGCATAATCAAAAGAAAATTGAATGGCTATGAAAGTTAATTAGTTGTAGAGTCAAAAAAGCTTTGTAACATAATGTTCCTGGTTATAGTCACCTTCCAGGAACCCTGTATTAAGATTTGCTCCCATCCACAGATCATTACCTGCGTACACCTACACAAATACACACACACACATGCACACATAGACACACATCCCACCACCACTACCACCATCACCAGAAAAACATTTATGAGCAAATTTTCCTTAGTCTCTCATCTGGCTGTAACACTAGCTTCATCCCTTACTTAAATAAGTTTTTGCAAGTAACCACAGTTTCCAAGATGCAACTTCCTCATTTCTTTTTTCTGAAATGAGAGAGATTTATTTGCAAAGTGACTCTATATTTGCCTATAAACTAATTCTTTCCAAGATATTGGAAATATAGATAAAGAGTGAAAGATGCAAAATTTAGATATGCAAAGAAGTAGCTAGAAATGGGCATCAGTAAACATTTTTGGAAGACCAAAAAGACTCTCCAGTTACATTCTGTAATGGTTGCACAACACTAAAAATGTATTTATTTACTTATAAAATAAAAATTTTAATACTTTCAGTAAAGGAATTTTATTATGTAATTATACCTTAAAATGTGTGAGAAAGAAGTGTATGTAAAGCACTATAGGATATGGCTATTTAATTTAATGTGTAAAAGTATCTATGAACATAATCCTGATGGTGTTGAGATTGCTCAGAATAATTTTAAGTAGCTCATGCATTCTAGGTATAGCATTCCTTTCCTAAAAGTTTTTGAAATATAGTATGTCTTTCATAAATAGCCAGTTCTTATAAGAAACTTTTATTTAATAGCTTTGAGGTAAATAAGAATAACACTGCCAAGTTAAATATGCCATATACTGACAATTTATTTTTTAGGGTTTTTAATTTTATTTTCTAGATTATTTTCTAGAATCTTGTTTTCACTGATGAGCAACACAGAAACAAATATTTGTTCTCACACAAAAGTCCCACATAAAAATTGTATGTTCATTACTCTATAAGTACAAAATAGTATATAAAGTTTAGAACCATGTTGCTATTTGTCTTACCTACCTCTGAACTCCCTTTTATAAAGAAAAAGACATGATAAAGTCTTCTTGGTGCAGTGTTCTACTTAGTATGTCCACTACTCATGGGACCCAAAACAATCATTTTCATTTTCTTGGTACTTTTCTTTGGGTGGAATTCAAGTGCACAAAAGATATACAGAAACTTGGGAGACAAGACAGAGGAAGAAAGAATGGATGGAGTAAGAAAAAATATAGTTTTGGGGTGAGATTACTGTAAAAGTCTAAATTTCCATGTATCTTTCTGTCAAAAACAGATATAGGCTTTAAAAATATATTGGAAATTCTAAATTCCCATTCATTATATAAGTATATTTCCCAGTCAAATATATTTTCTTTTCTATATGTGCAATGTGTTGTTTCCTTTAGAGCTCAGTTGCTTGCTGGTAGCTACATTTTGCATGTTCTTTCAGATAGAAGAAAGGGATGAGGTATAGAGAGAATTTCAAGAGTCAAAACTTAAGTTAGAAAACAAAAAGAAAAACAAATAAGATCTTGCACTTAAAATATATTTGGTTGGTGTGAAGACATACAATACATACAATACAGCTTTTAGCAAGAACACTTGCTACTTGCTACAGAGCTACAGAGCTGCAACAGATTGCAAGGTGTGAACGTCCAGTTCATCTGAGAAAATCGCAATTATTGTTATTACACTTGCCTCTTATTTTTTACTGAGTATTCCCTTTCAAAATCATCCCTAACTACAGGCTACACTCTGTGATCATTCTAGCCATATATTGCCTTGTCTCCAATTTTCAGTTTGGTTTTATGACATAATACAAAGGTGTTTGTAGAAAAATGATGAGAGAGTTTGGCCTTCCCTGCCTTTATGTTTCATTTGGGCAAGCAGGAATTCACTTTGCTTGCTTTCAGTTAGGAGCATTTGTTTTGAGTTGCTCTTATTCACAGTCTCAATATCCTTCTGTCTTTGTATAAGCAAAATGTGTCTTAGATGGGTGGTGG
>NW_004949096.1:13364650-13366110 GCF_000317375.1 Microtus ochrogaster | reverse complement strand
AAGATCTCCTGAGTAAATTGGGAACATTGGGACTTTGGGAAAGGATTGAAGGGGAGGTGAGAGGTGGGGAGGAGAAAGATAGGGAGGGGAGCAGAGAAAAAAAATGTATAGCTCAAGAAAAATAAATAAAAAAAGAATTCTATAGAAAGGAAAGAATCATAGTGTATCACCATATGTAAACATAAATGTGTTTACACTTCTGGCCTTTTCTACATATCGAGATGGGAGTGTCACACAAAACTTAGTGAGCCTAAGAGTATATAATAAAAATGAGTGAAGCCACTTTCAAGGAACAATTAGTTTGTACAGCTAAGTACGTTTCAATATTGTGTTTTCAGAAAGGATAACAGACCTAATATGCAAGGAATTTCAATTGTGCAGACTAAGGGTCACTGTTAAGGATTATAGATATCTTCTTTTTGGAGCACACATTTCTGTAAGAAAAAGAAAATGGTTAAAAGCTATGGTTGTAAAATGAATATCTTGGCTACATGATTCAGAAATGATATATCAGGGCTAAAGCCTATCATCTTAGTATTAATTTATTAAGAAGTTTCCGACTAAGTGAGTAGTTATTAGTGCACACAGCTATCTTCTCCTCCCTTCTTCCTCTACTGCAGATCTCTTTCTTCATTTATTTTCCTCCCATATATTTTCAGTTCAGACAGCAGACAGATTTGTAGGATCATAGTTTCATTTTCATTTTCATTTGCTTTTCTTTCTTTTTTTTTTTTTTTTTTTTTTTTTTTTGGTTTTTCGAGACAGGGTTTCTCTGTGGCTTTGGAGCCTGTCCTGCTTTTCTTCTTGAAACAATAAAATAAATTTTAAGAAATAAATAAAAATAAGAATGGAGGCAGGGATTCTGTGATCTGCCTTCAGTGTTGACCATTTCATATTGATTCATTCAGATATAGCTTATAACCAGAAAACATACACATTGAATTATATTGGGGGAATATAGATGATGTTTTTGTTATCTGTCCACCAATTTTACAATCTGTTACTGTATGAATTTTTCTATGTATTATCTTTGAAACGCAGCATCTCATAAACATTTCCTTATCTATGAAGGAATATTATTCTTATGACTATTATTTTTGAAGCAGATTTAAATGTCTATCTTCTGATTAAGGGTTGTCAATATTTTATTGAACACTTAAGTCATAGATGGAGCATGAAACTGAATTCTTACTTTTATAGAACAATCATAGCCAAAGACACTTATCCATATAGCTAAATAGTGTTAAGTGTCAAACTAGAAATCAAATACTCCTGAATCTAGTTGTTTTTTTCCATTTGCATAAAATGGTTCAGTGGTGTTACATTTGGATCTTTTCTGTTATTGTAGAAACCATACTATAGACACATCATAGGTTGACCGGCACTTCACCAATTCCTTTATACAGTTCTGATATCTTTAGTTTAATATGGCTTTTGTTTATTTATTTGTTTATTTGTTT
>NW_004949096.1:13356569-13363424 GCF_000317375.1 Microtus ochrogaster | reverse complement strand
CTGTACAATTTGATGGATATCCTCAATTCTTTATAAACATTATTAAATTGATTCAAAAGTCAAAAAAAAAGAGGCTGTGCATTTAGTTGTTGCGTTTGTTCACCCTTTCAAACTGGTTTTGTTTCCTAGTTGTTTTTAATTATTACATTCATATTTTTCACATATTTTCTTGGGGGCCAAGACCTGAGATTTGCTTAAATTATATTCTACTTGTCTCTTTTTGCAATACTTTGTGTTAACAAGGGATGACTATTTCTGTGATCTGTTGATAAGACAATTTCTTCCAATGGACTCCTTAACTCAACTTTGGAGGGGCCACTTCTCCATTTCTTGGTATAAGAAGTAAGAGTGTTTATATGTTTATACTTAATACAATATGACTATCTAGAGGTTATCATACTTCTGGACAATACTCCAACCATAAGATTCTCAAGAGATGACATGATGTTTTAGAACAAACATTAGTTCCCCCACCATACTCATAGTAGCTGATAATAGGAGCCGGGAGGAAGATGGGAAAACCACTTCCAAATGTGAAATGGAATGCCTGCATCCCAGTGTATCATCTCTTGGGGATGCTGCAGAAATGGAAAGGAAGAAGATGGTACAGGTTAAGAATGTCAGTCAGGTCTACATTCCCCTGAATCTCCAGTTCATACACTGATTTCAAAGGCGTCTAAAAGCTTCTATATTTATAATGACATTCCAGTTTAGGAAGGAGGGACATTTTCCAAAACAGGAGACTTGATCTCATTTCACAGTTGGTTAGCTTGATTTATTTTAAAAAAATATTCAACATATGTTATTCTGGTCTGTCTGCATTTGTGCTATTGTTCCAGAATCTGCAACTATTCTGAGGGGGCCTAATTATTCCCTTCTTTTAGGTGTAATTAGAAATAAAGATTCTGAGCATCACAAAGCATACAAGCACAACTAAGTTAGTTTTGATATCAAGGCTCCAAGGTCTGTAACAATTTTTTTTCTCTTTTTTAGTTTTAGAGAAGGGCACATTATGTAGCCATGGATTTTCTAGAAGTCACTATGTTCCAGGCTGACCTTGAAGTCAAAGACATTCAATTAGCCTCTGACTCCCATTTTCTAAAACTAAAAGTGTGTGTCACAACATATGACATTTTTGTTTTCCTTTGGACCCTGAGTCCCTTATTCTGGCTGGTCAGTTGCTCTAAATTTCTCAAATATGAGGATAGTTAAGTTTTCTGTCTGCTTATTTGCTTCAGGAAATTAAATAAACAAATAAATAAGGTCACACTCTAGAGTAGATGAAGATGAAAAAATTACTACTTTAAATTGATACAGCAGAATGGGGTGAAATGCATACTTCAAGGGAGGGAGATTTGTTTTCAACACAGCTGAGAAGGAACAAAGAGATTTTACGCATACATAACACACAGTTCTTCTTACATATGCATAGATTCAGCTATACACATTGCTATGTCAGCAAGTTGTGAGACTACTGTACCATCTTAGCCAAATCCTATAAATTCATACATGGACATGTATAAAAATAATTCAGCAAATGACAGCTACTTGCCTTCCTTATGCATAATGGGACAATTGTTTTAAGTCATCCGCATGCTTTGTAACAGTTGATTGTCTTTGTTATTTTAACAACAAGAGCTCTGGAGATTCATTAAAAAATAAGTAACTGAAGTCTAGCATATATTTTTCCAAGTCATATAACTAATGTGTAGCAATATGTCTTCCATCAAAACATTGAATTTGTCACCCCACATATATTTACAACAAACTTATCATGACATGTTTTCTGTACTAGGTGATCCCAGTTTCATGTAGAAATAGATAACAAATCAATTATTTCTGAATTTTGCTATGTGAAAAGCATAATGTTTTTGTTGTTTTGTTTTTATATTTTCATTTTTGCTGTTTTTTTTTTTAATCTAAAGATTTTTTTTTTATCTAACGTGGAGAATAGGGTTGTGGAAAATTTTCATACAAAGTCAAATATGGAGCATGGTCTGAAAAAAATAAAAGGAATTGCCTAAGACTGAGAGAAGGGCCACACATTGGCAATAATAAGAAATATCACAGTTTATCCAAGATATGGAGAATGGTACATGGTCAGTGGATTTAAACAGCCGGGAAAATGAAGCTAAACTATAAGAAGATAAAGAAAGTACACGTGATCTAAGAAATATTAACTATACCACTGAGCTCAGTCCTTATTGATCCATGGAACTGAAACATTATCACGAGAAGAGCATGCGGTTCTTACTATCACTGTGACAGCTGAACAATAAAGAGAATGACATTGCATACTGGGAAGTAAAAAAAAAATGTAACTTCCAGTTCCCATGGCTATATGAATCTGTTTTCAGGTCATTATATTATTTTACTTTAAAGAACCTCATAAAAACATTTAAATACAAATAAATAGATGTTCTCTACTTAAAGACTGGATTTTAATGAATACATTGTTGTAGAAGATAAAATAAACATAAGCAGAATAAACTTACAGTTAATCTAATTTTCACATAGGAAGTGTGTTTTTAGAAATGTGTTTGAATTTTTGCACTGGTCGGTGCCTCTTTGATTATCTCTTTGGCATCAGGATACTGGCTCTGGTGATTCTAAATTCTAGGACCCAAACTGACTCTAAAGAGAGATGAATGAGTTCTAATATTTGGGCTTGACTATGTCATGCAGTTAATTATCTAGGTCTTTATCTAATTCCCCAAACAGACCCCTGTCCTAAGTACCACTTCTAATAAATTGGTCCCCTTGTTACTAAAAAGGTTGTAGCTTCTGTCTGGTCTTTTCTAGAGATTTATTTGGACACCCTGACCCATAATTGAATTTTATATGCTTTCTATAGAGAATATTAGTTTGATCTTATATTATAAGCACATGAATTTATAGATAAACACTTTCTATCTACTGGAATATAACTACATTTCCATCTATTCTCTTCCATGCCTAATGAGACACCAAGAAATCACCTACTATTGCTGTTTTTCTTGGATGCTGTGTCTATTTCTCCATTTGCTCATATGCTGTGTAGAATAGTAAGAATCTTTGTATTTTTCCTACAGTCTTATGATAACTTCCCAGTTATTCATCAATATACAAGGACCCAAAGCATTGATTTAACTTGCATTTTTTTTACAGCAGCTAGAGAGATGGAGTCATGTTCTGTCAGTTACACCTGTAGTGTAAGTACAAACCTCTACTTACTCTCCAGGCTTACTGGTGAACTACTATTTTTCAGTATTATTTTTTTCTAGTTTCAAGGAGTAGTAGTGGACTTTTATTTTAGGAGCAGTTTTATTTTTTATTTATTTTTTTTAAATTAGTTTTTTATTGAAAATAGATTCTTCTCTCATACAACAGACCACAACTACAGTTTCTCCTTCGCCAACTCCTTTCGGCTCCTCATTACCACCCAATATCCCCTCTCATGCAGATCCACTTTTCAGAAAAGAGCAGGCAACCAAGAAACAACATACCAAACAGAACAAAATAAAACAGAATAAGACAAGAATAAAGCCTTTACTTGGAGATTGAATAAGGCAGCCCAATAGGGGGAGAAGAATCTCAAGAGCAGGCAAATGAGTCAGAGATCTACATGTACTTTCTTTTAGGAGTCCCAGAAAAATACCAAGCTAACAGTCATAACACACACACACACACACACACACACACACACACACACACACACACACACACAGTGGACCTGGTGCACATCCATGCGAACTTGTGCTTGCTGTGTCAGTCTCTTTGATCCCCTGTGAGAATGCTTAGTTGTCTAGATAGATCATGTTCTCCTCCATCCTCTCTGACTTCTACAATATTTTCTCCCCCTCTTCTGTGTGACTCCCATAGCTTTGAGGAGCAGGGATCTGATGTAAACCTCCAATTTAGATTCTATCTGCATAATGCCTGGTTTTGGGTCTCGGCATCCACTCATTTCTGCTACTGGAGAAAGCCTCTCTGATGAGAACTGGACAAAGCACTGATATATGAGTCAAACAATATCACTAGAAGTCATTTCATTGATTTTCTTTGTTTTTTTTTCAGTTGTGTTTGGTTCTACCCTATGCCCTTGGGCTATTCAATCTCAAGTTCTTGGCCAAAGGGTCCCATGAAGATCCACAAACAACCCAGGCTGATGCTAGGACAGAAGGCTGTTCTCTGAAAACTGAAAGCAGGGCCCTATTGGTGTGTACAACAGCCATACAGCTCATTTAACTTATAGAACTTAGACTGGCTCCAACATAAATCTTCACCACTGCATTCCAGTCTCTTTGGCATAAGAAGGGCCTATGCAGGCTATGGAGGGAGAAACCTGGAAACCAATCCATTTAACAACCTCTGACCTATAACATGCCTTGTCTGGAGCATGTTCTGGGATAATGTTCTAACAAAAGTTACAGCATGTGAAAATGTTTGGTTTAAGATGTGGTCCTGGTCAAGACTGGGAGTCTATGTCCGTTTTTTTTTTCCATTTTTTAAACAAAGTAAAATATAACAAGATAAAGCAAAAATATCATATTGAGGTTGGACAAGATGAGGAAACAGAAAAATAGAAGAGCCCTAAAAGAAGATTCGAGAATCTGGGATACACTCATTTATACATTCAGGAATCATAAAATTACCAACTGAACAGAATGCCACAGTATATGTGTAGAGAACCCGGGACAGATCTGTGTATGCCCTGTGATTGTTGCCTCAGTCTGTGTGAGTTCAAATGAGCTTTGCTAAGTTGTTTATGAGAACCTTGTTCTTCTGGTGTCTTCCATCTTCTCTGTCTCCCAAACTTCTTCTGTTTCCTCTTCAGGGCCTGATCTTTGAGGGGAGGGATTTGATGGAGACATCTGATTTAGAGCAGTGTGTTCAAAAGTTTCACTCTCACTGAGTGTGTGTGTGTGTGTGTGTGTGTGTGTTTAATGTCCAGCTCTGTTTCTCTTTTAGACTGGATCAATCTAGTATAACACAGGGTGGCATTGAACTCACAGAGATCCATCTCTCTCTGCCTCCTGAGTGCTAGGATTAAAGGTGCATGCAACCACCACCTAGGCTCTGTAGCTAACTAGTAGCTTATCTCCACACTCTGATCTTCAGGCAAGCTTTATTTGTTAGATCACAAACAAAATATCACCAGAAAAAATCTTTCTGATATTGACTGGATAAGGTTCTCATTTAAAAATATAGCAGATTATTATTAGGGGTCATTATTTTGGTCTTTCTTTTTTTTAAGACAAAAAATAGGTAGTTTTACCCTTGTTCTCTGGGAAATCTATACTCTGGTTCTTTGTCATGGAAACAGTGTTAGGTATCAGTACCATCTCATGGAGTGGGCCTTAAATCAGGTCAGATATCAATTGTTTACACTCACAAAATTTATGCCACTATTGTCTTAAATCAGGTCAGATATCAATTGTTTACACTCACAAAATTTATGCCACTATTGTCTTAGCATATTTTGCAGGCAGGACTGATTGTAGACCAAAGGTTTTGGTTCTGGGTTAGTTTTTACTATGTTTTATTGTAATCTGCAGAGTACATTTACATGCTATAGACACTATGTCAGTGAAAGTTCTTATCGACAGCAGCTCAATCTCTTCATGTTGACTGAATTCTGCAAGTATTATCTTCAGCAATGGGACCTTGCTGTCAGTTTGTCTTGGTAACAGCTTGGAGATTTTCATCCAAGTACTAAATTGACTAAAACCCAGTTCTAGCACTGAAAGATTAGTAGGAACAGTTTTAAATGTTTGTGCTCCTAATAGGAGCAAGACTGTGACTTATTGAGCCTGCCTTGTATTAAATAATTAATAAAACATTGGACCCTTACTGTAATGTACAAGTGATGTATTTAATGAGCATATAAGAAAGTTGCATGGCCAATTGTCCTCAAAAGACAGAGTCAGAGTTTGCATGAGGGAACATGGGTTACATGAGCCCACTTTCTACTGAAATATTAAATTATATCAGAGCCATTCATCTATCTAAAGAGCACAAGTGTTCATTGCTACATAGGAAGGGTCAGTTTGGCCAATGATTTGGAAAGCCTGCTAGTCTACCTGTTTTCTTCTTAAAACTATGTTCATGAGTCTACACAGCTGTCAGTATTCATGAGAGAAAATGCAGCGAAACTTAAAGAGTTCACCTGGGAAGGGCATTGTAAGCTGCAGGAAATATTTAAAGATCTACAATTATCAGAAAGAACGGATGGAAACACAATCTAAGGGAAGAGTTCCAATCAGACACTGTTTCACTGTTAATTAGAACAAGCCTCTGAGCTATTCTAATTGTAGATAAGTCAGAATATTACATGAAGAGATCATTAGGCAGGTGTCAGTAGTCCTATGTTCCATTTCCAGCTCTCTTTGGAATAGATCTAGATGGTGCCTTTGACTAAGTCATTTGAGTTGTGCACCCTCAGACTGGTCCAGTTCTGTTGAAGAGAATTGAGCATTTTGTTTTTTCAATTCCCCTTCATCTTAAAGTTCTGCGAGGTGCACATTCTTTATGAACTCTTCTGGTGAATAATGAAAGGTACAACACAGAAATAGCATAAAACTAAAAATAATGAAAGTGAAAATAGTTTAACATGGTGGACAAGGACTATCAGTGTTCATTTTAACATCTAACTGTTCATTTTTTTATTTTTATTTTTTTAAATTTATTTATTTATTAAGGACTTCTGCCTCCTCCCTGCAACCGCCTCCCATTTCCCTCCCCCTCCCCCAATCAAGTCCCCCTCCCTTGTCAGCCCTAAGAGCAATCTGGGTTCCCTGACCTGTGGGAGGTCCAAGGACCACCCACCTCCATCCAGGTCTAGTAAGGTGAGCATCCAAACTGCCTAGGCTCCCA
>NW_004949096.1:13323784-13356329 GCF_000317375.1 Microtus ochrogaster | reverse complement strand
GTGCTCCACTGTGGGTCTCTGTATTCTTTCATCGCCTGATGAAGGTTAATATTCAGGAGGATGCCTATATGTTTGTCTTTGGATTCACCTTCTAATTTAGCTTCTCTAGGATCGAGAATTATACATCTAAATATATTTGAACCTCACAGTATCTTTGCTCTTTGCCTTCTTTACATCTTTACAACCTTCTTTCTTTATGCATTCTAGCTAATATACCTTTACTTAATTCCTAAGATGGATAATATAATCATCTTATACAATAATTCTTTATCATCTAAGAAATTCTTGCTTTTGTTAGGATATCCTAGTACTTTGTCATGGCATTTAAGATCATGTGGACAATGGTCTTGATATTCTCCTTTATCTCATTGCCTACAACTATACACCTTCTGATTGACAGCTGCCATAAGCAGATCTTTTCTTTATTTTTATCATTATATTTACTACAGCACATACTGTGGTCACAATAAAATCTGTAGGTATTACGTTGCTTTTTTTGTCCTTTTATACTCTGAGTTCTGGTAATCAAATGCAGGTTATCAGTCTTGGAGGGAAAAGTCTTTTTTTCACTAGGTCATTTCATTGAACAGGTAGTTACCTTCTTATCAAAGATGAAAACACCCCAAATTCATTCAAACATTGGTCTGTTTGATTAGTCTTCTTGTTTAAGATGATAGTTTTTGGTGTTTTTTTCATCATTGGGTCATTAACACCAACTGTTCATCCTCTATCATTTCATCATAAGAAACTCTTCTTTAGACATCTTAGGTTATGCTATGACATCATTGAATTGTCCCAATAACAACTCCATATTTTCATTATATAATATAAGTATGCTTACCTCATGTGATAATTTTACTTGTGGCTTTGGGCTTATCAATTTTACCAGGGCATAATCCTTTATCTTTATAAAACCAGTTTTACCAAACAAGAAAGTAGTCCCTATGTTAGTAAGAGCTTTACCTTGGTCACTGAGTGGTTTCCAGTGGAAAAAAAAGTGTTGCAGATAATGATGAATCCCAGAACATTAATTATATAAGTGAATATTTCTATGAAACATAGTTTTTATTCTTAAATACTAGAAATGATCCAACTTATATAAGCTATAATTAAATTTGGTTAAGTGTCCTTTATTTTAACCACTAATGCAATTTCATTATAAGCTCCTTATATATTCATAAGGCTCTTCAATACAAATGAGAGAACCTTAGAAATGTTGCCGACATATGGTGAATGAGAATTTATAATGATAGTTCCAAGACATATAGTTTCACAACAGTGAAAAAAATTAAATAAAATTCTGTGAAGAAAAATGCCATTTTAACATATGCAAAGGCATCTCTTGACTTTCAAAGTAGAATTTGTTTCTACAATTTCTTTCTTTCTCTTTCTTTCTTTCTTTCTTTCTTTCTTTCTTTCTTTCTTTCTTTCTTTCTTTCTTTCTTCCTTTGGTATATCAGAGATGAGTACATAGTACCTAAGTCTGGTATAGTTAGTATTCACAATAGCTGACAATATGCAGAATAATCTACTTAAACCATTAGTGTCTTAGAAGATGAAAGAGGGTGTGTTTTTAGATCAGTTGTTATAAAGATAAAGGATTATACCCTGGGGAGATGAAGAAGAGAAGACAAATCTATACATGATAGAAATCTAGCATGAGGGATTAGTCACACCTATGTGTCCCAGACTAAGGTGCAATTTCCTCCTGCAACAGTTGTATTTGTCAGGCATTTTCTGCATTCTCAAGTGGCAGTGGTTTTGTATGCAATAGAGTAAAAGTCATTCAAGTGGGAGAAAAACTGCATTACTTTTCATGTCCAACATCAGTCCTCTGCAGGTAAACCTGGGCCATCATTCAACCTGGCAGTCATGCCCCCCGCCACTTAGCATGGCAAAAAAAATATATATATATAAACCAAATAAACTTTCTCCGGTATATGATTACGTTCTTAAATGAAGGAACTAATCCATGAAGTCGATCTCATCTAACTTCAACTTGAAAAGACTGGCTTTTATTAAACCTAAAGTTACTGTATATTCAACATAGAAAGCGCAGCAGTCGTAGAAAATATTCACATGGAACCACAGAATTATGTTGTTTAGGCATTGTACTATTATTCTACATGCATTTTTAGTATTTTTATATAAGCATGATATATTAGCAGATATATTTATAGTATAAGTAAATCCATGTACATATGTGTGTCTCAGCATGCATATCTATTCATCCAGAATGCTGTTTTATCTATTTCTACATACCTAGTTAATAAATTATTAAATTACACAAACTGCTGTACTAGTTTGTTTTCACTCAGCAATTGCATCCTATGTCTATAAATATTCCTTAGTAAACAAGTTTAATGTTGTTTAGTAATTTGCTGTGTGGTTTATTTAATTAGTCTAATTTGTTCATTTTTACTGCTTCATAAAATATTATGAATGTTTGGTTTTGAAAGTTTCATTACCACACTTAGTATAACAAACAGAAGTCTGTTCTCATAGAAACCTCAGAGCAGAAAGGTTGACCTCACAATGATTGCTTTATACAGACATTGTGCTTGAAGATCTATGTGTAGTTCTACATAAATCTTTAGATATCAAGTAGAACAGACAGTATTTTTCCAGGTAGATTGTCAAAAAAAGTTGATTATAATCTTCAGGCAGAGAAAAAGGAAGTACACATATATGTTGGCATATATTCACAAACATAAAATGTATAGGTTTATATTTATATGTATTATATACATTTGTTGTAGTTTTCTTTATACATATAAATTATAGAGATACCATCTTTATCATCTTTTCTTCATAAACACACTTAACAATGAGCTAAGGGAAATCTTTCCAATTTATTGTAATAGTTACATTTTTCTAAGGCTGTAACAAGTATGTAGCCACAATCTTGTACAATTCTTTTATAAAATATTTATTTTTCTGACATAATTGTTTTGCTTTTCAGATAAGAATATTGGCTTCAGAAAATCCCATTTGTGTCAGTTTCAGCATGTGATATAAATACGGGCTACAGAAACCATAACATCTCAGATTCAAGCACTCTTTCATGTGGTTTTTATTTGTTATACATTGAAGTTCTGAGGCATGGCTGCATTAGATGACACATTTGATAGCTCATGCAATTGGTAGATTTGAATTATAAAACAATTTTATATTTGCTTATAAATTTGCATTCATGGTATTTCATATTCAGGCTACAATATACAGTCCTAGGGAAGAAATACACTGTGTCTTAGGGCCTGCTGTGCACCTTCAGTTGGCAAGTACCACCTATGAGTGGAAAAGGAGCATGTATTTTCCTAGACTCAAGGTGAACTTGGAATGGTAGCATTATTCATTTTATCAGTTATCCATGAAATGAGGACTCTTTACTCTCTAAGTCTTTCCAGTGAGTATTCTCTGAAGCCAGATAATTTGATCTTTTACTTCCAACTTCTGTCTTTAAACTTGTAATACTAACTCCTAGTAAATTTAACAAGTGTCTTAGAATATTTGTACAATAAATGTTGATAGAGTTGTTACATTCTAGGTATTCTTTTTTTAATTTATTTATTTATTAAAGATTTCTGCCTCCTTCCTGCCACCGCCTCCCATTTCCCTCCCCCTCCCCCGATCACTAACCCTCCCTCGAAAACCAGAAAAGAAATCAAGGTACCCTGCACGGTGGGAAGTCCAAGGACCACCCACCCCCATCCAGGTCTAGTAAGTTGAGCATCCAAACTGCCTAGGCTCCCCCAAAGCCAGTACGTGCAGTAGGATCAAAAACCCATTGCCATTGTTCTTGAGTTCTCGTAGTCCTCATTGTCCGCTATGTTCAGCGAGTACGATTTTTTAAAAATATTTATTTATTTACTTATTATGTATACAATATTCTGTTTGTGTGTATGCCTGCAGGCCAGAAGAGGGCACCAGACCTCATTACAGATGGTTGTGAGCCACCATGTGGTTGCTGGGAATTGAACTCAGGACCTTTTATCCCATGCTTTTCCAGACCCAGGCCAGCTGGCCTTAGTGGGATCCCGATAGAACATCCCCATTGTCTCAGTGTGTGGGTGCACCCCTCGTGGTCCTGAGTTCCTTGCTCGTGACATTCTAGGTATTCAATTCCCGGGCTGTACTAGTGTTCTTTAAAGAACTTGTGTACTAGATACTGGCTATTCAACTGGAGTCGGTTTAGATAATAATCATACCTTCCAATTCCAATAATAAATAATATACTGCAAGGGTGTTGATGATATAGAAACTAAATTATTTACTTTTGTGTAAAAGAAACTATTGCAATACTCAGTGGAATGTGATAACTTCATTTATTCCCTCATACTTCCTGTGAATTAGTAACACTGGTAAGGTTTTCTGGCTCCTCTGACTTAGAAATATAACAGCCTATTATTACGATGTCTTCTGAGTCTGTTGCCATTATAGTAAGACAAGGTTTACCCAGGGTTTAGCCTATGAACTCACTGGCATGTTTGTTGCACATAGCTTAAAAAGTTTCAGTAGTGGATGTCTGGGATAACAGGTCCTTCCAATAGGGTCTACTGCAATGGATAGCTAAAAATATTGCTATGAGAGAAAGCTCTAGAAAAATATTTTCGTTGAATAATAAAATGGAAGGTATGATGTATTTGCATCTTAATCCTAGAAGTGATATACAATTTCTGCTTTAGTATATTCATCAGAAACAAGCCATTGGACCCAATTTATTCTCAAGTGGAGTAAAACTAATAACCCAGAGTAAAACTTCCAATAAATGGAGGCAAAAGAGCTAAACTGAAAGCACCCTTGTTACTAGGCAGAGTGGTACACTCTGTAACCCTAGCACTGGGGAGGGAAGCCAAAATGAGTAGACAGTCTTGAGTTCAATCTGAGACACATTTTAAGATCTGGTCTCAAAACAACAAAACAAAAATCAAAAGTTAGGGTTTTCCAGAACATAACTGATGAGAAGCATAAATTTATACATATATTAGGGAGTCTTACAGGCTGTTTTCTGACTATCCCAATATTGGAAGCCTCTTTTGGACGTAGTTGGAGGGTCCAAAAATCCAATAATTCTTTGTTCCATGAAGTTGGATGTCGCAGGTGGCCTTCTGTATCTGCAAGAATTCCAAGAAGTAGGCTCAAATGCCAGTGAAGGAATGGACATGCTAGTAAGAGTGAGCACAAGGAGGCAAGGATCAGGAGTTACTTCCTTCTGTGTCCTTTCATCAAAGGCTGTCATCAGAAGAGCGTGGCCCAGTTTGAAGGTGACTCTTCCCAACCCATTTATTCCATCAGGAAAATACCTCTGAGATGTGGCTGGCTGTTTGGACTTTAGTCAATTTCAGTTATAAATTTACAACCAAGAATAACTAAAACAACAAGGATTATTACATATAATTAAGTATAGAAAATATGATAATTCCTGGTAAGGTTTTCCAAATCCCTTCTTGAAGACAGACAATTTGAAGAAGACCTTACATAATATGACTTGGAAATAAAGGAGGATTTTACAAGAAAATAAATGTGAAGGAAATATGTGAGCCTGAATAAAGGCACAAAGAATTCACAGTCCTGGGACTCATCCATTTCAGAGATATTACAGAATACCATATGCCAGAGCTATAGTCTGGTCAGGCCAGAGCACAGAATAAATCTTGTTTCTTATCTAACTCTTTGAAGAAAAACCATTAACTCAGTGTTCTTATTGCTACTAAGTGATGTCACATTATTTTTCCAGACCAATAACTGCATGTCAAACTTCATTATAGAATTATGAGACTGGAGAACATTACAAAGAGTCATGTGGCTTATCTTACTTTGTGGAAATAGAACCGGCTCGCTATCTGAAACACCTGAATTCTATTTAGGTCACTTATCAGTCTTTTGCTTAAGTCACTTAACCTTGCTAACTCAAAGTGTCCATAGTTGTAAAATAGAACAATTATAATTACGTCAAACTGCTGCTGGGAGAATTAAAAGAGATAACATTTGTGAAAACATGTATCTCACTGCCTGGCATGTACTAGACATTCAATACACCTTCCATGCTTCATTTTCCTGTACTTTTGCCGCCTTCATTTTCCATATAGAATTTCTCAGTAATAATAACAAAAGAGTAATCAACAAGATTTTCATCATGCATGGGAGTGAAGTTAGCCAATTTTATATCATCCTGAATCTTTGACATCTTTGTCCCAGAGGCACAACGACCATAACATTATGACAAAACTAACTTCATTTCAATTCTATTTGTTTAGTTAATGTATGGTAAATAATAGGGCACTCTTCCATAGATGCATCTTAATTTGGTGATTTTCCCAATATAGTAAAAACTAATATGAGTTTTTGAAAAATTAAAGCTAATTCTAATGATTACAAAAAAATCTAAAGAATGGTAGTATGCACCAAGTTAATAGATGACTAATGTACATAATTTAACAACCTGTTTTTGTCTTAAGAAAGACATCTAATTATAGATGTAGTGTTGCCTGGCACATTGTGATTTATAATTCTGTTCTGATTTCTTCTTTATTTAAATAAACTAGATTCCATTGCATAAGGGATTCTACAAATCTGAAATTGTTACATGTTAACATTAGTGCATTTCAGGAGGCACTAAAGATCTATGAGCAATAAAAGAGAAAGCAAGTTATGTTCAGAAGTATAACAAAAGGACCTAAGATCTGACTTTGTGATAGGTGTATGCCTATCTAGCATGGATGAAGTGTAAGAGACACAAATTCTCTTTCACTGCTCCTATTACAATGCAAAGAAAATATCTTCCTACTTACATACTTGAATGTGTTTACTGACAAGATAAATTAGGGGAATTTTTAAAGTCCTGGATCCAACCTACTTCTAATAATGCATCTAAAATTGTTTTAATTTCTATATTTGTGTAATATACTTTATTTATATAGTACAGATTATTTAACTTTTGATGATTCAGATACATATTTATAAACTTAATTTTCAAAGATTAAGAATTCAAAGTGTTGGGAGGTTTGTAAGAGTGTTGGAGAATTATAGAAAACTTGAATCTTTACAGGTTACTAAAGAATTTGCATAAATTGGGGAGAAGTAAATATTGCAGAGTACAATGCATATCTAATATTCATGTCTTTGAAGTGTCTTAACTGTAACTGTCATCACTTCTCCAGTTCTTCCTATAAAGAAGTCAAAAGTACATTGAGAAATAATGTGACATAAATAAAAGGGAATAATCTTACTGAAATTCAAAAAGACAGTTGACATATGGTGGGGAATATACATATATACATGACTATATAAATTCATAGAAGAATGCTAAATAATTAATCAATGTTTTTCTAATATAAACTAGACACCATTTGACATTTCATTGAACATATTTTAAAGGATTAATGTGTTTTCAGAGTAACTAGAAAAATCAAAGTTTCTTAATTTATAGAGATTGCTTTTACTTTTAATTCTGTGGTCAAAAAGTTTTACTACAAAGCATGGACTTTCCATACACACCATATATTTGTAAGATTTGAGAAACTGTTTTTGCCTTAAGGTGGTGTGTCTGTTCAGGACATACAAAAATTGGATGCCAAGACAAAATTAGATTTTTAAGAAATTTATCAAGGGAAAAATCCTCTGAAGGGACATGAAGAAAAAAAACAGGAAAATGTCAGAAGATTTGTTGCCCACAAAGCAGATCTGGCATCTGTGAAGGAGCAGCAGTGAAAAGGGAAGAGCCTTCACTGCAGTGCTGCTGGGACTATTCCCATCAGCCCTGGGAGCAGCCCACAAGAGGATGATCCTTGATGTCATTAGTGAGAATGCATTTAAGCAGAATGAAGCAACTCTCACATTCTCTTCAATGAAGTAACTCTCCTGCACTTGCTTTCTGAGCACCAGTAAAATCTCCATAATAATATCCACTCCAGCATTTCATCCCTATATGCTATTTTGTCCACTCCTTTTCTACTTTGGAAGATATGACTACGTTTTTGGTCTGCACTTTTAGGAGTTGTCCTTCCAGTCAATGTGCCCATTCTTCTTGGTTTTCCCTAGGATATTATAATTCATATTGTTAGGAAATATTCTCAAGTAGAGAAATAGAGTCTTGCATTCTAACCCTATTTGCTCAGTGTTTCTGGAAATCTCATTGTTAGTGTTCTGTTCTGGATCTAGATACTGTACACTATATACTAGTGTATAAATTATATACACTAAAGCATCCTTAGAGAAATAGGGGAGATCTCATTGCTTAGTCATCAGGCTTAGCCCAACCTCTGACAGTTTACTGTTAGCTTCTACCCTGGCTATTGGGCTTGGAAGTGGAGATGGGGTAGCAACATCTTCTGTTCCTGATACCTTTGTTCTTAAGGAAACTGAGATCACTACATTATCTTTCTTCCATGTGGAAACAACCGGTGCAAGTCCTGCCTGGGACAGGTAGGCCTCACTTTTAAGTACAAGATGGCTCAGGTTAGTTTACAAAGCTGAAGTCTCAACGGACTTCACTCCTTGTTTCAGTTCTCAGTATTTTTTCTATTTCAGATCTGGAAAGTCTTATCACAACAAATCTGCAGGGCCAGATCATCTAGATATTCAAGATATTGCTTCTAATTACTAACTGCTATAATTTCTATCACTGTATATGCCATTCCACTGCTTGAGGAAAGCCAAAGAGGCCCACTAACTCTGACACTTAGCTTTTCACATTCTCCTTACCAATTAACCTTATTATTATCTTTCTCACTAGTGTCAACACAAAACAGTAATAATTAATCTAATCCAAAGTCACTGTTGCTATCACTATTCCAATACCTTTTCTCTGTTTGAATCATCTCACTTTTATTCTTTACTAGACTGTTTCCTAGGTTACCCAGGGTTTACTGTTCAGGAGAGAGCTTAAAACTTGGGTTCAGGATATATTCTTGGCCAGTGTTCTTGTTGTTGTTTCTATAAGATATTCCCTTAAATATTTGAATAATTGATCACCATTGGTTGGAAGGTTGTGAAAGATGAGATTTGATCTTTTGGGAAGAGGTATGTCACCGTGAGAGTGTTGGAGGTTTCAAAAGTCTCCTTCCATCCTAAGTGCAGAGTTGGCATTCTGCTAGTGGATTTGAGATGTGAGTTCTCAGGTATTTCTGTCACCTGGCCTTTACTCTGCCACAGTGGAAATTAGCTTTCTGGAACCATAAGCCAAACTAAAAACATTTATTAGTTATTTTGTTCATAATGTTTTCACAACAGTAAAAAGTAAATAATACAGTTCTATTCCTTGCAAGTTCCTTCACAATCAATGGGTCATGATGGGATCTCCAAACTGTATTTCCCTATCTACTTTCTCAGACCAGTACTTGTGCATGGAGTATAATCTTGATCATTCCCGGGCTTGAGATCAAATGGAACTCCATGTTATTGGAAGAACCTGTAAATGATAAAAGAGAAAGGGAAGTACATGAGAGAAACATCAAACTGCTAATTGAATTTGACATTGATGAAAGAGAAAGAATAACTGTAATGAAGAAAAGAGTCTCAGAAAGACTTTCACACTAAGAAAACCACAGTAAGACACATTGTAAGGAATGGCATGGAAATGACCTGTTAGAGAGGTGTGAGTTGGATACAAACGGCTTAGTTCTAATACACCCACTTCATTGACTCATTGGCTTGAAGAGAAACTGGAAGTATCTATCAGTGAGAACACTGGAGCAGATATAAAGGTGAAGCCTCTGTGGAGGGGTTTGTTTTACAGGAATATCTAAGTGACTCACTTCTATGCTATTCAAGACACTTGGATAAGAAAAGCAAGCATCCATTCATTATACGGTATATATATGGAGTCCAATTCATCTTCAAATTTCTTGATACAAATGATGTTCTGTGTCTTTATGTGTAATCCAGATGTAACACAAACTATATAATAGATCTTAAAGATTTAATGCAAAGTATGCAAAAATCCTCAGTATTTGGGTGACCTAAAACAATAGGTTTTCAATGTCAATTGCTTCCCTCCCATTTCCTCCAATTCTACTTCACTTCAGTAAATTTGAACTGATTTGTATTTGAATGTGTGAATAATATTAGTGTACTCAAAAATATAAAACCAAGAAAATATGACAGGTTCAGTTTATGCTGATACCACTTAGAATATTGTTTCTTCCAGTAAAAAAAAATAAGAATAATAAGCCTTAAAATTGTGTTTGAACATTTAACGTTCAACATTTTTTTTTTTATTTTTCGAGACTGGGTTTCTCTGTAGCTTTTTGGTTCCTGTCCTGGAACTAGCTCTTGTAGACCAGACTGGCCTCGAACTCACAGAGATCCTCCTGCCTCTGCCTCCCGAGTGCTGGGATTAAAGGTGTGCGCCACCACCGCCCGGCAACGTTCAACATTTTTATCTTTTTAAAATTAAGCTAAAATCTGCAGTTTAATTGATAGTTACACTGCCCCCAAGCAAACAAAATTAACTATATTAATCAATCAAGGAATTTTTCTGAACTGATATCATTATGCCCAAATCTGCGAAGTCCCTGCAAAATCCAACGAAGGAGACCGAGTCACGTATATAAAAGCAAAGAACCTTTATTTTAATCAAGTTTGCTAACTCGGTCTCTCCACATGTCCAATGTATTGGAATAACCGGAGAGCCCCGAGCTCAATTAGAATAGGGTTTTTACAGTAGTAAAGGTGGGGGTGAGGGGTCTCTGAGGTTTAGAACCCATGATTGGCTGACATTTGTTTACAGGTGTACTGGTGAGGTGCACTGGCAGGTGATCCTATATCCAGCAGTTGGAATGTTAGGCATTTCCTTTGAATGCTCTGTTCTTGGGTGGGGATCACGTAACTCAGCTTGTAGTTCCTCTTGCAGTCAGGCATTGCCTTAGACTCACACCTCTTATTAAGTATATCGAGAGCTTAGACTCAGACCTCTTATTAAATATATCGAGAGAGGAAATTCAGAAGTAAGAATATATAGAGCTGAGTTCTACTCTGTCAAGTGATAACGGTTGGAAATAAAGAACTTCCTTTGGGCAACCTGTTCATACTTAACTTATCATGACTGACACTCACAAAATAACTTAGTAATTTGGGATCCTTCTTCCCAGTATATTATTGATAACATTAATAGCACAAGGGAATTGTAGCCTGTGGGGCTTCCTCGGGACAACAAAAAATAACATGAAACATGATATAAACCTTTCTATTAATGCCCATTATAGCATTTCCACCACTGAGTTCAATTTTATTATTTACTTTTCTACTTTGCAATATTTGGCCATGTTTTTGGACTGGGCGTTGAAGGGTTAAAATCCTAATGAATTTTTACATTCCTCATGGTTCTTCACATGATAGCATTAAAACTATATTTAAACCAAATAAATAAAAACAGTGCACCAAAATGAAACAATGCTGAAGAGATAATTCACAGGCAGGAATATATAGTGATGGCAAAATCAATCAAAACAAGAAATACAAGCAAGAGATGGTTTCCTTTGGGAATTATTAGAAAAATTCCTTAATGAATTGATCATTATCCATTTTGAAATGCTTCTTGTCATGGCAAAAAGTCAACATTAAAGATGCTTGTCTTGTGTCTTTTAAAAGCAGTGTCTTAGTGATGGATGCTCATGAAGACATAAAACAAATTCAAGTCCAAATGAAACAAACATTCCAAGAACTGATAGGACAGATAATAAATCTTATCTGCCCAGTTGCATATCTTTTTTTATTAGTACTCACAGAATTTTATATTCAGTTTATATTACATTTTACACTAAAATATAAAGTATAATCTATGTACCCTCATGCCATTATGTGTTCTTTATGATTACCTTTCTTATTAGTTATATAACAATCCATAGAGTATTGATTTACATAGATAACATTTTTAAACTATTTGTACATTTAAGTGTGTATAGTATTCATTATTTTAAAAACATATTTTATTTTATCTTATATGTATGGATATTTTTGCCTGCTGTATGTAAGTGAACCATACGCATTCAGGACTCACAGAGGCCAGGAAAGGGCACTGGATTCCATGAAACAAGAGTGATAGATGATAGTGAGCCAATATGTGGTGACTGGGAACCAAACCCCAGTCCTCTGGAAGAGCAGCACGTGTTCTTAGCTGCTGAGCCATCTCTGCTGCCCTACAGTTTTTGCTATTGCTTGTAATACTTTTCATATACTGCAGAGATAAAAATAAACATTAATGCATATAACTTTAAAATACTTATTCTTTTTGTGTGTGTGTATCTTGAGTATAGCAAAATAAATGTGTTAAGGGTTTTAAGAATTTGTGTCTTTCAAATATGATGGCTCATCCTTTCAAAACACTAAATTTTTAATTCTAAGAGTCACAGGATTTTCATTTAGTATCCTTTTCTATGTTAAACTCTTAGTTCTGAACAATGATTACAAAGCCAAACAATTAAAATATTGATGTTCAAAGGCAGAGAGGTTTTCATAACTGATTCAAGTACACAGAGAAAATTGCTGTTATAGTGAGCTAAGATTAATCTTCATGGTGTTACCCTAGTATATCCTGTAAATTTAATTATTATTAATCTTGATAAATTTTTAAATTTAAAAAACATTAACTTAATACACCAGGCTTCCTGGCTCATTAATCTCTTCAATAGTGCCACTTAGGATAACATGTCTTATCAAACCACAGTGATTTAATCATAAATATGAGAAGTAAAAAAGCAGACACATTGAAAGATCAAAAGACTCAAAACATTTTTTACTTTTCAGCAGTCTTCAATATCTTCAATATTATCCATAATGACTGGGGATTTTCTCACTTCATTAAATAATAATTGTTCACTAATACATCTTTTATTTTTCCCATACACATATACTCACAAACCTACACATCTCTACAGAAATAAAAAATTGGGAGATAAATTCACATTTCCCATCTTTAGAATCAGGATGCTACAGGTCATGACTGCTTCAGAAAGTGAAGGGGTAAATCATAAGAATGATACAATCTGCTTTATTGCTCAATATTGGTGCAGGCTGATTTTTTTACTTTATCCCGAAAATATGGTTTTAATTTTTCTTACAGAATTATGCTGTGTGGCAGATACTATCTTGTATGCTTTAGAGAGAATGTGGAAGAATTTCACTGTTGTCTATCAAACTCTTATTTTCAATTTCTCACGAGGGATTCATGTAAACCAAATAACTTGTTTACTATTAAAATAAATGGCGGAAAGCACATTCCCAACTCACTTTGCCTCTAATATGGCTTTTTTCACTGTACAGCTGCATTTGCTTATCCATCCTATTTTTTTTCTTCCACTGAATCAGAGAATATATTTTATGACAAAGGGCCTTTAACTTAAGGATGGCCTAAGAACTCATATTATATATTTGCTGTAAAGGGACTTATAACGGTTTTATTTTTTGATATTAAAAGTTGCTTAATAAATACTTATTTCCATTTAAAAAAGAATAGGGACTGTTTATGTTTTGGGTTCGGTATTGTCAATGGTAACCTTTCTGTTTCAACCAATATTGTTTTAATGTCAATATAAACATCATATCAGTTATCTCAATATATCACATAATGGAGCTTTCCTGAGTTTCATTGACTTTTTTTATGAATGAGAAAATGGAGTCTCACGAAGCTCAGCAGTATCACAGCCCATTTTATACTACAACTAACAAGATGAGACCAGAAATTCCTTTCCGTCCTGATGTGTTTTGCCCGTAAGTGTCTATTTTTAATAACTTTATATTCAATACTATTTTCCCTAAGAGGCAACATGCCTTTTACATGTTTTATGTAACAGTTCTTGTTTTGATTTCTTCTCTTTTGAAATTAGCCATTGACTTTGAACACTTAAAGGTGGATGCCACTTCTCTGTGAGTTGTCCTTTTGTGATTTCTCTTTGGCTCTGTCTCTACTGTTCACTTTTTATGGCAGTGTTACGGCCCTAGAGAGAGAGAGCCAGAACTGTCTGATGGATCAAACACCAACCCCAGCGACAGGGCAATCAGTGATTTAACATCTGTAGCCAGCTCAGCAGCAGGAGGATCAGCTGAACTGTGAGCCTATGGAGACATGCACAAAGCCTATTTTCACTCATGATTTATAACATTTGGAAACATACAACAGATAGTTTCTCTGAGGCTGTGCAGTAGATGATTTCAGTGAATGATAGTGTCTTGCAATCTATTCCTATCGCTAACTCTATGTGCTGTCTTCAGGTTTATAGACTCAGTGGGAAATGTTGCCAGCTTCAGATTCATTCGAATAAACAGAAGTTGTTAAGAAAGATAGACCCATATGCTTCCCACAAATTAAATGTTCAGATTACACATGCCAAAAGGATCGATGTGTCAGAAAAGAATCAGATAATACTTGTGTAAAAAACATTTCTCATTATATTTTAAATATGCCAGACTGGGAACTTTTCTTTAACTGGTAATTTCTGTTTTATTATTTTTTAAGGAAGCAATATTTTTACTTAGCACATAGATAATAAGAGAGGGACAAAGGTAATATTCTTATTTGAGAAATTGTTGGAAGATTTGGAAGAGTCGAAGGGAAATAAGAATTTATGGTCTTTTTTCAAAACTGACTTTTCCCTACTTGTTCACAAAAGAAGGCACAAAGAAAGCTTAATATCAAGAATTTACAACTTGATTCTTTATTATCATTACTACTTTGAATCAGATTTATACTTACTTGTAGAACTAAGTGAAATATCAGTTTTTTATCCTTCAATATTCAACAGAAAAGAAAAATGATTGACTTATTTCCTTAAAGATGTCGGGAATCATGAAACTTTAAAACTTTTCCTCGGAGATGACTGCATGTGAATGATGACTGGACCACTCACAATGAGGATCCTGTGTAAATAAGATAATAAACATTCTTTGCATTTCTAGTCTTAAAATCAAGTAAAAATATCAAATTAATTACTGAATTGGAAAATGTCTAAGCAAATATAACATTGCAGGATGTAATTTTTACCTCAAATACACTTAAAAATGCTGTTTGTAAGAAGTAAGCAAACAAATTTAAAACAATGCCTAAACATACACTAACTCACAGGTAAGTGGTAGTTACATCTTTCACAAAAGATAACCACTTTCTGGGCTTGCGTATAGGCCACTGATTAGCTTGAGATAACTTAAGACGCAGCATATTTTGTTAATACTTGTTCTTTTATCTGCTGCCCTATGTCCTAGTTGACCAATCTCATCACCTGAGATTTCTCGGTTCTTACTTCTACAACACTTTCAGAACACTGACCTACCTGTTCTATATCTGGTGTAGGAGGTTCTTCTGTTCATCTCTTGCTTGCATTGGTTAGTGAATAAAGAAACTGCTTTGGGCCTGATAAGGCAGAACTTAGGTAGGTAGGGAAGACAGAACTGAATTCTGGGAAGAAGGGCAGAGTGAGAGAAGCCATGGATCCTCCCACCTGAGACAAACGCTTGTTAGAATCTTGCAGGTAAGCCACTGGCATGTGGCGATACGCAGATTAATAGAAATGGGTTAAATTAAGATGTAAGAGTTAGCCAATAAGAAGTTAGAACTAATTGCCAAGCAGTGTTTTAATTAATACAATTTCTGTGTGGTCATTTCAGGCACAAGTTAGACGGGAGGCCAGGACAAACAAAGGGCCCCCTCTCCTTACAACATATGTCCTTTTTGTTTACTGTTGAGGTGAAAATCTTTATCTTTTTACTCTCCATTGTTTCCCTCCTTTCTCCAAACTGGTGAAGCCTCCATTGAATCCACTGTTATGCCAGAGTTTCTGGTCCCCAAATTAATTCACAAAGCTGAATTTCCCATGCAAATTACATGAGGATTTTTAATAATATTCAAACTTAAGTTTGGACTAACACCTTTTCAGCACCCCAGCATCATGGGTGCAAAAAGTATGACAGGGAGTCCGGGGGGGGGGTAGAACTTTTAAAGGGGAAATGTCATAATCAGGAAAGTTCATGTCCTGTCGTCTTGGAATTGGGTAAGAAGTACATAGGATAAGGTAGTTTCCAAACCCATTGGTCAGTTTTTGAGCCTATAACCCAATGAAGAGCCATTATTTACTGTCAAGGTATCTTTAATGACAGGATAACTCTCAAGAATATCTGGATCTTGTTAAATTTTATGGCCCTGCTCCCTAGCTTCTTAATTTTCCATTTTTAAAGTATTTGTTCAAATTTCTTCTATGGCAGCACATTTCTGGGCTGAGATCTCCCCCCGTCTGCAGCTAACTATGTGGCTTAAGATGAAGCCCTTCTTTAAAATGGAGTTTTAAAGTCAGGCCCTCACATCACGTGTGTGTAAATGTCAGGGATATTAGAAGAACGTGGAAAGACTAAAATAGATGATTAAAATAATTCTCCTAGTCATCCTGGATAAAGCTGATCGAATACAGTAACTATCTGGTGTTTTAGTATTAGAAAAGTTCACTGTGTCTCAAAAATAGCCTGACAGATTCCACAAATTTGATACAAGCATTTATGTTGTTTTGATTTTAATATATAGTTTTGAATGGTATTTTAAAGTGTGATGCATTTTCTCCTGCTGCTTTTGTTAACAATTCAAAGATTTGTTCAAGAAAATAAAATTAATCTGCAAGCAGGAGGCTGAGTCAGAAAGTAGCTGACAGGTAAGGAGGAACCACTTGATGCAGGAGAGAAGGAAGCTGGGTTATTTGCAAACCCCTAGAAAGACAGGGGATTTGCTACTTGCTATTCAGAACTCTAAGTGAGCAGAATTTTACCTCAGACCTTGTACTGTGATTTCTTTAGATTCAGATAAAGTTTCCCTTGGTAGCTTGGAAAGAGTTTTGCATGAAGGAGCAGAATCGCCTCAGGCTGCACCCACAAGGGCCACAGCATTGCTTAAGGGGCAACCACTACAAAAAAAATGTTTAACAACAATGTATTATAAACATTCATTCTAATAAATATTAAGAGCCACTCAGGATAAAAATATGTGTCTGTGTACAAAATTAACAAATATATTTTCTATAAATTTTACTGATGTAACAAGTGAATATTAGAAAGTTATAAATAATAGTAGCATAAAATTCATTATTACAAATTTCCTACAGCCAAGAAAATATCTCTGGATATTTGTCCTGATTTTTTACTATAGTCCTAAATCTATAGCCACCCATTTTTTAATTCAATGAGTACACAGTATTTGTTTCATTCTTTTAATATTTTTATTTTTATTGAAAATAGATTCTTTTTTTCCTACAACATATCCTAACAACAGTTTCCCCCCATCCATTCCTCCCAGTGGTCATCCTCTAAATCCATTTCCCTTAATTTTCTTCCTCAGAAAAGAACAGGCCTTCAAGAGATGACAACCAAATAGAACATAACAAGATACACTAAGACAAAGCAAAACTCTCCTCTTGAGGCTGGACAAGGCAAGCCAAGAGGAGGAAAAGAGTGCCAAGAGCAGGTAGAAGAGTCAGATACCCACCTGCTCCCACTGTTAAGAGTCCAATGAAAACACCAAAATGACAAGCATAAGATGTATGCAGTGATCCTGTCGCAAACGCATGCAGGCTTCAAGCTTGCCACTTCAGTCTCTGTAGGCCCATGCGAGCCCTGACTAGCCACATCAGTGAGCCATGTTCTCTTCATGTCCTCCATCCCTAAAGTCCTACAATCTTTTTTTCCTCTCTTTCCTTGGAGTTCCCTACATTGGGAGAGAACCAATGTAGACTTCCAGGGTATTTATAGTTTGAGTGTTGATTTACTTTAAGCATTTAGTTTAGCAAACAGGAAAAAATAACAAAGATTCATATAAATTACACCTAGTTGATCAGCAGTATAGAAAAAAAAACTCTCTGTTAATTTTTAAATTTTGACTAAACTACTGGAAGAGTAATTCTTTAATTTAGTTTGCTCTTCAAAATACAATAAGAAGGTGACATGTGTTAGTTTTATCAACATTATTAACATTTTCTTATCTTTTGAAAGAAAAAAAGTATTACATGCAAAAAACAAGAATGTTGTCCAAGATGTTTTCTGTTCTGCCTGGTTTCTGTCCTCTCACCAGGTCCCACATCCATTTAGCCCCACAAAAATCTCACAGAGGTCTACATAAGTTATAAACTAATTGGCCCATTAGCTCAGGCTTCTTATTAACTCTTATAACTTATATTAGCCCATTATTCTAGTATATGTTAGCCACATGTCTCACTACCTTTTTCAGTGGGGCAGGTCACATCTTCCTTTTTCAGTGTCTCAACAGGACTGCAGAGGAACAGGCTTCCTCCTTCCCAGAATCCTACTGTTCTCATTGACCTACCTCTACTTCCTGACTGATTGTCCTGCCTATACTTCCTGTTGGCTATTGGCCAATCAGCATTTATTTAAAACATAATTGACCGAATATAGACAATTGTCCAGCACCACTACCCCTTTTCTTTTTCTTTTTTTTTTTTTAAACAAAGGAAAATATCCATAGACCATTTTTCAGGAATGTGGGCGTAATTTTCCAGGCTACTTTTTTGTGCTTGGGGTCACTGATAATCTCAAGGTGACCTAAAGAAAATTTAAAATTATGATGAGGTTCTGACTGGAGTATTCTGTGAGGCTTGATCATCTCAGACAGCATTTTGAATCTGTTCTGGATGTAGAACTCAGACATCAGTGTCATCTGTTCCTACCAGAGATTTCTCAGCTGGTCTTCCTTTATCAAACCTCATTTTTCTTAACTCAGAATAAATCCATAGCCTCCCATTTTCTGTAGAAACAAAAGCAAATTCTCTTCTACAAAGTAACATACCTTTTGACTTCAATTTTGAAGTCAAGGCATTTTCAAAACTTAATCGTGGATTAATTCAGCATCATTTATAAACAAATATCTTTAACAGCTGTTTCTCCTTCCTCAGCATTCAAACGTTTCAAATAGAGCATAATAAAATACAGTATCCAGATTCTCTGTGTATTTCCCATCTTTATGTGGCTTTACTTTAACCTCTATTTCTTTTATTTTTACTTTTACTTTTTGAGACAGTTTCTCTATATATCTTTGGCTGTCCTGGAACTCCCTCTCTGTCTTTGAACTCACAGAGATCTACCTGCCTCTGCTTCCCAGGCATTGGGATTAAAGGCGTGTGCCACCATGCCTTGAAATCACAGAGGTCTGCCTGCCTCTGTCTTCCAAGTTTTGGGATTAAATATGTATACCACCACACCCAACTAGTCTCTTTCTTTCTTTTTTTATTTTAAGGACTTTAAACTATAGTCTGCATATATTTTTAACCCACTGTAAACCATTTAGATGTTTTCTTTATCTTTGACTCTCTCTTTACTGTATATCTCTCTTTTCTGACCATGTGAATTTTAATTTGTTAAGCATTGTGGAGAGGATTAAAGCAGTGGCTTTGGCAGCTAGATCCAGCCCATTCCTTAGCTATTTGAGATTCCAGGCTCATGGAGGAGGTACCAGCCATAAACATGTTTACTGCCACAACTCTAAGGCATTTTAAGGTTCTGCCAGCAAGGAAGCTGGAGCAGTGTGCTCACAAACCACAATCAAATGGTCTGTAGTCAGACTGCCTGCCTGAAAGAGTCAGAGTTTGCCCTGGTAGCCCAGAAAGCTGGCATTTTAGAACAGCACAGCTTTTTTCCTTCTACATACATGACATTCAGTTCAAGAAAAATGTGTTTTACATAAATCATTTCCTTGTGACAATAACTTTGAAGAGATTTTCTTTTTTTAAGCGCATAAGACATGCCTCTTATCTAAAAATTACTCTATTGTTGATTCCTCACAAGAAATTATTTTTCCAATCTAACTGTATCTAAATAATAATTTCTTTAATTAGTGTTTAATTATACAACCCCCCAGTTCCCTAGTAAATTTATTCCTATAGAATTTTCTGTATTTACTTGTATTGTAAGTATTATAATTATAATCAAATTTTATTTCCTTTTCAGTAATTTTGGTTTTGGTATATAAAAGTTTCTACTTATTTTTCTATTGTGCTTTTATATTCTGAGACTCTAGTGAATTTACCAAGTCTAACAGTTTATATGGAATATTTATTATTTTCTACAAACAAATTAATTTTTAGTGGCATATTCTTTTGCTTCCTCTTCATTTCTTTTTCTTGCTTGATTTCTTTGGTTAAGATTTCTAGCACTATGTTGGATTAAGTTGTTTAAATATACATCCTTGTCATTTTCAAAACGAGATCAAAAAATATGTATTGATCTCAGACTTTAAAATTTAGCATGATTTCAATGACAACATCTAAAATTTGGCCTCCAAAGCCATTGGTTTCAAATCCTACTCTACTAGAAGATTCTGTGGTTCAGTTAAATCCTTTTCTCCTCTGTCATTTTTTCCTTGCTTGAAGGGATTACCTGTGGACTTATTTACTCATTTGGAAAATGTGCTATAAATTCTGTTATGATTCCACAAAGCACACAGTTAGAATGAGGATGTATAAAGACAGGAAAAGGTAATTCAAAGAATCAAGCCACAGTAAGTGTGAGAAATGATTAAAATCTGGTCTAAATGTTAGCTTTGTAAAAGTCAAGGAAAGAGTACTGCAGTCAAAGATTAACCCAAATAAGTTAACTCTTTTAGAATGTCAAGTACAGAATGTCTGCCAGGTATATAACAAATGAGCATTATGTCTGAATTTTCATATTCATTTAGAAGACTTAACATGAACTTCATAGTGTTTATCATCTTGGAATGTCAGGGTATTTTCGAGATTATTCACCTGCCTTATTTAACATACAAGCAACTAAAGAGCAGGGAGCGATAAAAACTCAATTTCAGAATTACATTAATTATTTTTATATCTTCTGTGTTTATATCTTACATTTAAATTTTCATTTTGGTAATTCTACTATCATTTCTGCAGTGTCTGTTCCTGAAACTCATTTGATGTGAATATTAACGGTTTACATGAGCAGGCATAAAGATGGAAATTCAGAGACAGAACCATATCGAAGGGAAAGAAAACCTATAAAGGGAACATAATTGTGCCTTCTTCAATATGACAGTTGACCAGCAACACAAGATTCTAGGGCAGAGAAAATTTATTTCTTTTTGTTTTGTTGAATAAAATTTAATTTATAATATTTATCAGAAAACTCTATAGCACTGGAAAGTTCTTTGAACATGTTTTAGTCTTGCCTATTACATGACAGAGTTGCCACAGTGTTAGTTACTTGTGTCCAAGTTGATTCTAAAAATATAAAATTGAAAGTTATATGAGAAATAATTCATAAAACTTAAGTGGCATGCCGTAGCTTACCAGCATAATGAAGCCTGCTCTGGATTCTGGGGTAGGGCATATTTGAGTTGAATTCTGGGTAAACCACTATGTTGAAAGAGAGAAAAGACAGCTTTTAGATGAAAGGATAGCATAGAATTAATGGCTAAACAATAAAATTTGCTTCATTGTCATTATTTAATTATCTGATTAATATTATTTAATAATGCAAATTAATTTAGAGTGAATAAGCCTGTTGGTCTCTTTCTGTGTAATCTCTACATCAGGTTCCTTGACACCTGTAACCTATTAATTTTATAGGCATGTCATATTATTATTCAATTACATTTCTAGGTGTGTTGGGGAGATAAGAGGGGACGATGATAATTAGGTTTGAAACACGACCTTTGCTTTGTCATTTTCAAATAGGCAGAATGTCTCTTTAATTCAGTCAATTAGCAGTTTTGCATAACAGACATGTAAGAATAATGAGAGTTTAAATGCTGAAGTGTTAGCCTCAATGTCCACGTAATCTATCAATCTACCTGAGGAAATTTGAGCACCAGGTATGCAGCACCAGCAATTCAGCAGCCTTAAAGTTCTTACAACCCATATATTCCCAGTTTTTCCTCTTAATCTGACATTTGATTCTATCTCCATGACAATATTATGGTACTCTACACTAACTACCGCAAAGTAATGAATTTTTTTTTAAATAGGGAGATATTCATAAGCTTGCAAAGCTTCCAAAAACTGGGCATCAAGACCTCATATTTCTGAAGCATGATTAGACTAATCACTTATTCTCCATGCTTCCAAAATATGAAGTTGATTTTTTTCCTATACATACTCCTGAACATCCGTATTTTATAAACTCTATAAATCATTTGTTTTACACCTTGTTGCTACAATTCCAGATAAAACGTCATAGCTATTTTTTATCAAGAGGCACCCAAAATTTATTATAGGACCTATCCTCTCTTACAGGGGATGGAATGGAGGAAAATAAATATTCATCTTCTTTGTCTTCCTTGTTATTTAAAGCCATGGATTATGATATCACCACTGAGAAAAACACAATCAGGGTGCTTAAAACTATTTTTTCAGGCATAATGAGTTATCAAAGTTTTGTCTTTCTTTAATATTATAATCACCACATTTAGTTCAGTGAGAGATGATAGTATGAAAGTTGTTTGGATTAGAACAAGTATGATTCAAGAAATATTCACTGAAGTCACACATAGAAAGGGAGGAATGTTAAGTTTGGAAAAGTGTTATTGCCCTCAGGAATCCTTTTGGTCAATGTTGGTTTTGTCATTTTGTACAGGACATTTCATCCTGAGTGTGAGATTCTTTGACAGTCTAGAAATGCATGTACTCACATTTAAATGTACCTTCTTTATGTTCATTACAGAATGTTGTGGTGAAGTGTAAGTGAAAAACCAACCCACGGATGGGGATAGATGGCTCAGCCATTGGCATTTTACCAGACAAGTTTTAGGGCTGATTTTTGATTCATAGAAATTGTATAAATAGTTTGATCAATATGAGACTCCCTGTAATTCCATGGAGTAATGAAATGGAAGGCATTTTATGGAAACCTTCCAAGCATGGAAGGCAGAAACTAAAGATTCAAGAAGAAGATCAGTGTTAACTCTGGGCCTCCATGTGCACATGCATACTTGGGCATACACACACACATATTCCTGTATGACCCCTCAATTGCAAACATGGACATAGACATATATACAAGACACACATACACTTCCAACATGAAAGAAATAAAATGAAGCACTAACCCAGAATTTCTTTGTTAACCATGAAACACCATAAAAAATAGTAATTAACTACTCTGCTTTTTGTGATGTTTCTATAATTTGCTTTTATGGGACAATGTAAGACTTGAACCTTCACCTTACTTTTCTCATCGCTCCACAAATAGTCTTCTAGGGTAGATATAACAAAATACTATAAACTTCACAGATTAAAGTATAGAAATGCATTTTCCAAAAGAACAGGAGCCGCAGAGTATGAGACAATTAAAATGTGTCATCATTGATACCTTCTGAGGGTAGAAAAGAAAGATCTATGTTTACCCCTTCTCTTGGCTTGCATATATTCACCATCTTTTGTGTTGTTACAATTCATTCCTTCTATGCGTCTGTCCCTGTATCCAAATTTCTGTTTTTAGCAATAATGCTGGTCACATTGGACTTTATTTTTATTTTAAAAAATACCTTTAAAAAATCCCAATTTACCTTTATCATGTTCATAAATATTTTTCAAAGATCACAATCAGGGTGCTGGACATCAGCACTCCAATATGCCATTTATTTTAAAGAGGCAATTCAAGCCATGGCGGTTCTCACAATTTTTCTAGGACTTGTTCTTCAAAATATGCCTCTATGACAACTTCATCAAATACATACTCCTTCTCAGATGCATTTATGTTCTCTGCCTACATTTCCTGTTCCAATTTGGTCAATAACATTCAATTACTGCTGGCAGATGTTTTATTCCACTGACTCTGCTCTGTACTGTCAAGCTTATTCTAGAATAAAACTCTCATGGGAGTAAGACTTTTGTCCTTTTTGTTTCTGTGCTTCTTATCTAGTCACTATGATGCTAACTATGTGATAGGTTCTCCACAAATGTTTGCTGAATGGTGCCTAAGATTCTGTCTGATATGCCCTTGCCTCTGTGGAAAACATAAAGTAGGGGATAAGTGACCATCTGTTCTGATAGGAGTTACATATCATTGTTCCCTCTTGGCATCTCAGAATCTTTTACCTGCTTGTGAAAGTTCAACTGAACACTTTACAGAAAATGACATCCACTGCCCTATATCATACTTAAGCTCACTATATTACCCATGTATAATTCTCAGTGTGAAATGAACTGCAGACAGGAGTTCCAAGTCTACAGATGCATTTTAGCCTTTTAAAAACACTACGGGGCCTCTACTACAGGAAAAATCCATTAAGGTAGCAACAAAGACAAGAAAAAAAAATAAAATGTAGGGCATCAGATTCCAGATGGTGGTGAAATAATACAGGGTATTTCCCTGCTCTACCACATTCATGTGGAGAACTGGAGAAGCTCTCTGCTTAGTTGTAAGTAAGCCTTAAACACCATGTTGGGTTCACTTAGCAATCAGACTCATTAAAATAATTGTTTCTCTACCCAGAATTTGGCTTCCAGATCACTTTCAGTACTTAGATGTTCTCTACTATGATTTCAGTGAGAAATGAAAAGCAGGCTTTATTTCCAGCTCTTCCCTAGCAAATGAACTTCATAAAGGTGCCAGTAACAAAATAAATCAGTTATCGGGTGCTCTGTGCTGAATTTAGCTGCTGTTATTGTTGGCTGAAATGCTTCTAGGGAAGAGACATTTCAAAATGGACTAAATCCACACATATCTGCTGTAATAAAACAGCATTTAGCCAAAAGAAAATCAACTTTAGAAAGACTATGTAAAGTTGAGAGCTAATTCACCAAGAAGGCTGTGGAAGATCCATTAATTCAAGGCCATCTATCTGTAACAGACTCTAATACTGCCAGGTCTATGTGTTCATTCAAAGTGTTGCCATTTTCTAATGCAATCTTTTACGGCATGCTGCTGAAAAGAGGTTGAATTTGTAAGTATAATCACTGTAGTTCAGCCATTCAGTAACTCCCTGATGTTAGTCATGTCTTTGCCTTCCTAAATCTGCCTTTTCCATATTCGAATATAGCTGATAATATCCTCCCAAGATATACATGTGAAAGTTAAATTACATTGAGAGTGCGCATAGTCAGTTCCATTTCAGCTATTTTGGTTATAGATGTTATACATCTGCCACCATCTGAGTCTCATCATTTGGACTCTTTTTGCAGTTTCAGCACAAATGCATTACAGCTTTTGTTTCTGTAGTTTGGGAGATTTTGAACATACTGTTTAAGTTCTCTGTCAGGTTTCTCATCTGCCCAACCAGAAACTAATGACAGTGATGATAAAATTTAACAACCATGAAGTTATAGTAGCTCCATGGATAAGGCACAATATGAAGTTCCTCATGACCATGTGAAACCAAAATATCACCTGGATTTTTGTTCTTACACCACTCATACTTTCTCTACCTATGTGAGAGCTCTTAAAATATAGGAACTGTGTAACAAGTGTGTTGCACATTATTATCAGCTAAAATACTATATAGATACTCAAAGCAAAAGGAAAGAGAAGGGGAGGAAAGAAGAGATGGAGAAAATACATGGAAAAAAAACATACAATGTTCTCCTAGCCATCTGCTAACAACTTCCAAGAACTGTTAATGTGGAGTGTGCCAATCCTCCTAACAATTACAGCTCCTGTTGGTAATGCGCCTTTCTTTCTCAGTGTACCTGTACAGATGAATGTAATGCAAGACAAGTCACAGTTTTTAAAATGATTGGCAGGATTCCCAGGTTCACAGAACTGGACAGTAAGTGCTTGAACGAACCCTGAAATCTTTTCATATAATTAGAATAGCCATAACTTCTACATAGAAATCCTAAACTTGTGTTTACAGGAGCTTAGACTTTGTTAACAGGCAATAAAAATGGCTTTCTTTGGGAGGTGAGAGTGCAGGCAGAACCACGGTTTTGAGGCATATTCATGCTTTCCTTTAATATGTTTCCTTGACTGCTATAGCAACCATGGGAGTTATCCTTCTGGGAGCATCCTAAACAAATAAGCCAAGATATATTCATGTTTTCTTTCAAGAAAAAAATCTGTGTTCTCCTAACACATACGGTTGCTAAAGATTTCAATTTTATTGTTCTTCCTCCTCCTACTATCTGCTGTTGAAACAGGAAATGAGTCAGCTTAATTAAATTATAATGCATATTCAATAAAATTCAATCTAATGGTATAAAAAGATAAGCTTAAAAATAGTGGAGGAACTGCTTTATTTCTCTTTTGATTTTTGTTTTTGTCACAAACTTCCAGTCCACTTTAAATCACACATCACTTGCTTACTCAGTCAAGAATTGTGTTTAAGTGACTGGTAGTTTATCTGAAGATCAAGAGACCAGATATACAGTAAGTACATCATTAGAAAATGTGAATATCACTACACTACTACAGGAGCCACAACACTAGGGGGCTACGGAAATAGAAGACAGAGGTTGTCTTTCTCATACAAGCTAATAGATTCTATGGAGAGAAAATGCATTTGAACTTGGCACTTGGAGACCAAAAGGAAATTAAAAATGTAAAAGGTGGTGACATTCATTGCAGAGACAAGGAAATGAAGTATCTCTCAGTGCAATGAGTATCCAGATAGTGACACAGACAAATATATATAAACATCAGTGAATGAGGTTAGAATGAATTGATAAAGATTCGACAGATTTTAGATTTTGACAATATACTAACACTTTTAAGAAAAAGTATGAGATCGGGAGGGAAAAACAGATAAACTGAATTTTCCACTGAATTAAAACACACAGTCATGTGTATATACACCATCGCTTTTAATACTCTAGCTTGGCCATAGTTTAACAGGAAAACACACATATCCTACCAACTAAATGATAGATTTACTTTTGCTGTTCTATTATACTGTAATTGCAGCATCAATTGAGCTTACATCACTGTTATGACAGGGAAGAATTTGTTTCCCTAGAGAAAAAAAAATGGCAAGTTTACTAATGGTTGCCTAGTTTTCTGAAAGATAATTATGCATATGTTTGCTGAGTGTACATGTTTGTGGGGATATTTTGCTTTTGGCACCCATGGAGCCTTGCAATCAGTGAGTACATGCGTAGGATTTGTAAGGGAAGTGTTGTTGGTCAACAGTTTTCTAGAGTGTGGTATGTAGTATGAACAGGTGGGCTATTATTACCAAAAAACCTTCAAAATTTCCCTATTATTAAGATCAACTTCTGAAAGCTGGACAGTTACTTTTTTTAAAATTGGTAGCTAAATTTGGCTACTAATAATTGTGTTTCAGTGTGGCATTTTCACATACATATATCATTAAACATTATTTTTGTTAGCCTGCCTAATTTCCCATTTCCCATCTTCATTTGTAAGTCTATTTTTACATCCTTCTCTCCAAATCATCTCTCTTTTGGCTTTTAAGTCATGTTCAGTCCACTGTCATCTGTTGCTCTCCTCCCTTTTCATATAAACCCATTCTTTACCTCTTACAGTGACTATCTAATTTCATGCCATAAGTATATAAAGCCAAAACTAGATATATTTAAATCTAGATTTTATGTATGAGAGAAAAAATGTTATATTTGCTATCCAGTGTTGACTTACTTTGTTTAACACAATTATCTCGAGACCTATTCATTTCCCACAAATATTATAATTTCATTCTCATTCTTATTTACAGTGAGGTAAAATTTCATTAACCTTACAATGTTAGATTGTGATGGATGTAGACTACTTGTAAATAAAAGAAACAGAGAGGCATCTCTAGAAGTACAGTTGTTTTTTTAACCAGAATAACTGAAGGACTATGTTGTCTCTGTAGAATTGGAAACTGTGTGCAATGTGGTGTAGGGGTCTTAAGGTTTTATAAGACAGAAATGGGGAATATTGGGGATGGAAGATTCCATCTACATGTCGGTTCCCCTTGAGTCTTGAAGTGCTAAATATCAATGAGTTTGATATTATCTCCTGGTCAGAAACCTCCAGATTTCTTATCAGACAAGTGAACTTACACATTTAGAGTTTCTCATTAACTCTGAGACTTTTGGGTTGATAACCATTCAACATACACCTCATTTTCTTCATCCATTCGTCTATATTTAAGTATCTTTACTCATTTTAAATTTTGGTTATTGAGAATGATTTTGCAAAAATCATAGATGTGAAGTGATATTTCTGGTCTGCTGATTTAGAATCCTTTGAGTATATGTTGCAGACACAAGGCACTCATGTCTACATCTACCTACACAGATGTATGGCCCTACCAACCCATACACATACCCTCACACTCTCGTTCTCTTCCAGTCAAGGTCTGAGGTTCATAAATGTTCACTATCAGGCTTCCTTTTCATAAAACTATCCCCCATCATCTTCTTTCAGGCATCCTAAACATTTCAAACTTAGAAGTTTGTCAATTCCATGAATTTTTCGAGGATCTTTCTGTATCTCTCTCTCTCTCTCCCTTGAGTTGACAGCACAAACATTTTAAGTAAGTGACTTTTGAGGTGTGCACATTTTGGTGACTGCTGAGTTGTTCTACTGAAAGCATAGAGAAGAGTCTGATTTAGGTGCTAGTTAGTACAGGATACCAAGAAACAGATTCCAAAGACCATATGCTTTGACCTTTGCAGTGTGATTTTACTGGATTTTTGCTTTAGCTTCCAAAATGACTTTTTGTATTCTTTCAATCTGTTTTGCATTGCTATAACAGACTGCCTCAAATTAAAGCATTTAAATTAAGCAATGCATTTGTTATCTCTTATTTCCAGAGACTTGGAAATTCAGGATCAAAGAACTATCAACTGGCAATCTCAAGGTGGGATGGGGAAAATAGAATCACAAAAGACAGTCAGATATTCAGGAGATACAAAGAGAGTAGAACCTATTCTGTTATACAAAAACCACACCCTGAAGAAAATGTTACATGCAACAACAATCAACCAATCCAATCACAAGGGCATAGTACCTATGGGTACAATACTACTTGTTATCCTCACCTGAAAGCAGTGTTGCTATGAGAATAAAACTCCAGCATATGAACACTGGAAAAACCTAGGAGTACAGACTCATCTTTCACAAAAACTGAAAGCTGTAAGCTATTACCTTGACTATCCTGGAAGATGCATGCTACTGGAACAAATACTGGATAGTTTGTTTTTTTAAAAGGTATAACATATATGCTAAAAGTTAGTGCAAGTTAAAATATGCAAGCTGTATGAAATGAAGCTACTAATTTAAATATTTATCTTTAGACATAAATACATGAAAGTTAGAAAGTGATAGTAAGTTATGAGAATAAAAACATGGCATGCTTTGTATTACATACTGAGGGACAGAAAAAAGATTCAAAAGTTGTGTGGTGTACGGAATCTAGACAGGGTTTAGATGGATTAAAACTAGACTTAACTTCACTTGTAAAATTAGACTCTCAGAAGAAGTAATAAAAATAATCTTTCTCACTGGCCCAAAGGAGAAAGGTTATAAATTAAAGATAGGGAAGGAGTGAGAAAGGGAGAAGAAATGAAGAAATGAAGAAGAGAAAGAGGAAATGACCGATCCTCCTGTGAATATAACACTTGGTTTAGAGACAAGAAATTGGTCTCACTTATAATTAGCTCTGCTGAATACATGGTAGAAGTTGCAATCTTTCCCTGTAGATACTAAGCATTTTCAGGTACACTAACCACATAAACATAAATCAGAGCCAGAAAGAATACCTTGAAACTCATAGGGTAGTATAAGAGCTTGCAGAATTATTTCTAGTAGAATACTTGAAGAGGGACTGAAAAATACAATTCCGAAGAGGGTGTGTTGCTTCTAGAGACCAATCAAACTCACAAGCAGAATTGCAATAATGACCTCATTTTTGTACAGAAGCAGGCAGCATGGGATACAAAGAGGTTGCTCATAACCATTCCTTTTCTAAAGAGTATATTGCAATGGTGTCACAGTTTTCGTATGAAAATAATAAGGGTGTAGAAACTAAAGGATTTATTCACAATTATACAATTTCATTCAAATATAAGAATAGGTTGAATTTAAATATCTTACTTGAACAACGTGCTTGCCCCTGTATAACGAAATGTAGCAAGAAAGAAGAATGAAAAGTGGTGTTAATGTTTGGTGATTCTTCAGATCAAAAAAGGAAAGGAATCACATAAAAATGGGTAAGAGACTTAAATTTGTGACAGCTGGTGCATTGTTCACGATAGAATGGAAGTAATGGCAGGGAAAACTGCAGTGCTGGCCTTCCTATCCACAGCATCCCCTAGTCTCATCTGCTCAACTGGTTTTACTAAAAAGGTATCATATGCAGAACTTCAACACCAGGCAGCGGCAGAGCATAGTTTTACTGAAGTGACATTGGCTGCACATACAAGCAGTTTGAAGCTTAGTAAAGGGGTTAGGTAGGTGCTCACAAGGTGGAGGATGTTAAGTAAGTTGGTAGAGATTGTGTAACAGTGACCCCATGGCATGTTGAGAGCTATACTCTTATCTCAAAGAAATAGCACTGTGATGGAGGAAGAATTCATACCCAGGCAAGTGGGAGCTCCATCAATTTGTTAAAAGATAGTATATATGACATATTTCTGAAAATAAGCTGCTTCATATTTCCTACTCTGATATTACAGAAAGCTTGATACTTCCCCCCTTTTATTAAGAAGACCATATACTAAAAACAAATAGAAAAAATACCGACTTACTAGCTAATGCCGGATTTTAAATTACTGACATTCTACAAACTGATAATTATTGTCTCTCTAAAAGGTTTTCTGTGTTTTATGTCTAAAAGAGAGGTGAAAGTCTTCTTATGAATGTGTTTGTCCATTAAAACTTGCCAAAAGCTTTTTGAATTCTCTTTCTACCTATAGGCACTTTGAAAGGACATTAATATTAGTGAAAATGCTAATCAAAATCTTTCCACTAAAAGGATTATAAGTGTTGGTAACAATAAGTGTTATCAGGTCATATTTGGCATGTACAAGTACTTGTGTGTATATGTACTTTTGTAAGAGATTGTGGGCTATGCTATGGAATACAGACATTTATGAAATAGAATACTCTGAGGGAAAAATAACAACTCACTATGAAACTCCTTGAACATGTCTCTTGGGAGCTCTAAGTGAGGGACTCTTGGGTAGTGAATGAACAAAAAGCAGAGAAAAACTCTAAATAAATGGGTATAATTTTCTTCCAAATGTGGAGACTTGAAATCGCCAAACTGAATATAGACAGGGTTTTCTTTCCTAACCCAAATCTCAGAACCCTGTGGTTGGGGGTGTCAGTGCAGCATGGCCACTGGTCAGCTTTTATCCACATTCAGATCCTGCTACAATTTATGAAATATTTGGTCAGTGTGTACAATACCCCTTACAAGGAAGAAAGCTCACAGAGTCTTTTTGAAATAGAATATCAGACTGTTAGGGTTTGGAAAATAAGAAGCCAGAGGTGAAGTTGACAGGTTATGTAGGGAGGAAGCAGACAGAGCTGACAGTTTATTTTTAAGTGTTTTAGACTTCAGTGGATCAATTTTCTGAAAGGCTTACCTTCTGATTGTTCCTTTGAAAGTGAGAAGTGCCAGAGCTACAACAGGAACTTGACATCTATTCACTTCACCACTTAGAAAAAGCTAAGAAGGAAAAGGGAGACTCAGTTCTTTTTCTTTCTATTTATTGTGGTGTTCAAAGCAATGAATAGTGGAGTTGATGCTAAGAGAGTTTTCTATAATATCTCCTGTGATGTCTCATTGAACCTCAATGAGCACAAGAGTCAGGCAGGAAAACTTTTCTTAGCTTCAAGTGTTTGTAACACAGGGATGGATGGTGAGAAGGCTTGGTGGGTACATTTGCTGCCAAACCAAAGAAATCGAGTTGATCTGCAGGACCCACATGGTAGATGGAGAGAAACAACTTCTACAATCTATCATGTGAAATTTCTGCAATCCTGTTGCACTTTCATGACCACACACATTTGTGCAAGCACACATAGAACACACACAAATAAATGCAATAATTTACTTTTAATTCAAAACAAGAAAAACAAAATAGAATTTGAAGTATAAATGCATACGACACTGAACTGATTTATTTGATTTAGGCCTAAACCTACTTTAATAATATGCTTTGAGCTTCTTTTTATGTAGTAATATTCTTACTAAATTCTTTACTTAGTTTCTTGAAGTAGATTTTATACTTGCTATCTCATGTTATAGCTATACAAACCTAAAGGCATTTCTAACCACCAGGATGAATTATTCTGCTTACAGACTTCTTTGTTCATTCAAATTAAGTATGCAGGTACTGTGGAGATGGGTCAGTGCTTTCTGTAGACACATAATAACCAGCAGCATAACAGACAGCACCTATGCGAAAGCCAGGCACACACATCTTGGAGTCGCACTGGTAGTTCAGTGTAAGCAAACTAGCAAGTTACAGATGGAGTAACAATCCATGCTTCAACAAAACAAGGTGCAGGGCTGATGAGATGGCACAGAGAGTAAAGGTACCTGTTGCCAAGCCTGAACACCAAGTTTGATCTCTGAAATATTTTGCTGGAAAAGAATAAGTACCTGCTGTGAGTTGCCTTTTGACTTCACACACACACACACACACACACACACACACACACACACACACACACACACACA
>NW_004949096.1:13317308-13323684 GCF_000317375.1 Microtus ochrogaster | reverse complement strand
ACACACACACACACACACACACACACACACACACACACACACACACTATAACACTATAATTTTAGTAAAATTTTAAAAGTAAAAATAAAATGGAGATTGCTTGAGGAAGACACCTGATGTCAACCACGAAAATCTACATGGACAAATACAGTAGAGCCTAACCCTCGCCACATGCATATCTATTTAGAAATGCATGTGCATATGGAACAAAAATAAATCATACATATGGAGTAGTATATTAATATATAGGCAGGGATTTTTTTTAAAAATGTAAGGAAAGAAAGAGTTTCAATTTTACTGAGTAACAGAAACAGAAAAGAAGTTATGCTAGGCTTTGATGAAACAGACTCATGAGTAAATGTATGTCCTTCAGAATTCCAGTAGACAGAGAGTGATATATCAATACCTGAAACAATAACAGAAAAAATAGACAGTAAAATCAGACAGCAAGTGAGAGAAATTCTTGGTCTTTGTGGTCTTCAAGTAGACTCTAAGAAGACAAAGAATACAAATTCTGGCAAGTGATGTGTGCTGAAAGTTTTCGTCAATTTGTTTAGCATTGGGAGCACCTTGTTCCTCACTCAATATAATCCTGGAAAACAAATAACTAATCTAATTCAGAAAGGAAAACCTCATTCTTCTCTTGGGTGGTGAACGTACTTGTGGAAGAATGAAATAACTACATTAAATGGACTCAGTGGTTAAAAGTACATGCTGCTCTTGAAGAGAACCTGGGTTCAATTCCCAGCTGTAACTCCAGTCCCAGAGTATCTTATCTGTCTTCAGAGGGCATCAGACATGCATACATGTATATACACACAATACATACAATCAAACACTGATATATATTAAGCAAAATTAATCACTCACAACTGTGTCTATTACTGCTTGAAGGTATTCCCAGAGTCATGAGAGTGGTCATCTTAAATGTGACTGCACATTAGCTGTCTGGAAAGTATTCAACACATTCTCATCTGCATCTCCAGTGAATAAAAAAGCTCTGAGGACTGTGATTAGATTTTCATGCCCTTCCCTTGTGAAGCCAATGAGAAGAGAAGTAGGAGAACCAGAGTGGCATTTAAGTGTGTGTACATATACTTGTGTTTTCGTGTGCATGTGTGTGTGTACATGTGGATGACAGAGGGCAATGTCAAGTATTTTCCTCTACCACTTTTGGCATTATTTTTCATTATTTGTGTATGTTTTCCCTACATGTAGTATGTAAGTGAATACCTATTGCACACAGAGACCAGGAGAGTACTATAGATCCTTCTGGAACTGGAGTTACATTCTCACAACTGTGCTACATGTAATAGAACTTGGTCCTTTGGAAGAGCAGCCTGTACTTTTAACTGTTGAACCCTATTATTTTTGAGACAGAATCTAGCTTCCTGAAATTGAAACCTGCCTCTTCAGCTAGAATGCAGCCATCAACTCACAGAGATTCCTCTACCTCTGATATCATCTCCAACTCTGGAGTCGGAGTCATTCGTCATTTTAATGAATATTACCATGGGGGTTGGAGTCCTAACTACCCTCCCATGCTTTCATAGTCTCCCTGGCATTTCTTCCACCTTCAGTGCTGCTTAAAAATCTCCAGGCCATCAAGACTACTGCTATAATTTAGATTATTTTCATGGAGTCTTGGGTGACGACTGAGATTACATTTTTTTTTGATAGAATCATAGAACAGGGTTTTGTGGCAGTGGAGTTGATGACAGACAACAGTTCAAAGGGTTCTCATTCCCGTTCACAAACCATTGAAGTGAAGCTGGGGGAACCACCTATCAAACATATGACAGCTTTTCATTGTTGTTTCTCAGAGAGAGAGAGCTCATCTATATAACATGGAGTTTGGCGGCTTGGCATTAGAATATAATGAACCTGATCATGGGCTATTTGAGATAAGAGATGTTCTATCTTTTCCTCTCTTCTAATTCTCCTCCCTTTCCTCCCTGCCTCTCACTCTTTTGGTAGGTGGGGAGACCAAGCCAAATTAAGAACAAGTAACTAGTTAAAACAAAACCAAAATGCAAATTATTTTCTGCTAGTTTTATGGCCATCTTATAAAGCCATTCAATGGGCTGGGCAGGGGTGGCACATGCCTCTAATCCCAGCACTCAGGAGGAAGACGCAGGCAAATTTCTGTGAGTTTGAGACCAACTGGGTCTACAAGATCTAGTTCCAGAACAGTCTTCAAAGCTACAGAGAAACTTTGTCACAAAGAAACAAACAAATTAAATAAAGATCTTCAATGAATTGCTTTCTTCATCCCTCAAAGATTACCTTGCCATGATGCAGCTGAATCCTATCATTGCTATCAGTTTGAAATAATTCAGTGTAGCGTGTGTTCAGAAAGGGATGCCGCCTTATAAACAAGAAGACTAGCTATGTAAGATAAAAGTGGTATCATCAGTGTTTTCTTTTGCTCATTGTGAGATACTTACCCTCCACAGAAATTCTATGGAGTCTTTACTCTGCACAGCTTTGCTGAAAGCAAGCTTTGTAATGGTTCATGTAAATGATTTGGCCTAGGGAATCAAACTACCCTCTGTTTTGTTTGTCGCTGATGGATTGCATTCCATTCCACCCTGTTTATATCCAGAAATATTTCACTGGGTTATGGATTGTAGATCCTGTGATTTGCTCACTACACCTTTTATTAATTTCGTTGGTTTCCTGACAGGCTATCTTTGTACTGACAAACTTTCAGACACTGTAACCAGTACGTTGGATAAATCAACTTAACAGAGAAAGGTTTTGAGATCTTGGCTATGGAGACTTTCGGGATGATCCACTAACCACGTCCTTTGGACCTGTAGTAAAACACTGGATCATGGCAAGAACATGCCACTAAGAAAAGTGTTAATTCCGTGGTAGCCAGGGATAAGTGAGGAGGAGAAGCAGCGGGGCAGTCAGGGTCCAAGGATCCCCTTCATGAGTGTGCTTTCAATGCCCTAACTCGCCCCTTCTAGAATCAACTTCTCATAAATACTCTGTTAATTCTGAGAAACATGAAAGTGATACACTGAAAGCTGGGCTTTGGGAGGCTTGATCAGATTCAATGAATAATAGTATTTTCTACGTCTGTTCCTTTCTTTTTGTAAGTTGTTTGCATTAAAATGATTCCTTTGAAAATGAGATCTCTAGAGAAGATGATTACCAGTCCAAACAGAAAAATTAGTTCTGAAGTAGACTAACACCCACACACCAAATCTCCTCAACTCCCTGGAACATTTTTTTTTTCTGTAGTATTTGTCATTTTCCTTGGTTTGCAGAAATCCTTCACACTTAGTGATCTAATAATTTCTACAGACACCAAACACAGACAGGGAGAGCATGGGTCACTCTGACATTAGAGAAAATGTTTTTAGTCTGAGCATGCTGTCTCTGTTTTATTTTTGCTACAAAGAAGGCTTGTGTGATGATATTTAACTGTAGCTAAAGACCATCACCCTGGTAGCTCAGCAACATCATCTTCCTTAGCTTTCTGAAATTCAAATAGCAACTGACAGTTTTCCCTAAAATCAAAGAGGATATCGTACAAGGTAATATTTATTGACAGCTTACTGGGTTCAGGCACAGAGTATCTGTTATTATTGCATTTTATCCCTACAAGACTCCTGAGTTATGTACTTAGAATGAATTATGTGTATATGCCTGATTTCATGCTCTTATCTTCTGTATATTCACTTAATTATGTAATAATAGTAATTTACCAAGAAAGAGCAAAAACAATGTGTCAACATTGATATTTTAAACGAATACAAATATTATTTTAAATTTATATGTATTTACATATATATATTATTTTAATCCAAGAGATTAATAAAATACAGAAAAACATGACATAGTTAAGTAACATTATTTTGATAGTTAAAGCAATGTGGACAAATACAAGCAATATTTATTGAAATATCTTATATACATATACATATTAGCTATGGTGACAATCATGCCATCTCATTGTTTTAATCATTCTAGTATATAAAACAAATGAGGATATTGAGGCTTACCATATCATTCTTTAATTCATTTGTCTAATAAAAAGTTGATCCATGGTTTCCACTTAATCACATCTCATAACCTGCCTATTCATATTATCATCACACGTTGGTCAAAGATTTGTGGCAACACAATGTGTTGTTGTACCATGAAGAGTACTCCACACATACATACCCATTAAATGATTGTGGTAAATTTTGGAAAAGATAGGCTTATCATCCTCATTTTGAGTTAAGATGATAGTCTCAGCAGTATCCCTGTATATATGTGGACAAGTGTCCGAACATAACGTTACAGTACACATTCAAACTCCTAGCCCCTCCAATTATATGTCTTCCCACAGGGAACTACTTCTCATGCTTAGGTTTGGAGCATCTTGTGATGTATTCCAGATAATCACAAGTGATTAATATTGAAATAGTTTTTGTTACTGAAATCCTTAGTGTGTAGTGTCTCAGTACACTACACTCAAGACGATTGAGCCTTATACCATTGTGTGAGTTTAAAAAAAATGTACACTATAAATCCCAGGCAAATCTGCTTCCTGATGCAAAGGTTATAGGGAAAGACAGAGGAGAGAAGGGAGGTAACACTGTAGGCTTCCTGGGAGCGTGATAATGAATTAACACTATAGGTGAGTTCTCTTGCAGTCAGAGATCAGTCTGAAAAGAGAACCATGGAGTTAGGGTGAGTAGGAAGGGAAGACACCAAGGAAAATACTCTTATAGTTATTTTTCTGCTACTGAAAGATCATTATGAATTTAACTTGATGGAAACTTCTGAAAACTAGCAAATGAATTCATCTAAATCCTCACAATCAATACATGTAGCATACTCCTACTGCATTTGCAAGTCAAGCTAGGGCTTTCCTAGCTATAAAATGTTAAAAATAAATTCCAAATTAATTTAGTCTTAATAGTCATAATACAGAAGTACATGAGTCAGTACTTTAAATTGGAAACAGAATGGTCCCACACCTATGTATTTTCCTTTTCCTACCCTTTTTCTCTGCTATGTATTTCAGTTCTTTTAGTTAAGTCACCCAGAACTGAAACTTCCAAGCAAAAAATGGTATCATTTTTCCCATCATTAAACACTATTTTAATGGGTCTTAGGTATCTGTTACAGATTTTTGTTCAAATTATTCTCATTCAAAAGTACTGATTTCATACACTAAGAACTTGAAAGGGTCACACCTGTACTCCTTACGTAGTATCTTTGAATTACTTTCTTTCTTATTGTTTACTAATCTTCCTTCCTCAGTCTCAAATCTTTCCTTTTTATCCTCACCAACAGTTATCATGAAACTGGTCTTTCTACCCTCAGAATGTGCTATCAAATAATTATTCCTGGTACATAAAATTTAAAAACAAAATTGAATTGGAATATTCATTGAAGTAAGTTAATGTCCCTTGAATGTAGACAGAATCTTCCACAGTCCCTAGTTTTGGTATTTCATAGCTAATCACTTTCTCTAATTTTTACTACACATGTGACTCCTACGGATGCTATACATTTTCTCATTACATTCCATATAGCATGATAATTTAGCACACATTATAAGGATTTAACATTTAAAATCTAAAGACCAGTTACTATTGTTCTGATAAACACTGGGACATCTAGACAATCCTGTGAGCTCTCTAACATTCTGGTTCATTATCTACAAAACGGTAGTGGCAGCAGCCAGCTCATGGACTTGTGGATAACCAAGCACCTCAGATGCACAAAGGGAAGTCAGTGTGGTTCAGGCACCTGCTAGCTGCTCTATAAATACTGTCTTTTCCCTGCAGTCAGCACACAATGCGAATCTCATCGTTGAATCCTTTTGATCAAAGCAAAGCTTAACCCTGGTATTTAGACTCTTTATGAACTAACGACTTTTGTAACTACTTTTCACTCACTATCCTCCTTTTTCTTACCATACTCTAAAGCCAAACCAATGTGAGTTATACATAAGAAGATCCTTTGATCAAGATGACTGATTGTTCAAGTGTCTTTCCCTATCATTGTTTTATCTCAATACTACCTATCCTCCTGTTCCACAAGCAGTTTATATGCCATCTTGAGTTATTTTTTTCACTGATTGCTACTAATAAAAAATAATTATTATTTTCAGACAGTAAGAAACAATGTTAGATTGAAAGAGTGAAGTTCCTGAAAGAGGGCTGTATCTCAAGTCTAAACAATCAGGAGATTTTCCTGCCTTGTCTTCATTTCACATCTGTTTAATTCTGATTTCTCCCTGATATTTTTCTTTATCTAAAACATAAAAAGACAGACAAGACATTCTGCCTAGAGCTCCCAGGTCTAGAAAACACAGTCCTTTTGCACTTAAGATGGAGCCAGTACTCTTTCACAGTCACAATTA
>NW_004949096.1:13299469-13317045 GCF_000317375.1 Microtus ochrogaster | reverse complement strand
CTCCCAACCTTCTGCTCTGTTTTCTCCACCCACCTAAGGGTTGGCCTATCAAGGGGCCTAGGCAGTTTCTTTATTCCTTAACCAATGAAATCAACAAATTGATATATGACACTCCCACATCAGGCTAGGGCAGTGGTAGAGGTGAGGCGGGTGAATCATTCTCTATGTTCAAATCAATGTACAATGAAACAGCGTATGCTAATATCTGAGTACAGCTATCAGAGTAGGTGTATATAGCACTCCCAATTTTATTGTGAAGCAAAGACTCATCTAAAATTAAAATACAATATATGCAAAATGAAATGAATGAATAAATGTAAAAATTAAAATACAGTCAAGTAAAAGGAGAACAAGAGATACTTACTAAACAAAAAATCATGTTATATCGAAAACCCAAGCAGCTTCCCAGGAATAGATTTACAGAAAGTTTGCTTTTGCATGTAACATTCAAGATTATTTTTAAATACTTTAATAGCTCAACTCATGTGTCCACTGTATTATGCTAGATCACTGTATTATGGATGGTAAAACTAAATTATAGGAAATGAAGCAGCTTGCACAGCATCACACAATTAAAGAAGAGTGGTCTCTGAAACTCAGTGAACTTTCTTCCATTTGCCTGCATTCAGACACTGCACAGATTCCTAGAGTTGCCAGAGTCCAAGACTTCTAGAATATGGCAATTTTTTTCCTGTTATATCTCACAATTTTTGTACTGAAGCACTTTCCACTGTTTGTGCTTTTTACTATTTGTGATTATGTTTTCCTGAGAGCCCACTGTGGGGAGCTGGGATTATCATGCTCTGTAGAAACAAGCTTTATATTTCTGCATCAAGACAGAACATGCCTTGCTTTCCCGGTATTCTGTCTCTGGTGGCAACAATGATGATAAGTATTATAGGTAGTTCTGTGTTTTCCTGGTATTCTTTCTTTGTTGGTACAATGATGATAAGTATTATTTTTAGCTTGGGGACCCACACTGTTCTGTTCACATTACTTATAAGAACTCATATACTGGTTTTCACTCTTTACTCAATTTGACTTATTAATAATATTATTAATTATTGGTTTTTCAAGACAGGGTTTCTTTCTCTGTAGCTTTAGAGCTAGTCCTGGAACTATCTCTTGTAGACCAGGCTGGCCTCAAACCTGGATTTCACTCTTAATGAGAAGCATCCCACAGAAAAGAATTCTTATTTTTAATAAGAAAATCTAGATTTTGTTTGTAGCACTTAGTGTGTAAGATGATTATTTTGTGACTCTTCTTGGGGAAACATGAACAAATACCTATTTAGTCCAGACAAGAAACTAAAGATAGACAAGGGAGTGGTTCCATCAAAAGCTATATCGTGGAACCACCATATAGTATTTTTACATAGATAATGATGTAGAGTTGAGTGTAGGCACCAGACTATGAAGGGCAGGCATACAAAAGAGTTCCATAATCACCTGGAATGAAGTATAACAAACGTTTATTTACCTAGAAATAAACTCACAGAAAGAGTAGCAATCCACAGCCCTCTGTGAGCACTGGAACTGGAACCAAATACAGCTTCCAATGCTTTTTTGTCTGCATTTATAAACCACACCCAAAGTTGGCTAGTATCTTAAAGGCTATTGGCTGAATGAGTTCCCATAACTCCCCTTTTTGTCTAAATAAAAGTCTTCTAAGCCTAATGCAAAACTATACACAATAAAAATAAATATCAAGTGTTGTCCATGGAAAGAAAAGGCAAAACATACATAAAAATTAGAATTACAGCAGGGATAAACAACATCAAACAAGAAACATATGCTATATGTTTCAATAGATATCCTATCCTAAGGAGTCTAAGTCTTATACTAAAAATAGGTTGGCTAAGTCATGACTATGACTATCTAGACTTCGATCCCATCATAGACATGAGAAGAAAAATAATATTAATTGAGTGAACAGGAAGTACAATCAAGCAACTTCCAAAGCTCCAAGAAATGACATAGACAACTGACTACTGGGGTAATCACCCAAACTCTCATTTGCAACATTGAGGTAACCTACTTTGGCTAAGGCCTAGAGTATCTGACAGATCATTTTCAGAGGAAGAAAAATTTGAAAAACAGTCTTACTCTGCCTTGACAAGGTTTGACAATCTCTTTGCTTGTACCCTGCTTTTCCAGTCTGGACACTGCATTTTGCCAGTAGTTGAGGAGGAACAGTTCTTTGCCCAAGGGCCAGTTTTTCCAAGAAGAAAACGGGCTCCAAGTAGAGTGTCCTCAGTACCCAGCATTCTCTCTGAAATAGATTGGTGCTGCCAGGAGCAATTATGTCTCACATCTACAGAAACCCAAGTTATTTAAATGCCATATTCTATAGTTCTTTGAAATGTTTGAAGATTACCTATCTTTGCAGAATACAATCTTTATGCAGCTAAAGAACCTGATTAGTACAGCTATAAGTATAACAAACATGGATGATTTATTAAAATATTAAACAATCTTTAAACAAATGTGCAGCAAATGAGGCCAATGATCTAAAAGCAAACAATATATAAGTATCTTTATCAAAGGTATAAATGTATAGTGCAATATGATAAATAGGTCCTAAAATTTTATCAACATGCAAAATATCTTAAGCAGACTTAGAAACAGTCAAGCATACAATATGACAAAGTAACTTTTCATAAGTACACAAATATTATAAACAGAAATAGGAGCATATTTAATATAAAATTATAATTTGAATTTGTGTCAATATACAAGATTCTATGCCAAATTAAATTGTCTATAAATAATAGCTCACAAGTGATCCTCTATCTATCAATTATTCGATCCCATCCATTTCACCCCTTTTTAAAATAAGAGATCCCTGAAAGAGATTGTTTCAAACCCCAACCCTATACCACTTACTTATAACCAACCCCTAATACATGTCCCTAACCCTGGGGACAAATTTTGTTGAGAGAGGAAACATTGTTTGCTAGAATTACTTCCTGCTGTCATTGAAGTGATGTTATTTCTATGGGATCATGTGAGAACTAAAATGATGGTTAAGTTTCAAGATGGTTAAGTCTTGTATAAATGCAAATAGTCTCTGAGTAGTTGGTAGGGTTTTTCTGAAGGTTTTCTTTTAAGCTTTAGCCAGGATACTGAAGAAGGTACATCATGTCAGATATCCAAGTTGGAATCATCTTGAGCAGTTTGTAATCCAAAACTGATCTTAAAGTGGTGCTATCAACATAATGACATCATATCAGCCAGGTGGAATCATTGCTGTTGGGCCCCATCTTCTTCCTGGAAACATCAAAGATTACTGCAGGAAAATTTATTGTTCGTGTGAAAAAAGTAAACATTATTTATATAGACATATGAATATATTTTTATATAGACATATGAATGGTACCATAGAGACAAAAATAGGTATGGGGATTGTTAAAAATTTTTGAAAGTAGAATTTTGACAATAGTAGTCCCTAAATTTTATCTCCTTTCTGTCCCATATAGAGTGGTTCCTAATATGAGACAGAAACTCTGAATTTTTCTTTTAACAATATGCTTGGATTTAGAGAAGGTTAGCCATTGTCAAAATCCAGAGCCAGCTTTAAATTTTAGTAATTGATGACTACTATTATATGTATGTTTAATGAATTGATATCTTACCCTGCAGAGGATATTGGTGTCATAAATTAGATTTCTCTTTGCTTGGTGATTCTTTCTGGAAGGCTATCTTTTCTTCTTTAGACATCTAGATGTCCAAGATCTCTTGACTTTTTGAAGAGGGGTATTTATCTGCAAAGACAAGAGCAGAAACCCGCCCCAACCCTTATGAGGTTTCCTTACCACTTGTAGGATTGTCACCTGTGTGGATGAGCTGTCATTTTTCTTTATCAAGAATTTTCTCTTTTTCAAACAAAATCTTTGTGAATTTTGAAGGTATCCATAGCTTTACTTCTGTGAAAACAAGAGTAAAGCACCTTCCCAAATGTAGCACATCTCTTAGTTTCCATTGTGAACTCAATACATCCTTAAAATACACCGACTGATTTAACTCAGAAGTTTATTTTATTATCCAATGTCTCTCTGCTGCTGTTGTTCCTTTCTCATTACCATTAAAAAATTCATGGTTAATATAACATTATACAATCTATTTCTGGGGGTACTCTTCATCCCTTTCTGTTGGTTTAACATATACTTTATAGTTTGCTTTGATTTTTCTATAACTGCCTGACCTTTAGGATTATGTGGCATACATGTAATATGCTTTATAATAAACAAAAAAATCTGTTTCAATTTCTTAGAGACATATGCTATACCATTGTCTATCTTTTTTTGCGTGGGTATACCAATGATGGCCATAACTTCTAATAAATCTGTGATTATTAAATCAACCTTTTCTGAACTCAAAGCAGTTGTGCATTGAAAACCTGAATACTGTCAATGGTGTGGTGTACATATTCTAATTTTCCAAATTCTACTAAGTGGAACATATTTGTCTGCCATATTTCATTCATTTCAGTACCTTTTGGGCTACCTCTTGAACATAGTGGTGTTTGGTTATATAAAGAACAAGTAGGATACCTCCTTATAATATCCTTGGCTTGTTTTCTTATAATAGAGACTCTTTTTTTTAACCTTTGCTAGTGATATTATGTTTTTATGAAATTCTAAGGCCTTCTATACATTCCCAACCAATAATCAGTCAATTTTCACAATACCTTGTGCTAAAGGATCTGGCAGACCCTTATGGGATTGGATGTATGTTATGTACAATGGGGAAAAGCCCATTCCTAATTACATCTTAAACCTGGATAAATAAAAAAGTCAATTCTGTATCATCTGGTGTATGTCCAGCTGTTTCAATATGCAAAACAACTCTTTCTGCATATTGCAAATCAGTGACTATATTGAGAGGTTTTCTAAATTCCCTTAGTACCATGAGAATAGCATATAATTCTGACTTTTGGAAAGAATTTTAAGGGCTTTGTTTTTATTCTGCCTCTTCTGATTCATTTGTATCAGTATAGAGTTTAGTGGCTCCAGTTATTGGTGTGTCATGTACAATGCAAAGAAGGATCCAAGTAGCTCTCTTTACCAGTTTAGTTCTTTCAGTTTGGGGATAGTTGCTAATTAATCTCTACCAAAAATAACTACAAGCTTTTTGCCAGGGTTTGTCATTGTCTTCCTATTTTTTTAATTTCCTCATTAGTTAAAGGTACTATAATTTCTGATGGGTCTATTCCTGCTGATTGATGAAGTCTCAATTTTCCTTTTTATAATTTATTCAGAGAACTTTTCCACATAAGATTTTTACTCATATTTTATTTTTCACATAATTTTTTTACTCAGTTTATGTGGTAAAATATACATTCTAAGATAATATTTTTCCTCTGCATTAAACTTCCTGTAGGGGAATATTTGGAGAGTAATATGATCAGAATGCAGTTAAGGTTCAAATCCACATAATCCACATGTGCCTTCTGTAATTTTTCTTTAATCAAAGTCAATTCTTTTTCAGCTTCAGCTGTTAATTCCCTAGGACTATTTAAGTCTTTGCCACCATCAAAGGTTTTGTTTAAATAAATTAATATATCAGGTATTATCCCAGAAGTGGGCCATGTGGCCATGTATTGAAAATGTTTCCTACCAAACTTTGAAAGTCATTAAGGGTCCCCAATCAATCTCTCCTAATTTGTGACTTTTGTATTCTAATTTTCTATAAACGTTTTTTATGACCTAGATAATTGAGAGAACATTTTCTTCATAATTTTTTCAGAAGCAATTTGTAATCCCCAACCAGGCAAAACTTTGTTTACTTCTTCAGACATTATTTACAAAGTATCTACATTTGAATCAGATAGCAAAATGTCATCCATATAATAGTAAACTATAGATTTAGGAAATTGCTTATGTATTATTTACAATACCTGGTTTATAAAATAATGGCCCAGAGTGAGACTATTTAACATTCCCTATGGGAAAACCTTCCAGTGAAATCTCTCAGTAGGCTAAGAATTTTTATAAGTATGCACCTTGAAAGCAAATTTTTCTGTCTTTTTCTTGTAATGGTATAGTGAAGAAACAATCTTTTAGATCAATTACTATAAGAGGTCATCTTTTAGGCAATAGAGAAGGCAAAAGAATTCCAGAGTGTAGAGGGCCCATTGATTGAATAACTTTATTATGAGCTCTTATATCTGTTACCATTCTTCATTTTCTAAATTTCTTTTTAACAACAAATGAAGGAGAATTCCAAGGACTGGTTAATTTTTTAATATGCTGAACATCTAGTTGTTCCTGTGCCAACTGTTCTAAAGCCTGCAGTGTCTCTATTGTTAAAGGCCATTGGTTAACCCATATTGGTTCCATAGTTAACCATTTTAAAAGTAGGGCCATTGGTACCTTTGATTTTGTACAGCCTGAATAATTGTTGACTATTTTTTTATAGTACCTTATACTATTCTTCCCAGAAACATGAGTTGATTTATGTTCCATTTCTGAAATTTCAGGAATGTTAATTTTGGTACTGCATTGCTGCAAGATATCACAACCCCATAGAGTAACTGCTGTATTAACCAAGTATGGGCTCTTTGTCTTTCTGGCCCTTTGTATGTAAACCTTTTCCTGTTTTGCTTTACTTTACATAACGTTCCAACTCCTAGGAATTGAACATCTACCTCCTGAAGGGGATAATTCTGATGCCAAGATCTGGAGTAATAATAGTAACATACACCCGTGTGCCCAGTAATCCTTCAATTACGATGTTTTTTATTTGTACTCTCTGCTTTGGTTTTTGATCATTTATAGAAGTCTGACAACATATAGGTTTCCTATTAGAATTTTTGATTCATCCTTCATGTTTACTCTATCATCTAGAGCAGTATGGTTTTTTACAGCAGGCAATGGATTTTTTTTAAAGTTTTCCTGGGGAGATGCATCCTCCACAGTGACTTGGAATGGCTGAAACACATTTGACTTGGGAGCCTGTGAAAAGTCCCCCCCCACCCCCGCTAAGGAGTTTCCCGATGGCAACAGGTTGTCTTGTTTGTCTCTTGTTGATCTACATTTATTGGTCCAATATTGGTTTTTGATGCATCTTCTACATAATTCAGAATATTGAGACCATTTATTTTTGTCATTCCTAGAGGGAACATTATTTCTAGGAATGCTTTGTCTACAATCCCTTCTCAGATATCCTATTCTACCAAAATTAAAACATTTGGTATTTTGATGTCTCTTCATACCTTTGAAAATTGCTTCTCCTACACAAACATCAGTATTATAGTCAAATGCCTCAGCATTCATTGTAAGCAGGATCCATTCATCCATTGGTGCTGATTTGACCTTTAAAAGCCCAAGTGCTTTTTTACATTCTAAGCTGGCATTTTCAAAAGCCAAAGATTCAATAATTACTCCTCTATCTTCTGGATCTGTTACCCCTATTTATACAGATTTAGAGTTAAACTTTGAAAATCACTAAATGGTTCTCTTGGGAGTTTTGTTTTGGGGGTAGACAACATTTTGTCATGTAGTTTTGGTGCCTGTCCTGGAACTAACTCTTGTAGAGCAGGATGGCCTCAAACTCACAGAGTTCCACCTGCCTCTGCCTCCAAAAAGCTGGGATTAAAGGTATGTGTCACCACTGCCCAGAAATGGGTTTGTTTGGCCTTGTATGATCTTAGTATATGATTCAATTCTTCTTCCTGATTCTTCAATACTGTACCAAGCATTCAAGACTGCTGTATAACATAGGGACAAGATATGATCATTGTAAATATTTTGGCTCTGTGAATCAGCATAATGGCTTTCACCAAAAATTTGATATTGGGAAGCCTTTGACTCTACCTTGCTTTAGCCTCCTCTCTCCAATAGCATGTCCACTGTCATTGTGGCCCATCTTCTTGCACCACTAAGATTAATTGAAGCCAATCATGTGAAGTAAACCTATTGCTTGAGGTCCATATATTTAGCATCTCCCTAACAAATGGTGAATGCATGCCATAAGATACTACTGATTGCTTAATTTCCTTTACATCTTTTATGCCCATAGGTTTCCATTTACATTCTTTGTACCCATTTGCGTATTGAGTATTTGCTGGCTTTTTGGAGATGATAACAAGATAAGTAGCTAAAACTCTTGGTAAATCATCTCTGATGCTAAGAGGTACTAGTGACACCAAATTCTTTGCCTGTACCTGTGCTTATCAGTTCTGACGAGTTTCTTTATTAAGTCAAATCTTTATTATCATTGTCCTTTGTAAAGGCTGAATCTTTTGACCTGTGAATATTTCTAATGATTTCATCAAATCAATTAAATTCTGGTTTTCATTCTGCAGTGTGATTCCAAGGTTTTAATTCCTTTTCAACTAATGATATCTTCTCATCCTTGGATATTACTTATATGACATGTAGATTGCCTTCCTGGAGAGATGTTCTTTCTGCTAGCATATCATAACTTTTTAACAGATTTTGATTGTAAATTTCAACTGTATAAATCCTTTAAGATAATCTCTCAGTACCCTTTTGCAAGATTTTATAACCTATTTCATGGATTAAATTTTGCCAGTCAAATTAAGGTTATCATTTTCAATATTATGAATCCTTTCAACTAAAGACTATATTCTTCCTAAAATAGTCTCATTCTTGACTCTGTTATCAAGTCATTTCTTTAAGAATATAATATGAAGAACAAAGCTAATGGCTGCCATGATCATAGAAATATATTTACAAGGTAGCTCATATAGCTCTGGCAGAATTATGCCCATAGTAGAAGAAAAAAGTTATTAAATTCCTGGATGGTGATATTGCCTGAAATTATATTAAGGTTGGTTTACAATTTTCAAATGTATCCTTTTATTTCTCAAAATAACTTACCTCTATTATAATTTCCAGAAAATTGTTGTAGGTGTAATAATCTTTATGGCCAGCAGGTGATGCAGTTGCAGCAGTAAGGTAGATCAGTACCTGATTTACCTGAGACTTAATTACTAACAAATTGAGTTAATTATTTAAAAACAGCACATCTGTATATGGATTGAGTTGGGCAGAATATCAAGGAACCCAGCCTTGTAGGCAGTTGTGAGCTGTACACGAGGTTCCTGGCCAGAGCTCGGACCAGGCATTCAGGGATCCAAACTGGGAAGGCAAGACTGAGCAGCCTCTGCTCCCCAGCAGGCCTGGCAGAAGCCAGAGAAATAATTGAGAAGTTTCAGCAAAAACCCGCAGGCAGCAGTAAATCAGCAGCTTAGCAAGCAGGACCAAGCCACACAGGGGCATGGGCATCGGGAAATTTTCAAGTCACCTCTGTGTAGTGGTCCAGCCAAATTATGTGCAGCTGTAGGCCAGAGGGTTAGTTCAGCTGCAGAGGGGTAATTTAGCTGCGTGGATTGGGAGAAGGCCACAGATGGGAGTCTGGGCAGGTCCCGACAATGATGTGGACTCTGGCCATGTGAACATCAATTTGTAGGCATATAAAATAATTGCATGATCGCCTGAATGAGTATAGCAAAGGTTTATTTATCTAGGGACAAACTCACAGAAAGAGTAGCCATCCACCATCATCTCTGAGAAAAATCCAGCAGCAAATAGACCCACACATGCTTTTCATTTACATTTATAATGCATGAGATGATGCCCAATGGGCCAATTTATTTTTTTAATTTATTAGATTTTTAAAAATTTCCAATCCAAGTTCCCACTCCCTCTCCTCCTCCCATTTCCTCCAAAACCCCTCTCACCCTACTCCCCTCCAATCCTCAGAACGGATTGCTCTGTGGAAGGTCCAAGGCCCTCCCTACTATATCTGGCAGAGCAAGGTATACATCCAAAGAGAATAGGTTCTCCCAAAGTCAGTACATGCAGTAGGGATAAATCCTGTTACCACTGCCAGTGGCCCCTCATTCTGCCCCAGCCATGCAATTGTCAACCATATTTAGAGGGACTAATGTAGTCCTATTCTTGTTCCGTCCCTGTCTTCCTGGAGTTGGTGAGCTCCCCTTAGCACAAATAGAATGTTTCAGTGGGTTAACCCATCCTGGTCTTGACCTCTTTGCTCATATTCTCATCCCTCCCACTCTTCAACTGGACTTTGGCAGCTCCCTCCAGTGCTCTGATGTGGGTATTGCCTCTGTTTCTATCAGTTGCTGGATGAAGGTTCAATGTTGATATTTAAGATATTCATCAGCCTGACTACAGGGCAAATCAAGACAGGGCCCCCTCTTTTCTATTGCTTAGGGTCTTAGCAGGAGTCAGCCTTGTGGATCCCTAGGAATTTCTCTAGAGCCAGATTTCTGCTAATTCTATAATGGCTCCTCAATCAAAATATCTCTCTCCTTGCTCTTATCCCTGTCCTTCCTCCTTCTCAACTATTACATTCCCTCAAGTTATCCTCAACTCTCCCCTTCTTCCCTCCTCTTCCCCTTCCACCCTCACTCCACCCCCCTCCAATTGTGTAAAGTGATCTTCTCTGTTTCCAATTTCTAGGTGGATCTATATATGTTTTTCTTTGAGTTCACCTTATTATTTACCTTCTCTAGGATCATGAACTATAGGCTCAATGTCCTTTGTTTATAGCTAGTATCCACTTATGAGTGAGTACACACCATATTCATTTTTTGAGTCTGGGTTACTTCACTCAGGATAGTGTTTTCCAATTCCGTCTCTTTGCATGCAAAATTCAAGATGTCATTTTTTTATTGATTTTAATTGAGCTCTACATTCTTTTCTGCTCCCCCCCCCTGTCTCTCTCATCCCTTCAACCCTCTCCCAAGGTCCCAATGATCCTAATTTACTCAGGAGATCTTGTCTTTTTCTACTTCCCATGTAGGAAGAGACATAGATATACCTAGGGAGAGACATAGATATACCTAATCGTTGTCTAGGTTCTCTGGAATTGTGATTTGTGGATTGGTTTTCTTTGCTTTATTTTAAAAACCACTTATGAGTGAGTACACTGATTTTTACCACTGAGTAGTAATATAATGTGTAAATGTGTCACATTTTCTTTATCCAGTTTTTGGCTGAAGGGTATCTAGGATGTTTCCATGTTCTGGAAGACCTTGAAAGAACAATAATCAACTTCATATGGAAAAACACACACACACAAAACAGGATAGCCAAAAATAATCCTGTACATAAAGGAACTTCCAGAGGCATCACCATCCCTGACATCAAGCTCTATTACAGAGCTACAGTAATGAAAACAGCTTGGTATTGGCATAAAAACAGAGAGTTGAGCAATGAAATAGAATGAAAGACCTGGATATTAATCCACACACCTATGAACACTTGATTTTTGACAAAGAAGCTAAAATTATACAATGGAATAAAGAAAGCTTCTTCAACAAATGAGTCTGGAATAACCGGATGTCAACATGTAGAAGAATGAAAATAGATCCATATCTATTGCCATGTACAAACTTAAGTCTAAATGGATTAAAGACCTCAATATAAATCCAACCATATTGAACATGATAGAAGAGAAAGTGCGAAGTAGTTTTCAATGCATGAGCACAGGAAACCACTTCCTAAATATAACCCCAGTAGCACAGACACTGAGAGCAGCAATAAATAAATGGTACCTCCTGAAACTGAGAAGCTTCTGTAAAGCAAAAGACACAGTCAATAAGACCAAAAGGCAGCCTAATGAATGGGAAAAGATTTTCAACAACCTCACATCAGACAAAGGACTGATCTTCAAAATATATAAAGAACTCAAGAAATTAGACATTAAAATTTTAAATAACCCAATTTTAAAATGGGGTACTAAATTAAACAGAAGAATCTCAAATGGCCAAAAGATAAATAAGGAAATGTTCAATATCCTTAGCCATCAGGGAAATGAAAATGAAAACAACTTTGAGATACCATCTTACACCTGTCAGAATGGCTAAGATCAAAAACACCAATGACAGCTTGTGCTGGAGAGGATGTGAAGTAAGGGGAACACTCATCCATTGCTAGCAGAAATGCAAACTTGTACAACCACTTTGGAAATCAGTATGGTTGTTTCTCAGAAAATTGGGAATCAACCTACCTCAGCATCTAGCAATACCACTCTTGGGTATATAACCAAAAAATACTCAATCATACTACAAAGGCATTTGTTCAATTTTGTTCATAGCAGCATTATTTGTGAGCCAGTATCTTGAAGGCTATTAGCTAAATGAGTTCCCACAGCAATGATGTTGACTTCTAGATTTAAGTCATCTTCAATAACTCTGGCTCTTCACCAACTAACAGCTCCTCATTCCTTTTCTCCTTGGATTCTCCTGGGCTCCATTTTCCTCTCTACTTCTCTGAGTCTATTATGGGCACCTCCCCCAGGAGGACTGTTTCAGGGTTTGTCTTGCATTGATTTGTATTGATTTGTTTCACTTCACTGTGTAGAGAAGTTTGTCACTATCTGTTTAAAGGGCCGGGTGTCTTTATTTTAAGATTAATATGTCAAAATATAATGCATTTTCTTTATTTTTCCCACAGATACATTGTTTCTATCACTTGTCTATTGTGTGTTTGATGCAATGAACATGGAGTATAACTCTTCATAATCCTCATTTCAATACATTTAGATATATATCCAAATTTGAATTGCTAGTTAATAGGATAGCAGTACGTATTACACACATACATACACATACAATTTTTGAGAGACTTTTAATCTATTTTTCACGGCTCTTGCAAAGATTTTGACTTAGTTATACTCTTAGCAAGCTTTTCTTTTCCTTTTTATTTTTCTTTACCTTTTGTTGTTGTTTATCAGTAGAATCTATAAATGTAGGCAATTTACCACATTGTTGCTTGTGAGCCGCATTTTCTGCATCAGTGATATTAGTTATTGTGCTGACTAATTTTATGTCAACCTGACACAAGCTACTATCATCAGAGGAAAGAGAACCTCAGTTGAGAAAATGTGTCCATAGACTGGGCTGTAAGCAAACATGTGGAACATTTTCTTAATTAGTGATTGATAGAAGATGTCTTAGCCCATTGTTGATGGTGCCATACCTGGGCTGGTGGTCCTGGTTTCTATAAAAAAGCAGGCAGAGGCAACCACGAAGAACAATTCCATAAACAACACCCTCCTGTGGCTTCTTCAATAGCTCCTGCCTCCATATTCCTGCTCTGACTCTCTCCAATGAAGAACAATGATGTGGAAGTGTAAACCAATAAGTGTTTTCCTCGCCAGTTTGCTTTTCATCATGGTGTTTTATTGTACAATAGTAACCTTGTTTAGGACAACTATCTAGCCTGTTGGAGGTTTAAATAGCTTTTAAAAAGATATATATGTTAAAGTTCTTTGCCTTTTTTGTTTACTACAGGTTTAATGTGCATTTTAATATTTAACTGAAAAATATTATGCATGCTATTGTATAAAATACATTGTTTTAAAATATGTATATGTGATATAATGGCTGTATTTAAATATTTAATAGGGATATTACCTCACACTTATTATTTTTATTTAAGGAAACATTTAAAATAGGGTCTCTCATGGGAGCTAGAAATGTCTTATTTGTTTAAAGCACCTTGGTTATTGCAGAAGAACGAAGTTCTACTTCTAGGACTCAATCAAGCTGCAGGAATTCTGAGTCACTCTTTTGGACTCTGTTGGTTCCTGCTCAAGTGCACATGCCTAAGCATAGACAGATACAAGCACACAAGCAGACAAGCACCAACATAAATACATAGGGACACACATACACACATGCAATTCAACATACTAAAATAAATGTTTGATCTCCATGATTTCCAAGAACCCAGGACATTATCATCCACAACAGTGTAATTTTAATTCTATGCTACTTGTTTGTTCTTAACTTGTTAGAATCTTTACCTCATTTTGAACACCAATCTCTTTTCAGACATACAGTTTATAAATATGTTTTCTGATTCCAGAGTTTCCTTTACATGTGTTAACTCTATGCTAAGTTGTGCGAAAGCTCTTTACTTAAATGAATCCTTCCTTAGTTATGCTGCATATGAATCTTATGGCATATGCAAGAAATGAGTCTTCTCTCTACCTTCTTGCATTCCCCACATGAAGTTTCACTTATCTCTATAGACAGATACTTTATGAATTTGTATTTCTAGTCTGAATTTGATATTTATGTTCAAGACATATATTAATCTATTGACTACTAATAGGTAACTTAATAATACTCAACTTTTAGCTTTTTCAAATAGAAACACATAATTCCTTCCAGGAAACTTGCAATCAAAAAAGTTTGGTTCTACCTGAATCCAGAAATATCACTTCTGTCATATGTGAAGATATCTGTGTGTGTGTTTATGAATTGATCACCACACTAACACTTATGTTCCACTCACTTATTTGTCTATTACTGCTTCAACAATATACACTGCTGTAATAAGCAGTCACTTACTGGATTCTGTCATTTTCACAAATACAGCACTTACTTAAAATTAGGGTTATCATTAGTGGAGATTTCAGTAGTTTATTGACTTTATCCATTTGAGTAATGTTTCTATGATTATACTTACACTTGTCTATGGATGCCTTTTTTGTACTAATTTATAGGATTTATACTAGTAAATGTCCATATTATCAGCTTATATATATATTTCACACTTATTCCATCATTTTGTATAAGTTCCAGTGCTCCAATCCTTTATATTTTCTTCCTTCTTTCATTGGCTATGTAAAAATGTTGCCTTGAGTTTTAATTAGTATTTAGGAATGGAGTTTAGTGTCTTCAGTCTAATTATAGACCCCCCTGTGTGGCTATCTCTTCTTAATTCAGTGCCTGTCTGATGTTGATGGTATTCCATAACTAGTAACTTCAAATGTATTGTCAGGTAGATCTTTGTGTATACACATGTGATTAACCAGTCACAGTCCGAAGCCCTTTATTTAAACCATCTATAATAAACAATATTACTCCATTTGCACCTTTCATCTTTGATATACTTTTGGTGTATTTAGATGAACACAAGTTTATTTTAACATTTATCTTTAGATTTATTTATTTAGTGTGTGTGCTCAGGAGTATGTATGTACCACAACGTGCCTGTGGAGGACATAGGGCAACAGTTCTTCCTCTATTAGGATGTGGTCCTGGAAATTGAACTCATGTCATCAGACTTGGTAACAATCATCCTTATCTGCTAAACTCCCTTGTTAGACCAAGTCTTTTTTTTTAAATATAAGCTGATTTATAAGTGTTTGTTATTGGATTTTTTGTTTTGTTTTTCTCTCTTTGGGCAACATTTGGCTATCCAAAATAAAGCAAGATATATGTTCTTCTAAGGTTTATTTTGTTTTCCTTTTAAAAATATATATTCAGATACATTAGAAATCGATTTTATGAAAGGTATATATAAGATACAATGAATATTGAGCAGTTTATCATTTTATGCCATGCCCCCCAGAAGACATCCTAAGAATTTTCTTTTTTCAGGGACACTTTTGATGAGGAACATACACCTTTTAATAAATAACTATTCAAAAGAATGATTATTAATTTATCAGAACATTGAAATAGGTACAGAAAAGATTGGAAGAGACGATTTCTTCCAATATTTGTTCCGATATTTGCTTTGAAACCACAAAGAGGGGAATTAAGATAACATTATAAAATAGATTAATAATATCTATTATTTGTCTTTTCATGACTACAGAGTTAATATAACCACAGTGACGTTATAAATCCAGTGTATTATCTCAGACAATATTTTAAGTGCTTGAAAAACATAACCTCATTCAACCATCAAAACAAACCCTCAAAATACAAACTGACAGTTTTAAAAAGATAAATACACCACAGTTCAAGAATTACAGATCTCACAAATTAAAAGAATGAATTCAATCCATTTTTTCTTTTAATCTGGTAATTTCTTTTTCCAGTAATTTGCAACTTGTATTGTTGCCAGCATGTATAGTGACTTCTGGCTTTATTATGAGTTTTCTCTTTTGATAGGCAGATATTTTTGACTGTGTCTAATTAATTACCTTCATGAATAACTCTATGAGTCAAATTAAGAACTATATTGGCATTCTGACCAATTATTAATATATGTACTCTAAAAATTTAGACAATTTTTAAATAACTTAATTTTTTTTTGGTTTTTTGAGACAGGGTTTCTCTATGGTTTTGGAGCCTGTCCTGGAACTAGCTCTGTAGACCAGGCTGGTCTCGAACTCACAGAGATCAGCCTGCCTCTGCCTACCAAGTGCTGGGATTAAAGGCCTGCGCAACCACCGCCCGGCAATAACTTAATTTTTTGAGATAACAATATAACCAATGCCTAAATATGAACTGAATGACAAAAATGTTTCAAACACTAACGTATATTCAAAGTGTAATGATATCTACAAGCAGTATTCTAAGACATACATACACACACATACATACACACACACAACCTCCATTTTTCTACCATAGATTGCCTCACCATCTTCTGTTACTTGAGCAGGTCAAGGGCTTCCTCTCTCCTTTCCCAGAACTCGGTCACACTTACTTCTGTTTTACCACCTCATGCATTTATCTAATGCAGCTCTCATTGCTAGCAGTGTTAATTCACACTAGATGACGTCCCCCCTCCCACTGGATAGAATCTAACATCTTTATTTCACATGTCTTGCTGCCATGTATCCTTAGGAACCAATGCAAATAAATCCATTATAAATAACACCCTTTGTATGCTCAGCCTAAATCCTTCCATTCCTCACTGTAAATCACTTATTTTATTTCCTATAAAAAGGTGACTATGATTTAAAAATGAGGACCTTGAACTTCCCACAGGGCAGGGAATCCGGACTGCTCTTCAGACCCGGGAGGGAGGGGGAATGGAGCGGGGGCAGGGGGAGAGGAGTGGAGAGAGGGACAGAGGAGTGGGAGGAGTGGGAGGGAAATGTGAGGCGGGGAAGAGGCGGAAATTTTTTCAATAAAAAAATAAAAATAAATAAATAAAAATGTCACATTACTATACTTGTTGACTTATTTATTTTCTTCTTCTATACTGTACATTTTTTAACTCTGAAACCATACATGTGCTTTCCTTGTCTGTATGCATAGCTGAAGGTTCCTCTCACAGTCAGTAAGTGGTGAATGAACAATGAGTCTAATGCATATAATGGATGTCAGAATGAGGAAGCTTGAATAGTCACTATTTCTAGCATTATAATATTCAAGTTAGCTGTTTGTTTCAACATTTTTAACACTTGACTTTTATTAAAAATATTAAAATACTCATCATTTCACTATTATATGACAACATTTCTCATCTTATGAATCTTTCTATTGAAATTGAACTATATCTGAAGTGCATGTCATGTAAATATTTTGGCAGTTTTTCTTTTTTGTGTTACTATTTTGGCTGGTAGAGAGCCAAAATAATTAGTTTTGCACATTGACTCCTCCAATAGTCCTAAACTGAATTAAAGTTACATTATTCTCTAATAGCAAAAATTTATTTTACAGTCCACAAATGCTTGAAGATTTTATTAACATTTCCTAGTCATTTGTGTATTTTCTGATTATCAATATATGCTTTTATATAAGCAGTGGGTTTACTTTGAGTATTTTGTATTTTAAACAATAAAATACTTCAATTACAATGAATATTATATATATTTACTTTTCT
>NW_004949096.1:13284501-13298545 GCF_000317375.1 Microtus ochrogaster | reverse complement strand
GTCTCTATCTCCATCCATCGCCAGATGAAGGTTCTATGGTGATATGCAAGATATTCATTAGTATGGCTATAGGATCGGGCCATTTCAGGCCCTCTCTCATCAGCTGCCCAAGGACCCATCTGGGGACATCTCTCTGGACCCGTGGGAACCCCTCTAGAGTCAAGGCTCTTGCCAACCCTAAAATGGCTCCTTTTATTAAGATATATACTTCCCTGCTCCCATATCCACCCTTCCTTTATCCCAACCATCCCATTCCCCCAAGCTCTCCCCATCCTCACCTTCTCACTTTTCTCTATTTGTTGGAACACCATCATCCATCAATGGTCTTGATTCATTGTGGTCTCATTTTTTTTTTTAATTCTAGAAAATGAGTTGTGTACAGAGCATCCAGTTTCAGTGATGCTTGGAAAACACATTGTCCTCTGATGTCCCAAGCTTTAAGTAACTATGTGAAATGGTCACTGTTTTCTAAATACTACAAATTTGACAGCATCTTTGTTCCTACCTGACAGTCAGATGCAATAATATCATGATATCGATCACTAGATATTTCACAGACACAATAAAATATTGTATTTTCTCACAGTCCATTAGTCAAACCATTGCCTCTTTTGACTGTACTTTTAGAGATGCATGCCAGCTGATCCAGAAGGAACCCATACTTCCAATGGGTTTGAGATGTTCATTTTGTGCATACAGATGGAATGAGCAGTCACTGACTTTTGTATAGCAAAATGTTCCCTACTGCTAATTGATGGGTAGCAATTAACTAGATTTCCATTCTGTCTTGTTTCATGGAATTTCTCTGCCTTGAGAAATATATGCTCTCCACAAGTAGTGTAGAGTAGCTGCCTAGAACCTTTCAACAAATCCACTTGTGAGGAACAGGTTGTAGACCAACTCCTGTGAATTTTTACATGAGATATGGGTTTCAGCATTTGCAGAATACAATTTGTGCAAAAGTCAAATTGGGTTGACTTCCCAGAGTTGCTTGAATCATTATCTGCATTTCATTTCTTTTCCTCTGCATTTCTTTTCCTCAATGAGATTTCTGATTTGATACAAAGTTATTTGGAAAATGTAAAGAAAAAAATCCAGTCATATGTATAGTTTAGTTTTCTTTGAGTTCTGTATCTTTATTTTTTTTTTTTTTACAGAATTTGGCTATGCTTTTCTTTACAGCTTAGGAGAGACATACATATATATTTTGCCCATCAGTCTGTCTCAGCCATGCAACTGTCAAACACATTCAGAGGGAGTCATTTGGACCTATGCTTGTTTCTTTCCTGCCTGGCTGAAGTTGGTGAGCTCCCATTTGCTCAGGAAGACTGTTTTAGAGGGTGAACCCTTCATGGTCTTGACCTCTTTGCTCATATTCTTACTCCCCTCACTCTTCAACTGAACTTTGGGAGCTCAGTCCAATGCTCCAATAAAGATCTCTGTTTCTGTTTCCATCAGTTGCTGGATGAAGGTTCTATAGTGATATTTAAGATATCAGTCTCACTAGAGGGCAAGGCCAGTTTGGGCACCCTCTCCTCTATTGCTTAGGGTCTTAGCTGGGGTCAACATTTTTTATTCCTGGGAATTTCTCTAGAGCCAGGTTTCTTGTTAACCCTTATAATGGTTATCTCAATCAAGATATCTCTTTCATTGCTCTCATCTCAAAAACTCAGTAACCTTGCTATTTACAAATGATAAAGAAGCTGAGAAAAAAAATCAAAGAAACATCACCTTTCATAATAGCCACAAATAGCATAAACTATCTTGGGGTAACACTAACCAAGGAAGTGAAAGACCTATTTGACAAAAATGTTTAAGATTTTGAAGAAAGGTATTGAAGAAGATAACAGAAAACGGAAAGATCTCCCATGTTCTTGGATATGTGTAGTCTTTTAAATAGCCCCCCAAACACAAAGACAGAGGTTCATTGTCTTAAATACAATTCTGTTCTTAAGTAGATTAGCAATCTTAGAGAGTGTGTCCTATAGTTGAAAAATACGGTATTTTAAAATTATCTAGAAAAAAGTTCTTTCTGTATTTAATACAACGATGTTGGATAAATATGTAACCCTTAAAATTGGAAATACTTTAACTCTTTTTTAACTTGTAAACTAAATTTAATTATTTGTACTTCACAAGGTAAAATGCAATTATATAAATAAAACATGAGCATTTTCATAATAGGGACAAAAGTCAGTATTATTACAAATATTATAATTCAAGGAAATGCTTGTGTACTTCTGGTAATAATTTGGTTTCTCAAATATTTCTAAAAGAAAATCCATCCTCTACCAAGGATTTCTCCACACATAGCCATGAATATAATATCAATCCACTCTTCAACCCAATCATTACTCATTCAGATTGAAAAAAAAAACACAAATAGTAAGGTTTTTGTTCCATGAACACTGCATAAATAAACTGAATTGTGTTCACAGGAACGGAGTTGAAAAATTTAACATTGTATTTAGTCACAAAATGCATCATTTAAATATTACATATGTTAAAATCTTGTTGTTGTTTTCAATAAGTCATGTAGTTAATAGATGCATTCTGCATTTGACTCACAATATTTGGGGTAGCTAGAATCAATGCATAGCAATAATAGAAATTTTGTAGTTTAAAATCATGTACAAATAATTACTTTATTCTGATAAAGCACAGCAGACAAAGTATTTTGTATTTTAACCTATAAAGTTTATTATATACATAATTTTACAATATATATAGTATATATTACAACGAACTGTTATTAGAATTCTGCTCTTGAGTAGAACAGACAAGATTATGTCATGAAGTTAAATATGCAAAACAATAGTTAAATCTGCATGTTCCTGGAGATAAAAACAAGTAAGAGAAACACAACAGTATTGTGTCATTTCAGACCCAAGTTAATAAGATTTCATAGCTCACTCTTTGACAATACAATTACATTTGAAGATTGAATGGAAATTCATCATTTCCTGACTATGTATTTAAAATATGTTAATTATTTCCTCAGAGATTTTACCAATTTTACCACTAAACTAAAGTCCTTTGAGGTTTCCTTCTGGCAACTGTGCATCAGAACAGATGTGTTTCCATAACTAAGGAAAAATATACTTAGCATTGCAAAGTGTCTCATCTATTTGCAGTGTGGGGGAAAGGTGAAAGAAAGCATGAGATTTATTCTTACATTTTAATTAAATTTCATATGACAGCTTTATTCACCAAAGGACTTAGACTCTGAACCAAAATAGGACAGAGAAATGATAGATATTAGTTTAGAATATAAAATAGTGAAATATGAAATAAGAGTGAATTTAAAGATATTTTCAATGCCATAAAATTTGACAAATACTTACTTCATAGGTGATAAGTATTCTTCAGTCTATTTATGGAGCTATGGACATTTTCATATTGTTTGTATGTCCATGTCAGAGATACACAGTAAAAAATTTACATAATTATAGACTTGTAAAGTTTTAAATTAGCTTCATAGTATTTTCTGTCAACATTTCTTTCTGTTCCAGCGAGTTTCGAATGATTCACTTTCTTAATTGAAAGTGATTGGCTTGTCAATATAGTTTCTTTTTGTTTGTAAAGTAAATTTGAGACAAAAAGATTGGAAGAGACAGAGGTAGAGAGTGAGAAGATATGGGGGGGCAATGGAGGAGGAAGAGAGGGAGGGAGAAAGAAGACAGACTTTAGAGCATATAAAGGGAAATGACTATAGTTACAAGAGGACAGCTGATAATGATGGACGCTATAAAATAATTCCACACTAGATCAGAATTGAGTATAATAAAAAGTTACTTTTTTAGGGGTAGATTCACAAATCACAGTGCTCTGCATGAATGGGGAAGAGGAACTGAATCCAGAAGCTAAGAGAGAGGACAAGCACTCTCTTTATGTCAGCAAGTGGGCTGATACCTTAAAGGCTACTGACTGAAGAAGCTACCAAAGGACCTTTTCCTTTTGTTTAAATAAAAGAGTTATAAACCTAATATAAAGCTATATACAATAAGAACAAATATATAAGTATAAAAATTAGAATTACAACCAATATAAGCACTATCAAGCAAGAAACATATGCTAAATGTTTCAATAATTATCCTATCTTAAGGAATCTAAATCTTGTATTAGAAATAGCTTGGCCAAGTCATAAGAGGAAAGTAACTACAACTATCTAGTCTTCAACCCCATCAAGGACCTAAAAAGGGAAATAATAATACTTGAGTATACAGGAAGTGCAATCAAGCAACATGTAAAATGTTCTTTGTGAGATAGACAACTACTTGCACAATCACCCAAAGTCTCATTTGCAATGTTGAAGCAACCAAGTTTGGCTAAGGCCTAGAGTAACTGACTGATCATTTTCAGAGGCAGGAAAATTTTCAGAAATGTTTTGTCCTGTACTGGCAAGGTTTGGCAGTCTTTTTTCTTGTATCCTACTTGTCCCATCCAGACACCATGCATTTTGTCAGTGGTTGAAGCATGGGCAGTTCCTTGCCTAAAGGCCACTTTTGCCAAGAAGAAAACAGGCTCCAAGTGGAGTGTCCTCTAAGCTTAAGATTATCTCAGGAATAGATTGGTACTGCCAGGAGCAACTGTGTATCTAAAGAATCTGACTAGGCTAACTATAAGTATGACAAACATGAATGACTATAGAGCTATACTACTTAATACCTATACAGCTTAAAGACTAAGACTTCATATTATTCTAAAAAACTGTGAAGCAAAAGAGGACAATGATTTTAAAATGTAAACAATGTATAAGTGTTTTGATCAGAGGTAGAAATGTATAGCATAATATGATAAATATATCTTGAAATTGTATCAATATACAAAATGGCTTTAAGGAGATGTTGAAACATGCTTGCATACTGTACAACAAAATAGCTTTGCCTTGGCATACAAAAATTTTAAGCAGAAATAGGAGCATATTAAATATAATTTGAAGTTTATCAATATATAAATATATAAGAATCTATACCAATGTAACTTGTCTATAAATAATAGCTCAAAAGTATCCATTCTATTACTCACTATTATTATTGTGCATAATCTCACACTAACCTATCTATTATCCCATTCAAGTTCCTTTTTTTTCAAAGAGATCTCTTAGTGTACATGATTACTACCCCAACTGAAACCCTACACCATTTATAATCAACCCCTAATTGATATCCCTAACCCTGAGGACAAACTCAGGGAGAAGGGATGTGTTCTTCTAGAATTACTTTCAGCTGTCATGGGGTTGATGTTCTTTTTATGGAATCCTGTAAAAGTAAAATGATGGTTAAGTTTCAAGAGTACGGTCCTGTATACTTGCAGTCTCTCAGTACTCAGTAAGGTTTTTCTAAAGTTCTTAAATTGAATTTCTGGCCAGAATGTTGTAATAAGGTGTACCATTTCAGTTAAGTAAGTTGGAATAATTTTGAGCAGCTGGTACCCCAAACTGTTCTTAAAGTAATGCTATCAGCATCATGAAGTCATATGAACCAGGTGAAGTCTTTGTTGTGGAGTCTTATCTTCTTCCTGGAAACTTCAAAATTATCGCAGGAAAATCTATTGTTTGTTGTGGAAAACTTAAACATTATCCATATAGACATATTTATTCAATGAAAAATATGTTATAGACCAAATAGGTATGGAGAAAATTAAAATTTTTTCTAAGATCTTTCTTCTTTCTGTCCCTTGGTAGAAAATGTTCAATGAAGGACAAAATTTATATAAATTTGAGGCTAATAATTTTGGTAATTCTGACAATTACCATTTATTAAGTAATTGTTATATGCCAGTTACTCTATTAGGTATGTGTTACATGATTTTTGTCAAGTAATCCTCATAAAAATAGCATAACATGACTTGTTTGTGCGAATTTTACAAATAACCACCAAAAGTGATACTTCAAATATAGCAAATAACTTGCTGAAGGCCATACATCTAATAATAGCAGTGCTGGGAATTGAGCCAGGATTGATTTAGCTCCAAATTATCTTCCTTAACCAATAGGGTGAGTTGCACCAGGCAAAGCCTTTTCATGTATCATTCCATTGACTTATTGAAACACTTTAGTCATGAGTTCTTAACCTCTGTATTTTATTAAATAAAAATATTGAAGTTCACTAAGGTCCATGGACTATGTCAGCTCACCAATAAGTGTGAGGGTCTGAACCTCTATCAAGTGTCACTCTCCATCAATGAAGAGTTCAATTTAGATAGATAAGCTGACAGATGTGTTCAGGTCTTAAATTTCAACATTACAGAAATAAAAGTAAAAATAAGAGTTTTCTGTGAAGTTTATTGTATATTCCAAAAAAGATCCATAGTAGAAATGATGGTTTGAAAGGTCTTGAGAATTTAAAGAAAGGCAAGTCTTTACATGACAAGATTGTTTTGGGCCATCTCTTCCAAAAGTTGTCTGAGTTCCAGAATCTCTTATATCTAAACAAGAAAAATAAATCACAGCAATAAAATGATTGATTAGAAAAGAAATGTAAGAAATTCTGTGAGAGTCTGTTCATGATTAGTTCATACTCCTAAGAGTTTGGAGAGGGAAGAAGTATAGTCTCTTATGGAAGAGGAGATCTCTGTAAACTGCCTCTACTCTATTTCCATCTGCATCCAGAAGAGTCTTTGCAAAATCTGAATCAATGTAATGTAAATCTATTGTTGAAATGTAAATAAAACAAGACCCTGTATATCTAGCATGCTGCCCTAATCTGCTATCCCACTGTGCACTGTTTAGATACAGCCTCAACATCCTTTATAATAAATGGTAATTGCTGTTGCTTTATCTATGTGTGCATTATCTGCTTGCTATAGTGAATATCCCATTTTCTAATCTCATACAGACTATTCCTTTCAATATATTCATGTATTATTTACAGGTGTATGTGAGTATGATGTGCATGCATGTATTTATATGCATGCATGTATGTATGTCTTAGTAAGGTCTTCTGCTTTGAAGGATACCAGGACCATGGCAACTCTTATAAAGGAAAACATTGTATTGAGATGTTGACCTACATTTCAGAGGTTTATTCCATTACCATCATGGCTGTGAGTATTGAGACAGATAGGGTGGTGTCTACATCTTCATCAGGAGGCAACAGGAAGTGGACTGAGAATCACACTGATGGAAGTGCTATCAAAAGGGAGCATAAGCCCCATGTCCACCATGACTCACTGCCTCCAATGAGAGTACACCTAAGTCCAAAAGCCATACCTTCTAACAGTGCCAATCCCTATGAGTCTATGGGAGCCAATTACATTCCAACCTTTACATATTACTCCCTGACCACCATAAGCTTTTGACAATATAACTGGGTAAAATATATTTATTCTAATTTCAGAAGTTCCTGTAGTCTGTCATAGTCTTAACAATGTTTGAAAGACGAAGTTCAAAGTTTCTTCTGTGATTTATCCAATGTGTTAATTGTAATCCCCTATAAATCTAAACAAAAAGCCCTATCACATACTTCCAACATATAATGGCACAGAATATACATTACCATTCCAAAAAATAAGGAAGGGAGCATAGTAAGGTAATACTGGATCAAAGTAAGACCAAAATCCAGCTGGGCAAACTCAAAACTCTTCATCTCCATGTCTTATGTCGGGATGCCTTTAGATGTCCAACTCTGTTCAAGTTTGTTGACTGAAATACCCTTCTTTCTTTTGGTGTGGTTCTACTCCTTGATATCTGCTCTCCTTGATAGGTTTCCCACAACTCTGCTCTCTAACCTCTTGGGGTCTTCAAGGCAATCCGGGCTTCAACTTCACAGCTTCTCATAATGACCTCTCTTGACCTCCATTCAGAGACACTCCAGACACATGCCTGGCCTTGTTACTGGCTTTCTTTAATCTCTGGGGCAAATTTCATAGCTCCTTTCTTCTATCTTTAAGTCTGGAACAATGTGGCTGAAGCTGCCAAGTTCTGTTGCCTACTGGGAATGGACTATGGTCCCTTGTTTAATTACATCTCTACCAGCTTTCTCTCCTTCATTTCCTATGCTTGGCTGTTCTGAATTGGATCTCTAGACCAGTCTGGCTTCAAACTCAGAGATCCAACATCCTCTGCCTTCCAAGTGTACATATCAAAGGTGTGCGCCACCAAACCCGACTCTAAGCTTTTCTTTTCTTATTTATTTTTTTAAATTTTGTTTTACATTCTAACCTCAGTTCTCCCCACCACCCCTCTAACAGCCCCCATTCCCACACACCACCAACTCACCCCCTTATCAACTCTTCCCATTGGGTAAGGGCTCCCATAGGAAGCCAACAAAACCAGATACATTAAGTTGGGACAGGACAAAGATACCCCCCACACACCTTAAGGCTGAGAATGGCATTCCATTATAGGGAATGAGCTCCAATAAGATAGCTCATGCACCTGGGAAAAATCCTGGCCCTTCAAGGTGACTCACAGATAATCCAAGCTTCACCACTGTGTCCCACATATGGAGGCCTAGTTTAGTCCCAGGGAGTTCACACAGCTGTTGGTCTAAGCTTTTCTCTAGTTTCCTTTCACAAATTTGAAACTTTGGGTGGGACCTTTCCCTGAGGTCACCAACCTCTTTATTCCATTTCTTGATGCATTTATCTCCTTGAACACTGAACACAGGATTTAGCTCCATTCCACTTTTTGGTACTCTTTTCTCATCCTGTACATTTTGAATTTTTACTGGCTCAGCTTGCTCATTTTCATTATAAAAATTCATTAGAGTTAATACTAACATCCACACAACTGATTCCATGTTAGACTGTTTTAAAATTTCCTCTGCCAATAGAATTAATCCAAAACTCTTCACTTTAGCCCCAGGCAGACTCTTTGGACAATGGCAACAAGCAGCTACATTCTTCACCAAAACATCTCAAGAATGATTTTTAGGCAACATACTAACATTCTTCTCTGATAGCTCTTGAGTAAACTTCCAACAGTTCAAATAACTCTTAGCATCACTGTCTTCCATGATGTTACTAGAATTAAGTAGCACTTAAAGCATTTGATTGCTTTCCTAAGCAAAAGTACCAAAATTCAAATTCTTAAGAATAAGAACATGGTCAGACATACCACAGCAATATCCCTGTCCACTGATACAAACTTCTGTCTTTAATTAGGGCTTCTATTTCTGTAAAGAGATATCATGACCATGACCACTCTTATATAGCAAAACCTTTAATGGAGAGGGCTTGCTCTATTGGTTTACTCTATTTTCATCATGGCAGGAAGCTTAGCAGCATATAGATAAGCACTGTTTTGGCTACATCTTGATTAGAAGGCAACACAAAGTAGACTGAGTATTACGCTGAGGGAAGCTTGAACAAAAAAGATCTCAAAGCCCACCCTGTTGTAATAAGAGCGACGGGGCTGCGTCCCTGGCACCTGGCTGCCCGTACAGCTAGCTTTACATGAAATAATTACACGGAAACTGTATTCTTTTAAACACTACCTGGCCCATAAGTTTTAGCCTCTTAACCCATTTTTAATAATCTATGTACAACCATGAGGTGCGTTTACCAGGAAGATCTTAACCTGCATCTGCCTGGAGTGGGAGAATCATGGCAACTCACTGACTCAGCTTCTTTCTCCCAGCCTTCTGTTCTGTTTACTCCTCCCACCTATGTTTTAACATATGAGGGCCATCCAAGCAGTTTCTTTATTACTTAACCAATGAAATCAACAGACTGATATATGACACTCCCACATCACTTCCCCCTTTTCTGTTTAAACACAAAAAGGAAGGCTTTAACTTTAACATAGCAAAATTACATATAACAAAACAGTTATCAAGCAAGAATTACAGTTACAATATTTATATCTATTTTATCTTTTATCATAACACTGGAAAACTATAACTATTCATTCTTCAATTCCATCAAAGACTCCAGAAGGATATAATACTACCTAAGTAAACAAGAAATAAAAAAACTCTAGAAATGACAGAGACATCTCGCTGCCTGTACAGTCACCCAAAGTTCCTCTGTACCGTTGGGGCATCCATCTTCGGCCTTCAGGCCCATAGTAGACATTTTCATCAAGCAGGAAATTCCAAAGACAGTTCAGTCACTTTCTGCTGTGTCCTGCAGAATGTCTCGCAGACTCTTTCATGAGTCAGGAACCCCGAAAGACCATCTCACCTTTAGGCAAGTTCAGCAGTCCTCTCTCTGCGGGTTCTCTTTGTCCAGTTTATGCAACAGTCCAGGCAAGAACAGTTTCTTGCCCAAATGGCTATCAAACTCCATAAGGATCCTCTTCAATGCCCATTTTCCTCTTGAAGTAGCTGGTGCCGCCAGGAGCAGACATGTCTCATTGTCATGAAAAACCCTAAGTTATTAAAATATTTTAAATGCCATATTCTGCAGCCTTTGAGAGATATGAAGAATGCCTATCTAACTGAAATATATATCTATATATCTAGAAAATCTAACTAACATGACTACAAACTTGACTATTATTAATGATTGTCCATTAACAACCTATATACATTACATTTTTAAATGAACTACACAATCACAATACCTTAATCAAGATCAAGAAATACATATACATATAACAAAATTGACCTTAAAACCCATACCAATGCAAATTATTCATACCTATATCACCACCCCCACAATGACACACTTCCAATGATGAGACTTCACCTACTCCAACAAAGCCATACTTCCTAATAGTGCCACTCCCTGAGAATATGGAGTTCAATTTTATTCAAACCACCACAATGTATTTATCTGTGTTAATTTACATTTTGGAGGTGATTCATGCATTTTGAGGCCAATGGTCCATATCAGATGTCTTACTTACTCATTCCCTTTATTTTCAGAGGCAGAGTTTCTCAATGACTAGATCTCTCCAATTGTGGTATTCTAACTACATAGCTTGACCTTGTCACAAATTCCTGCATGCTATTTTACCAATCTATCATTTGATGAGTTATGTGTTTGTGTGCAGATTAATTTTTTATTTGTTTTTATTATTTAATTAAAAATTTCCACCTCCTCCTGTCATCCCATTTTCCTCCCGCTCCCCCATTCCCCTTCCCCTCCCTCTCCAGTCCAAAGAGCAGTCAAGGTTTCCTGCCCTGTGGAAAGTCCAAGGTCCTCCCCCCTCCATCCTGACTGAGAAGCCAAGGACAATGTGCAGGTTAATTTTATGTCAACTTGACATAAGCTAGAGTTATCTGAAAAGAGGAAACCTCAATTGAGAAAATGCTTTCCTAAGATCTAGTTCTAGGGCATTATAATAACAATGATTGATGGAGGAGGATCCAAACTATGGTGGGTGATGCCTTTCATGTTTAGTGGTCCTGGCTTCTATAAGAAAGCAGGCTGAGCAAGACATAATGAGCAAGCCACTAAACAGCACTCCTCTATGACCTCTGCATCAGTTTCTTCCTTTGAGTCCTGACCTGTTCTCATTGCTTTTGATGATGAACTTTTATACAAAACTGTGAATAAAATAAACCCTTTCTTTCCTAATTTGTTTTTATCATGAAGGTTTCATCATTGCAATAGTAATGATAATGAAGACATTATGGAAACACCGGACCACAGACTTGCTCAGTAAGCTCTTTATCCATGCACACCAGCCCTTCCTATACATTATTCTTCTCCATCTTTTGACAAACAACTGATGGGAATGCTTTTTCTCTATTTGGAAATTTCGCTTAGACAAGAAGTCACTCTTTTAGGGTTGATAGCATTATGGAAACTGCACTTGAGTCACATATTCTGTGCTGAGGTGTAAAAGAAAATTATATCTTTCATGGTGCAACCTAGAAACACTTAACAGTCACTAGTTCATACCAATTTTGGTTTCTTAATTAGAGTACTAGCATGCCCTCATAGTCAATCTTCTGAAGCTCATGGTTCATGAGTGCTTTGCCTCATTCTCTGGGTCATACTTCCCTCTCTATAATATGTATTCCAATTTTGTACCTGAATGGATTTTTACAGCACTTGCCATCCATGGTAACTTTAGCATTCAAAACTTCTTTTCATCTTGTACTACTTCATTTTGTTTCATACTCAGTAGGAATTAACATTATTTCAATACAAGCTCTGTGGACTTTCTGTGAATCAAGTTCTACCTTGTAGACATAGTATAGTATATTGTACCTCTGACATTGTTTTTGTAAAATGTCCTTTAATATCTTAGAACTTTTAATATTTAAGAGATATTGCCTAAGAGGCATATTCAAAGATATTAATTTATCTTTACCATGAATCCATAGTTTAGTTTGAGACTGTTTTTCTAGAAAATCCTTATGTATTTGCTTTTTCTCCTAAATTATTCAGATACTAGCTTCATAAACATTACTAAAAATATTAGTTTTTATATCTTTAGTTTATCTTTCCTTAAATCCTGATGGGTCATCACAGGCCAGGTGCCCGCATTGCTCTCTATATTCCTCTATGTCTCTAGAACTTCCAAGTTCCCTGTCAAATTTCACTCTTCTGAGTCTATAATTATTGGGGTTTCCCTCTAATCCCATGTGACAATTTGATCCTGCTACTGAGAGAAACTTCATATTAAGAATAAAAAAAGAGATGGCCACTTTTGTTTTCTTTTCATTATAGTTGACACATTGTAACAAACATAGCCCAGTTAGACCCAAAAGCATCCTCCTTTGAAATCGTGTGAGTAATTACAGGTAATACTATTATATTTACATCGATATAATATAAAAATCTCCTGTGTAGTAAATGTTGACCTAAATAGTTCTTATCACATACTCCCTATTTGTTGTGCTCATATATACAGATGCTTATTAGGAGTCTATGAGACACATGCCACTGGTTTCATGAACACTGTGGTTGTTTGAATGAAAATGGTTTCATAGGCTCATAGGGACTAGCACAATTGGGAGATGTGGTCTCTACTGGAGGAAGTGTAGCCTTGTTGGAGCAAGTGTGTCCCTGGGGGCAAACTTTGGTATCACAAAAGCTGAAGCCAGGCCTCAGTGTCTCTTCCTTATGACAGTGTATCCAGAAGTAGATCTCTTAGATCATTCTCCAGCACCATGTCTGCCTGCATGCCACCAGTCTTCCCATCATGATGATAATGAACTAAAACTCTGAAACTGTAAGCCAGCCTCAATTAAATGTTTTGCTTTATAAGAGCTGTCATGGTCCTGGTGTCCCTTCACAACAATAGAAACCTTAATTAAGAAAAATGTGGTCAGATTATTTTATTTATCTCCCTAATGTTATTTTATTTTTTAAGGCATGAACAATAGTTTTTTGGATAAACATAAATGGTCTGAACGTCAGAGATATTTCAGTATTTTTATTTCATTGTTTATTTATGGAGTCTATGCCTGACATTTTCATTCTCTATTATCTAACTTGAGGATTAGTCATATTTAACAGCTACAATTTTTAGAACTCATAGTGATTATTTGTGTAGCTGCTTTTATACCTTAAGCTACAGTTGAACAATACTATTCACCTCAAATACACACGTTGACAGCATTTTCACATTTATTATTCCATACAAATCCTTAGTAACCGAGGAAGAGAAACAGTGGAGCCAGTTATTTTTAAAGTATGTCACATTGTATAACAATTAGTATTCACAAACATTTTTCCAGTGTCAAATTTAAAATGGATTTCTTTATCACTCAGGACTGCCTTGTCATCTCAGAGTTAATATTTAGAAAAGAGGGATTTGTTCCTTAAGGCTAATCTTGTTTTGAATAATATTTAATGGGTATTATTTTATTATAACCAGATAAGGACATAAACTGTCCATATAGTATGTTTATATTCAGGCTAAGCTTTCTGGCCAGATTTATGTAATTTCAATTATGTAGTATTTTCTAGTGTTATATTATGAATTCTGTATGCCCTTTAAATCAAAGCATTTTCATGAAATCTTAGTACACCTGTTTTTTATATTGCATGTAATTACTGTACTTGCAATGCATTTTCCTTAAAAAATACAATTATTTCATGGGCATGCACAAAATAAAACAGTGAATTAATTTTGTTTTTCTTCCTTTAGCTGCATCTCTAAACTAAGACTTCCAGGACAGTATGGTGTTAGTCTTTT
>NW_004949096.1:13259196-13284401 GCF_000317375.1 Microtus ochrogaster | reverse complement strand
TTTGAAAAATATCTTGGTCATTTTTGAGCTTTCAATGTTCCTTATTGCTTGAGAGAATATTCCACAGTAATTGTGTAATATTGTGAACTTGATGTATTTTGCCACTGTATTTCCTGCCAAAAAAAAAATCAACATCCATTGATACCTTATGTCAATTTAAACAAAAAAAAAAACAAATATATTTAATTGAAGGAGATATACATTTGTAACATTGATATTTACTAATGTATTGCTTTAAAAATTATGTCCAACTCATTTGTTCATAGATGATTATCATGTCTATCTCACTTTTATTCTATTTTCTTTTATTGATAATAGATTTCCTTCACATAACATATCCTGATTATAGTTATCCCCCTTCTAGTTCTACCAGTTTCTTCCTACCTTTCTTTCTATCCAGATCCACTGCCTTTCTGTCTCTCATTAGAAAACAAACTGAATTTCAAGGGATAATAATGTAGTATAATTAATATTCTTTTATTATTATTTATTTATTAAAGATTTCTGTCTCTTCTGTCTCCTCCCAGTCACCGCCTCCCATTTCCCTCCCCTCCCCCAGTCAACTCCCCCTCTCATCACCCCAAAGAGCAGTCAGGGTTCCATGCCCTGTGGGGAATCCAAGGACCTTCCACCTCCTTCCAGGTCTAGGTAGGTGAACATCCAAACAGCCTAGGCTCCCACACAGCTAGTACGTGCAGTAGGATCAAAATACAGGATAAAATAAGAATTAACACTTTGGAATTCATAAAAACAAAGAGAAGGAAAATGGCTCAGAAATAGACTCAAAAACTAAAGACCCACTTCTCTTCACACTTAGGAATCCCAGAGAACACACTGAACTGGAAACCACCTGGTATAGACTTGTACAGGCTCTGTACATAATGCCTCAGTCTCTGGAAGTTCTTATAAGAACTTTGATCATGTTGCTTTGTAGGGCCATCTTTTCTTAGGGTCCTCCTCCCCCTCTGGCTTTTACACCGCTTTCTGTCTCCTTTTCTGGCAGGTGTCTTGAAACCCGATGAAAGGAATGTGGTTCAGCCTTTGCTCTTACCAACACTAAATGTGGGATTTTTAATTCTTGCTCATCTTCAGATTTTAAAATCTCTATGTAATTTGTTCTTAGCACACAATTTTCATCTTGTATGTACTTAAAACTATGAGCCTTATTTTCAGTAAATTGGATTTCCCTAAATGTTTCCTAATATCCTATTGGAGTTTCAAACTCTTGTTGAGTAGGCGGGGAGAAGGCAGAAATCCTTAATTAAATAAATAAATTAAAAAAAATGTATCTTAGGAAAAAAAAAAGTTGCACAAAACTCAATTATGTATTGTGCATGCCTCTGAGTTATTATTTCATTTAATGTGTAGAAATAATTTTTGATGTTGTAAAGTTTTAATAGTCAATGTAGACTCATTTGTCATGTTTAGAGTTATCTTCTGCCAATCCTGTGAAAAGGTCCTATTTCCAATAGTATTATTTTTTAACTTTTTTAGAATTGATAAATATTTTTATTAATTTTATTGAGGTATACATTTTTCTCTGTTTCCTTCCCTTTCTCTCCCACTCCCTTCAAGCCTCTCCCATTGTTTCCATGCTCCCAATTTCCTCAGGAGATCTTGTCTGTTTCTATTTCCCATGTAGATTAGATGCATGTATGTCTCTTGTATGGACACATGTAGACAAAAGGAAAACTTTTAGAAGCTGCTTCACTCCTTTGACCATGTGGGCTCAAGGGATGGAATTCCAGTTATAGGGCTTGGCAACAACGTACTGTTGACTCATTGCACTGGCCTAGATTTATTCATGAGCTATTTTAAAGTTGTTTATTATTTTTTATCCTAACTTTCAATTTTAAGTATAATTCATTGTCAATCAAAATGTTTTAAATTCACATTTACTTTTTGTTGTTGTTTATTTACTTTTTGTTTTACTTCTTCTATCATTATTTACTTAACAGTAAATAACTCGTTAAATTTTTAGTTGTTGTAATGGTGCTTCATTATGCGCTTTACTTTAAAATGTGTCTATTATAAGCTCTATTCTTGTATTTATGACTAGAGAAATGAAATTATGCTGACTTCCTCTTCATACTCATGACCACACTCATGTTGTTTTTCATACAAACAGAAATGTTCTGTTTCCAAAATGAAAAAGGCAGCAGGGAAATTAAAATGTTTTAAATTAAATCTTGGGATGACAGAGGAAGAGAGCAGCACTGTTTCCTTTGGCCAAATGCCCATTGGCTGCTTAAGTAGATAAATAGTTTACATTTTCAGCAACTTGCTTTTGCTAATTGTTTACAGTTTTATTCGTTTGTATCTCTTTCAGTGATCAGAGGGAATGGTCCTGTAATGAATAAGCTAATTCGGTTTACTGGGATTCTACAAAGGGAGTGAAGAGACAGATTTTCATTTGTTACTTTTAAGGCTTGCTGACATAAAAAAAAAATTGCACAGCTGCTATAGTTTCCTAGTGTTGGAATTCTCAGAGAAACCAGGAAGTAATACTAATAATACTAATAATAATAATAATAATAATAATAATAATAGTTATATTAGCCTACAAAAAAGATCAGAGTCACAGAACATAGTGCTCACTATTCCATCTCATCAATGGGAGCTTAATTCACATGAATTTGCTGAAGTAATTTGTATCACTAAATATAGGCCTTTCCTTTAATACTATAACAACTAAATGCGAGCAAAACCCAGAAAAAATTAAGTAATGAAATGCTACCTTACTAAACAGAATATTGCTGCTTTATGTACAGATTAAAGCCTAAAATTACAATGAAAATATGTAGTAATAAACGTTTGCTAATATGTCAAGAATGTTTTTGCAGAGCTTAGTGTTCCAATCCTGTGATGTCAGCTGTCAGGAAGATGAGTCAGGAGGCTGAAAAGCTTAGAAACAGCCAACATTAAAGAGTTGGAAGATCTGTTTCAACAAACCAATGTTATAGTGAAGACGGAGGAGAAAAAACAGGAGGGAGGAGGATGAAGAGGAAAAAGAAAAGGAAGAGAAAAAATAAGTTCGCAGAAAATATCTAAGATAAGATAAATTCAAAATTGCAAGGCTCAAATTTGACATACAGTTTGCAGTGCACTTTTCTATATATGAACCACTGCATGAAGAACCATGTATGCCACACCAAATTGGTACATCACCTTATCCAATTTCGTCATAAAACATCAGGAATATCCCTCTACCCATTCATAGCCCATCAAGTTATTTTCCATTTTGTTAAAATCTTCAAGTCATGTGACTGGAGCTCACAGCATTGAACTAGTGGTTAGGAAGTAGAGAGAAAGGTGAGATAGGCAAGAGAAACACACATCTGCTCCTCTACATGCTACTACACACCTCTGAGCTCAATGGTGCTTGCCATGTAAAAAAGACTAGACAAGCAATCACAGTTACACAAATGCAAACATGAGGTTTGAACTAATGTGTTGCAGAAAACGAATGTTAAGATTGTAAATATCACTGAAAGTGCCTTTAGGGTTGTTGTAATTTAGGAGGAAACTAATAGATTTCTGAATCTTGCTGGGATGTATGCAAGAAAAGGTGCATTTTTTTTTCTGCCTTCAAATAAAAAGTAAGAGTGTGAATGATGTCAAACATTCTATGCAGTTTCATAAATGGGTAGAAAAATTTGAAAGTCCAAAGTGCTAATTTAATGTTATTGATTAGGAGCCAAATAGTGAGAAACTGCCTTCCTCCTCCACACTTATATTATCTCTTCAGTCTTAAGCTAGCCTTATGCTCCTTTTCTGTTTAATAAAATTTTGGGTACAAGATTATAGGCCTAAATTGGTAATAGAATGATTTATTGTAGTATGAAAGATACTGAGATTGATGATGGTCAACTCTCAAATAAAATATAGGTAGAGAAAGGAGTAGAAAAAACGTACTTAGGAATTGGTTAACAAGAAAGATGGTAATTAGAATGTATTTTACTGAAATGTTGAGGAAAAGGAATCTTATATTGAGACCTACAATCCTTAGATGAGGTCCATCTGAATCCCCTGGATTCTGTGTGCCAAGAAATGTCATCAACGGCACATTCTGTTGACTCAGCCTATGTCTAAGGGAACTGGGGGAAGATAATGTTGACATTCTCCAGCTAGAATTTACTTTTAGACATCAAACTTAACACCCACTACCCAATTCTATCATAGTACATCCCTGTTGGTATCACTAATTTTAATTTCTTCAGATGTACAGAGGTAATCTTCTATTCAGCTATTCATTTATTTGTTCATTAGCCATTTATTGTATATCACTTTAATATTTATAGTGTTTTGTATCTTTTGGGGACAATAAAACACACAAAAAGTAAGGGGCAAAAGTTATTGCATATTTATGGTTTTTCGTGCTGTAAAGATACACCATGATCTCAGCAACACTTACAAAGAAATCATTTAATTGGGTGGCTCTCTTACAGTTTCAGAGGTTCAGTTCATTATCATCATGATGGCAAGCATGGAGAGGCAAGCAATCAGACATGGTGCTAAACCTGAGCATGATGCATCTTGCAGGCAAGAGAAAGTCAACTGACACACTGCGTGTCATCCTGAGCATAGGAAACCCCAAAGCCCACCCCACAGTGGCACACTTCCTCCAACAAGGCCACACCTCTTAAAAATGCTAGTCCATTTAGGGGTCATTTTCCTTCAAACCACCACAGTTATGGATGCCTGATAATGGGGTCTGGGAGAATCACTCTTGGAATGACAAAAAAATAATAGGTATTTTTCACACATCTTCATAATATGTATATAGACTGGGAATCTGATTAATGATGCCTAATTCTATAGAGAAGGAAGCTTAAGCACTCTCCATGCCTTTGCTGCTAAACTGCAGAGTTACAGCATAAAACTGTCTGAAATAAAGAATGATAGTATGCTGGGCACAGTGTGCCACACTATGTGATAGTCAGAAATGAGTGCTTGTTGACAAAACTTCCAAATAGAGATCATGAGGAAAAGCAAATGTAGTCGTTGTGTTCAAGTTGCACTTTTCAATAACATAAAACCTATAAAAATTAGTTCTCTTAACCCTCCCTTCAAGTGGACAAAAATGAACAATGTTAGATTGTAACTGCATATGTAAAGTTTTTTCTTACAGCACAGACTGTGCACATTATAATGAAAAGGGTTCCTATCTCTATATGTAGATGGTGAGAAACTATATATGAAAATGGCTTTTGGACTGTGGAGTTTCTAAACAAAGAAGGGTATCATATAGAAAGAAACAGGGAGCTTAGGTAAGGGCATAACTTTTCTAAGTTTTCACCATCTTTTAAACAGGACCTGAGATTCAATCACAACACCTCCACATTGATGAACACGTTGAAATCTAATAAACTTTCAAGAATCACACCCCTTAAGAAGTAGTTAGATTAAATGTCCTCAAAATGGCAAGAACATTTCAACCCTGAGATCTTAGGGCACACACTCAGCTAGTATAAAAACCATAGCAATGATAAATTAGAGAGCCCAGGGAAGAGTGCAGAAACAGCTCACACAATGGCATTTTAACTTTTTTCTCTCATAGATTGCTCCCTCTCCTCCTAGTCCCTTTTCCTACCTTTACTATCCCCAGATCCACTATTCCCAGGGATATCAATAAAACATGGCATATCAAGCTATAATAAGACTAGACACCTTATCTACTCTTAAGACTGGGTGAGGCAACCTAGTAGGAGGAAATAGACCCCAAAGCAGATAACAGAGTCGGCGAAATCACCTTCTGTCACTGTTAGGTGTTCCACAAGAAAACCAAACTATACATATGGTTTCTTCAGAGGGCATAGGTTAGACACAGGCAGGCTTCCTGATTGTTGGTTCAGTCTCAGTGAACCCCTATCTTACCTGAATTTCTTGTTGTGTCCTTGACCCCCCCCCTTCCTGGATCCTGCAATCCAACTTATAAAGAATTCCCAGAACTCTGCCTAATGGTTGGCTGTGGTCTCTGCATTTGCTCTCCTCAGTTTCTGGGTGAAGCTTTTCAGATCATGATCATGCTAGACTCCAGTCTATGAGTGTAGCACAGTATTACTAAGACTAATTTCACTGACTTTTCTTTTTTTTTTTTCTATTAGGAATATGAGTCTCCTTTCTTTATTAGTAATAAATATGTAATTATTATTACATTAGTACATCTGAACTACATACATTATTTTAGATGATAATTGCTACAATTCAAGAGTTGAGAAATGCCCCTGCTGATGTCCCCTTCTTGACTGTTTCAAGTAAAGCTAGCCTTCAGCAAAGCTCAGATTCTCTAGAGGCCCCAGTCAGGCTGCAAAACCCTTGTCTTACTACGGTGTTCCCAAGTCTTCCAACACTCCTATGGCTCATTATCTTGTGAGACAGTCTCCAGAAATTTCCTCCAAGGAAGTCATCTTTAAAAGAAGGAAATTTTACCTGCAAAACTAAATATCAACTTTTCCACTCAGTAACAGACTATGAGCATTGGTACAATACTCAAGCTATCCTCCACCCCCGCCCCAGTGCACCCTTCTCAACTTTCCTCCAATCGGGCACCTCTAAAGTTGACACCTAGTACAAGACAGGCTCTCAGAACTCTTGTATGTACTGGTTGTTCCGCGTTTTGAACTTTATTTCCGAAAATACCACATCTACCTAGACAAGTCCACTCTTAATTGCTATTAAAGTAAAAATTCTCACTTAAGGCGCTGAAGCAGACATCCTGCCTCACACGCTCGTTGAGAGGCTCTATAATGGCTTCCTCAGGGTGGGCTTCTCACAAGTGGAATTCCGTGGTGAGGGGGTATGCATTTTGTTGAAATACATTTACTGACTTTTCTTCAGGTCCTAATTGGTTCTCTCCTATGCCTCTAGGCTCCTCAGACCATGATTCTTGGCTCTCCAGGCAGTGTTTTGATTGGGCTCCCTCTCGTGGCATGAGTCTCAAGTTGGATGGGTTATTGGTTAGCCATTCCCACAAGTTCTTTATTTCTTTCTATCTTAGAAGCCTAAATCATTCCCAGAAGTAAAAACAGAGGTTCAAATTGAATGAAGGATCAAAGTTTTGTGTAAGATCTCATTGGGATTTTAAATTTCTAAGAACATAATAAGCAGTAAAATTCTTTCAGAACTTCACAGCAGCTTATTCAGATTTCTGAAAAATTGGTTATGTAATATTTTTAAGGAGCTCAGTGTCTACAAAAAGAAGAAAAGTTGTATATAAATCATTAAAATACAGTTTGTTTATTCTACAAATACTTAATGAACTTCACTATATGCTAGACATTACTCCAGGTGCTAGAGATATGCCCACAAATATCATCTTTCATGAGTTTGTATAGATTTTTATTTTTATTTTTTTTAAAAAAACAAAAACAATCTTATTTTTTTCATTATACATTCAAATCCAAATTCTGACTCCCTCCTCCCTTATTCCATCAATTTACCCCACACCCACCCCACTGTCCATCTGCTCCAGAGAGAGGGTAAGGCACATTTCTTTGAAGCGGGGTGGGGGGGCCCAAGGCCCTCCCTACTATATCTATGCTAAGCCAGATATCCAACAAAAGAGAATAGGTTTCCAAAAAGCCAGTACTAGCACTACAAATAAATCCTGATGCCACTGCCAGTGGCCCCTCAGTCTTCCCAGCCATGCAACTGTCAGTCACATTTAGAGAGAATAGTTTGGTCCTATGTTTGTTCCTTCCCAATCTGGCAGGTGTTGGTGAGCTCCCATTAGTTCAGGTAGACTGTTTTGATTGGTGTACTCATCATGGTCTTGACTTCTTTGCTCATAGTCTCACTCCTCCCACTCTTCAACTGCATGTTGGAAGTTAAGTCCAGTGCTCTGAAATGGGTCTCTGTCTCTGTTTCCATCAGTTGCTGGATGAAGACTCTATGATGATATTTAAGATATTCATCAGTCTAACTACCATGCAAGGTCAGTTCAGGCACCCTCTCCTCTACTGCGTAGGGTCTTAGATGGGGTCATCCTTCTGGATTCCCGGGAATGTATCTAGAACCAAATTTCTTGCTAGTCCTATAATAGCACCATCAATGAAGATAATCTCTTTTCTTGCTCTCTTCTCTGTCATCCCTCCATCTTGACTATCACATTACTTCATGTTCTCACTCCTTCTCTTCTCTCTGCCTCTTCCCTTCCAATCTCCCTTCTCCTCCAACCCCTATGTTCCCAATTTTGTCAGACTATTTTGTCAATTTTGACTTTCCAGGTGGATCTATATATGTTTTTCTTAGGTTTCACCATGTTACTTAGCTTCTCTAGGATCATGAACTATAGGCTCAATATCATTTGTTTATAGCTAGTATCCACTTATGAGCGAGGACATACCATATTTATCTTTTGGCATCTGGGTTACCTCACTCAGGATGGTATATTCTAGTTCCATCCATTTGAATGCAAATTTCAAGATGTCATTGTTTTTCTTACCAATGAGGTTTAAGGAGGTAACCGTTTTGTACCTTGACAGAACCAGAAGATACCCAAGTTAGAGAACGTGAGGCTACAGAAGCAGTATGTGCAGGGGGAAGTGTAGGAAGAGGGGATTGAAACTGTGAAGTGGCTATGTGTTGTGCAGCAACATGATGTCAGGAGAAGAAGACATATTAATTGTGATGTTAATTAATATCTAAGATATTAACTGATCTAAATTTATATGTTATGTTGGCAGAGGAATAGGTAATGATTGTTTTAGCTTGTGTGTGTACATTTCCACACCACTCAAATTCTTCCTGTGTAGTCAAGTTTATGAGTAAAACGTATTTTACCTGGTGTTAGGCTGTTGCCTCCTTAATTATAGGGTCACTGCTGTCATACTTTAAAATGTGTCTGATTGTGTCAAAGTGCTAGGAGTTTTTATGTGTCTTTAATCATCATACTGTTCAGTGAGTAAGATAAAATGACCAGAGTAACACTAGCACCTAGTAGACTGTTTGTCACTAGATATTGTCAGGTTTCCATTCATAAACAGGAATTAATTACAAATAACTATGATTAAGGAAATTCTTATTTAAGAAGAAAAATAACTCAAGTAATAATTAAGTAATGAAATATGTCACAGGTAGTATACATACTCTTGTCATAAAGCAGAGCTACAGGATTTTAAGATTAGTGTATGCATAGAAACCATCATGTATATTTTTATTGAACGTAACATATTGTAAATTTAAGACAAAAGGATATATAATTCATGTGCTTTAATATATTGTACACCTTAAAAATTATGTTTAGGATTCAAATGGATTATGTATATTGCCCACAGAAACCAAATATGTCACTCACCAGTACGTTCTCAAATCTATAATGTTATTTATTGCCAAACACTGCTCATTATTTGACTATTTCTTTGCAGTCATAATTCTTAGAATACGATTCTCATCTGGTGAAAAGTGTTTTAGAGTCAGTGGGCATCCAGAGGCCAACAGTGAAACATTCACTGCCCCTTCTAGATCTTCTCTAGATCTTGCCCCTTGTGTCTGGTATGTATCTCATTAAATTGTCTCAGTTTTCACTCATGAAGTTGAATCTGTTTAACCTGGTCCTTTCTTATAAGTATCAAGGGATAATGATGAAAATTTTTAGTGTATTTAAGAATTAAATATTTATATTCAATTTTTTTAGCATCATTAACCATGAGAACTGGAAATTTCATATCTATCATTGTCACTATTAGGAGGAGAGGTACTGAAACCATATTTTGTAGATATATTTTTTTAATCAGTAGGAGAGATCTTGTGAACATAAATCATTTAAGAAGCAAGGCTATGGTCTCTTACTTGCTTGCGGAAGTACTTCTGGACTGTGCAGCATCTGTTCATTTTAATAATCACCTAGAGAAGCTTCACTCTAGAGGTCACATGTGGGTTTGCTCTTCACATGACATATGCCACACAGAGCTCTTGATGATGCTGATGCATTTTTCAGCTGTCAGTCTGCTGATATTTTTGCATCTTTGTTTTCCTAGTGGACATATGGAGTTTGTGCATTCCCAATCTCAAAGTTTGACAGGGCATTTCAGTGGATGGTAGAAGCAGGACATGCTGTTCACCTAAGTGCTGTCAGTTCTGGTACCAATGTGCAAATCTTCTGTCAAGATTGACATACCATTTTTCTACACTCCAGCAAGGAAGTTCCACTTAAAATAGCACCTTTGGCCATATCTAGTACTTGTTAACTCTTTTGAGGCAGGCAACATTTTCTTAGTCTTCAGTTATAATGACTATATCATAATAAATAGTGTGGAAACCTACTGAAAACAGAAAAATCTACTGAGACCATATGTAGACAGGAAGAGGAACATAAACCTCCTATCATCACAAACTATAGGCAGCTTTTTCAGTATATTCTATGTGGTGATTGGCCTTATCCTTAATAGTTGGGATAATTTGATGTGAATTTTCCTGTGCATCTCATTTTGATGAAGTTCTTAACAGACATATACCCATGTGCATGTACACACATACACACAAGAATAATATTATTTACATATCATGAATGTGTGTATATATAGATCATGATCATTTAATTAAAGCATGGAATCATCATCACTTTTAACACCATTATCATTTTGGAGCACCTGTTCAGTTAAGATTATTTTGCATTTGCATTTTTTCCAGATCATATTTCACTACACTATGGCTAAGTGGTTATCATGACCACTTTACTAATGAGAAATCAAATAATTTGATTTATCTTTTGTTGCTATAATATTTTCATTGTAATGATCATTGTTTTAAAATTCTAAGAGTGGAAGAGTCACCCAGCACAGGGTTTAAAGTCAAGGTGTTTTTGTACTGTTACTTTGTGCCATGAGTCAGAATGACTGACTTCTAGCTCCACAGTAGCTACTTAAATAAGATGTGGGATCCTTCAAGAATGTTAACCTCTTTCTAATACATCAGGAACATACACTATAATGGAGTGGAACTATAAGACCAACCACTTAGCTATATTGTGGTGAAATGGGATTCAGAAAAAAAATGCAAAATAATCTCAACTGAACGGGTGCTCCAAAATGACAGTGGTGTTACAAGTGATGTTGATTCCATACTTTAATTAATTTCTATATTAAAATAAAAGCTGTAAATTTAGCTTTTTCAATAAATAAAGCTATGCGCTCAAAAAAACAACCTTTTTTTCTCTTTTATTCTTGTATAATAAGTAAGTGTATATGGCAATTTTGGCAAAGCTATCTTTATTTTGTATGCTGCATTTGGAAGGTTCCCTAGAATTCTTCTAATTCAATTCCATTATGGTGTGCATTCATGATGTATTAGAAAGAAGGTGACATTCTTGAAGTATCCCACATCTTATTTAAGTGGTAACTGTGGAATTAGAAGTCAGTCATTCTGACTCATAGCACAAATAACAGTGCAAAAACACCTTGTCTTTAAACCCTGTGCTGGGTACTCTACTACTCTTAAAATTTTAAGACAATAGGTAAATTTTTATCTATGTTGTTACTTTTAAGTGAATTACATGCCATTAAAATTCTACATTCAATTTCTTATACTATATGGAGTTAGAAATAACAGCCTATAAATTGGCAATTTAATTATAATGATTTTTAGAGCTATGAACTGAGTTTTCATAAAAAGTACAACTCCTGGTCCAGTGCTTTTAGAAGGAAGAACAGTCCCATCAGCATATAAATATCTTCTGACATATGGGTATGTATTTTTCAGAGAGGATCTATGACAATGACTCCCATGCCTGTCTACACACACACACACAGTTCAGAGTGGTATAGATGTGACTTCAAGGGACACAAAATAGAAACCTCACCTCCATAAAATCAATTATACAACTTCATGGAAACTTTTTACCATTATAAACTTTGTTTTTAGGCTATATAATTTTCAAAGATCTCTTCATCTTCACTTTAATTCTTCAGATATAATCTCATCCGGCTTGGTGGCAAGTGCCTTTTCTCACTCACCCATCTTGCTAGATCCTTACTCTTGGTTGTACTTCATCTTGAGTCAGAGTGTGATTTGGTTAAAATGAACTGAAAAAACACACAATAAACATATTCCCTGTGAGACTCCAGACGTATTATGATATCAGTGATAGTTTTAAGAGACCACTCAGGCAGTTAAGTGCTTGCCTTGCAAACATGAAGATTCAAACCTGATCCTCAAGATACATATATTTAAAAATAAAAAATTCTGTGTGGTGATGCATAATACCAATTTCAGCACTTAAGATGGGAGATAAGCAGGTCCCCAGAGTTTATTATCCAAACAGCCTAGTCCATTTGGAGAATTCCAAAACTTTGAGAGATCCTATCTCAATTAAATAATATACAGTGTCTGTGTTTGTCAAGATTCTCTAGAGTTTGAAAATTTATAGAATGCCTGTCTCAGTCTATAAAAAGGGGATTTATTAAAATGACTTTTAGGGTCTTGTCCAGCTAATCCAACTTGTGAAGAAACAGAAAATCTGAGAATCCAACAGTTGTTCAATCCATGAGACTGGGTGTTTCAGCCTGTCTTCAGTATACCCTGCAACCCTGAAGAAGTGGATTATAGTGCCAGTGCAAGAGTAGACTTGTAAGCAAGGCCAGAAAAGCTAGCAACAAGAAAGAACTTCGTTCTTCTTTGCCCTTAGATAGGCTTCCAGCAAGTGGTATGGCTCAGATTGGAGGTTCGTTTTTCCAGCTCAAAGATCCAGATTGAAGGTATGATTATCTTCTGGACTTGAAGTAGATCTTCCCACTTTCAATTAAACAAAAATTCCACACAGTTGGGCCTCTCTGTTTTTGGGGTTTGGTTAATGGTAATCATGTTAACAACCAAGAATAACAATTACAGAGTCTGAGGAAAAAGAACTAAGGCTATACTATGGAGGCTCTCACTGCACACATGTACAAATAAACATGCACACACACACACACACACACACACACACACACACACATACAAACATGCACATGCACACACAGAATAATTTTAGAAAGGAAATACAAAGATGACCTCAAAAATTTTGATTGATGTTTACATTCTTCTTAAGGATATAGCACCTAAGTTCTGATAGAGCAATGACACAAACCTCTAGTCCTTAATCTCCATCTTCTCAGTCAATTGTTTCGACAAAGATGTTTGAAGTTGGTAGTACTGAAGAACACAGTGTTTTCCAGTAGGTAAAAAGGAACAGCAAAGTAAACGTGGTTTATTTTAGCTTATTGTCTCCAGGTCAATGATGATAACTTTCCAGATAATTCATAAATATTTTTCTGAGATGGACAGAAAGGCTGATCTGATAGTAAATTCAAGGCAGGTAAAAGATTAGTACACTTGACCTTACTCTGCTTTAAAACATTTATTATATTAGTATGGTTGATTTATTTATTGACTGATTGATCCATGTCATAATTCTTGTATAAGATCATGTAACTTCCATGGATTGAACTAAGACCATTGGGCTTGTTAGCAAGTGCTAACACTGACCCATCCGACTAGCCAATAATGTGACTTCACTCTTGGTTACAATTCACCACTAGTCAGAGTGGGATTTGATTAAAACGAACCCAAAGCATCACACGCATAAACCCACTCCCTGTTAGATTGTGGATAGGTTTGTACCTCCCTAGTACAGCATCACTGCTGTCACATTTTCTGTCTTTAAGTACATACTATGTTCATTAACATATGATGTAGGGAAAATAATCAACAGATGCAGTATGAGATATGTTGACATCTTTCTAATAGAATTTCTCTAGAGTCATATGGAAAATGGCCCATTGTGCCCATTTTTCGATAAGAAGAATTAAGAATACAAAAAAATTGACAAAATTAATGTGCAGTTTAAAAAATAAGTCCTGATTCATAAATAAAATGTGAGAGGTGATAGATCTGTTAATTGGCTTCATTAGTATTTTATAATAAGTTTCCAAAACATTACTTGTTCCAGGCAGACATAGATGAATGTGTATGACTTTGAGGTCACCTTAGTCTACAAAACAAATTTTAGGTTATCAAGGGTCACATAGTGAGACCCCATCTCAGCAAAACAGAAAATAAAAAAATTAATACTTCAAATGTACATTTTAATATTTTTATATTATTCATTATTTTGTGTATAACTTGTGTGAGTGTACATATGTACCATGACACATGTATGGAAGTTTTTGTAGGTTGTTAAAGTTCCTCCGCCATGGGTGCCAGGGACTGAAATCAAGTTTATAGAGTCGCATCTCAATCACTTTTGCCTTCTAATTCTTCTTGATGTTCAACATATGTAACATGTTTATATGTCAATTTTTCTTTTCCAAAGCTGGAGCTTTTGAACTTATTTTTAGATTAAAGAAATCCAATGAGAAAAGAAGTCACTAGAGTCTATAAATCTGAATGGCCAAAGCTAATAAACTTATATATGCCAAAAAGATAAAAATAGTCATCATTTCCTTTCTTTCTGACATCCATGTTTACAATCATTTAAAGTGTATTATATTGGGAACCTTAATTCAAGTGATATGCCAATGTCCCTCTTTTGTAATGTAATATGATTTCCATTAAAAGATATTGAATTCCTTCCTGGCAGTGAGACTAAGATTATGTTCAACATAAATCTTGTGCTAGGTAACAACAGGAAGATGACAAGCAGGAAGCACCTGGCTGGGTGTGGTCGTGTGTTGTGCTGCTGATATTGACCTGTCTGCATTTTCATAGTATCTTGTTTATCCTAGGTCTATCCCAGCTACATTTTCATCAGACTGGAGCACCCTCTTATGGAAATATTTTAACATGTATTTATCACACCACACTGGGAGTTTGTTTTGACCCCCCACTATTACTCCATTGTATTTAATCAGGTGAATTATGTACAATGCTTGAGATAGTGGCATAAAATTATTCTAATTTAAATGTTATTTGTTGGGATATGAATTTAAATTTGGAGGCTTCTAGGTACTGCAGAAAAACTTATGTATATAATTTTTAATCATCTCAGATACCCTACTAAGATTGAGATATTATTTTTGTAACATATAGATGGTGTATGGGAAGCTTACCAGTTTGGATAATGTTCATGCAACAGAATAGGGATTCAAATGGAGGATATGTTTGAAAATACCCTGCACATGTTACTGCCACTGAAAGGCTATATGCAGAACGTTTCTGGGCAGTGGGATGTGTAATATCTGCTCAGTAATTCTTCATTATTTTAAAATGAAAACAAACAATACCCTTTTTCAAGAGGAAGCAGATTCCTACTCATGTATTATAAATTTGTCTTCTTTATTGATGTATATAATTTACCAACTGATTATATTTATGTGGTTCCATCTTAGATTACTACTTCTGTTTTTTCAGTGTATAACAAAGTCTGGTTTATGTCACCAGTAAAATAGGGGAAGAGAAAATTACCTTTGCATAAATGAGATAATTTATATAAAGCCCCCAAGGGGATACAAAGCAAGTATATATCAATATGCATGAATTTCTTTTTCTTTTTTTTGGATTCCAGCGCTGTTCTGTTTGGAATTACAAGTTTCTCAAATATTTGCAAAGCACTTTCTAAAAATACATTATGAAAATATTTTGCTGCTTTTTGATTTTCAGGAAAATATATGCATTTTGTAGAAAATATGAAAATTATCAGATAGAAAGACTCAAAAATAACTTGTGATATCAATTTGCTTGTTGTCAGAAAACAGGTGGCATAGTCAATCAATGTGATTTAGCAAGGTTTAGAACAATTCAGAAGGTTCCTGAGGCCCTATATTGAAAATAAGAACCTTATTTTTCTATGGTCCTGGAAGAAGTACAAGAAACAATAGCTAGAATCCAGACAGAGTTTGTTTATGAGAAATACTGCCCAGCACAAGTTTTGACCTTCACTAGCAAAAAAACAATAAGCCGTAATTTCTCAGCCGGGGTGGTAGGGATTGGTATCCTGAACTCATCTAACAACACCTTCTTGAAATTCCTTCTAATAGTTCCATAGACAGTACTCTAAAAAACATCACAGATCGAAAACTCAGATATAGGAGAAGCTGAATGCCAGCCTTCCAGGACCTAGAGTGAGGTAGACAAAAGTAAAAAAGTAGATTTATGGAGGTTAATACAAGATAGTTCAGTATTTATAATAATTTGTTTTTTCTAACTGGGACTGCAACATTCCAGGTAAATGATCTTGGAAATTCAGCTTTGATTACTGAAGATCAGTCTCAGAATTTATTATTATTATTATTTTGTAGCACATTAGAAAAATTTTAAATAACTACTTAACATATGTAACGGTTACTGTTGTGGAGGATTGAAAAAATTGCCCCAATTAGCTCGTAAGTTTGAATGCTGTTTCTGCAGTTGGTAGAACTGTGGGAAGGATTAGGTGTTGCCCTGTGTAAAGGAGATGTCACTTGGGCTTTGAGGTTTCAAAAGCACAGATCATGCCTTGCTCTCTCTGTCTCGCTCTGTCTCTGTCTTTGTCTCTTTCTCCCTCCCTCCCTTTCTCCCTTCCTGCCTCTGTCTGTTTCTTTCTATCTCTCTCTCTGTTTCTTTGTCATCTCTCTACCTTCCTTTTTCTCTGAGTTGTTCTTGAGGATCAAATGTAAGCCCTCAGCTACTTTGCTAGAACCACTTGCTGCCATGTTCTCTGCCATGATGGTCATGAACTCTAACCTTCTGGAACCATGAGCCCTCAAATTAAATGTTTTCTTTTGTAAGTTGCTTTAGTCACAGCAATAGAAAACATAAAAAGATAGAAATTGGGACTTGGAGTAAGGTACTATAGTAACAGGCTTTTCTTTCTTTCTTTCTTTCTTTCTTTCTTTCTTTCTTTCTTTCTTCTCTTTTTTTTTTTGTTTTGAGAAACTTTGAACTAAAAAGAGTCACTGGAAGCAGTAAATGGGGCTTAATCATAATCCTAGTTGAAGACAGTTGTATGGAGAGTAATGTGGGTCTTAGCGCCCAGCTCAGGATGTTTTCGTAGGAAAGACTATTAGCAACTGTGTTAGAGACCATTCTTATGATATTTTGGCAAAGAGTGTCTCCGTTTTCTGCCTTTGGTCTAGAAATCTGCTTGAGTCTAAATTAAAGAGCTTTGTTGAGAGATATTTTTAAACAATCTAGTATTGGTTATTAGTGACCACTCATATGTGGATCCACAATGAAAAAAAAACAAACAGGGCATAAAAATATTAAATATACAGTTTGAGGAAAAAATGATCACCAGGAAATTATCAGTTGAATACAGGAACTACAGTTTGTGCTGTAAAGAGAAAGGGGGAATCGAATAAAGTCAGTGGTGCCCTTGGACCAAAACCCCACCCTACTAACTCTATACCTTGTGAAAATATCAGGCCCAAGGAATTATCTGTTACTAAAGAGAAATAACAAATCAAAACTTATGCAAATGCGATGAAAGGAGGGCCCAGATTCCATCCCAAGCTGACAACTGAGCTTGACAGCATTAGATATGTGGCTCTGGTTTTAGAATTATAAAGGATACAAGAGCAAAGGTGTTGTGGAATCTTCCTTCATGGTTAAGTAAAGGCAATGTGGCAAAGCCTGTGGCAAGGGAGCCTAGGCACGGAGTCCTGGAGAGTCCTGGAGAGGTCATTGTGTGAAACGGTGAAGGTCAAGTAGAGATTGCATTGGATACCCAAAGGTGTTGGAGTCGCCAATATCCATGGGAACCAACAGAGTCTAGCTCTACTGACTGCCTACCAATGTTCAGTTGCTTCAGTGTAGCAAAAGGGAAAGGGCTTAAGAAAATTTTAATCTAAGAAGTAACAAACAAGTTAACACACTGCTTTTCAAATCATGTTGTTTATTATTCTTACATGCGGCAAGGTTTCCAGTTCCATATTCACACACAAACAAAGGCAATTCACTGGTAATTGCAAGTATCAGAGCTCGAATTTCTCAGGGTCATAAAGCAGTTAAGGCCTGCCTGAAGTGACACTGTCAGCATCTTTATGACCCCAAGCTGATGTGGCTACAAAGATGCCCAGTCAGTACTAAGAGGCAAAAAGCTTATTTAGAAGGCTTTACATTCTAAGAAGGGAGAAAGGAAGTTCTTGCAGAATACTACATTTCTAAGTTAAAATCTAGAATCCTCATTGAGAAAGAGATGGAAGCAGATGTAGAGATCCACAAGTTACCTCTGGCCTGAGCTCCTAAAGTACAGTCTAAGAGAGAGAGGAGCAAAGGGCTCAAGACCATGATGGGAAAACCCACAGAATCAGCTGACCCAAACTAGTAGGGGCTCACTGTTCCTATGGGGAACCCACATAGGATGAACTAGGCCCCCTGAATGCAGGTGATAATGGTGTGGCTGGGGCTGTATGGAACAAGGATCTAACCTTCATGCATAATGGACATTATAGAGCCCATTGTCTATGGAGAGATACTTTGCTCAACCAAGGCATGGTAGGGAGGGCCTTGGTCCTGTTTCAAGATGTGATGGGACATACTTAGTTGACTTCCCAGGGGAGATCTTGTGGAGCAAATGGATGGAGAATAGAATGGGAAGAAGGTACGGAGAGAAGAAAAAGAGAAGGGAGGGGGAATTAGGATTGGTATGTAAAAAATAAATAAATAAATCTACATCAATAAAGCAAAGTGAGGGTAGGGGTACGGAATTAATAGCTTTTTTAGGGTTAGTACAAGGGTCAACTGAGGTAGTACATTCCCAAGTTGGCTGCTGATGAATTTGGGCTCCTTTTCAGGAAGGATGATGAATCAAACAAGCTGGGACATGCCACACCCCACCTTTAAAGGTCCTGAATGTGAATAGAAGGACTTTTCTATTAACCAAATGTCTTGTCAAAAAGAAGATAATTGCATGGAGTTGGCTTCTAAGTTTATCTCAGAAAATGAAGGGGAGAATAAAAAGTGAGAACTAACGTTTTTAACTCTTTGACTAAATTCCCTCACCAGGGGTTCAACAGAGTGGGGGGAAGTCACCCAATAAGCAAAAGAACAACACAGACTTTTAACTGTCCACAGTTTTTGTGGAACAAATAAATCCAGTTATAAAGCTTGTCCCAGTATATTTCATATATTAAAATTATACAGTCAAATGAAAAGTAATCCTCCTGATCATCCACAGATATATGTGCCCAAAAGATTAAGAAGCAATCATGAGATTACATATACATATCACATAAGATTATGTGCTATGATATAGGTACTGGGGAGACACCAAGCTGCTTTAGCAAAAGTGAGGAATGCTTTTCAGAGTAGAAGGTCCTGAAGACCTTGTCTGGACAGAATTAGCCTCCATCAGATAATTATTCATCTGTTAGGTTGACAGCCAGACACTAGTTGTCACCTGCTTTAGATCTCATGGCTCCTGACAGGTTGCCAAGGGGAGATTTGTACAGGGAGTGGGAACCAGCTCAAGAGACAGAAGTGTATGGCTGTCAGCAAAGATGAAAGGAAACTATAACTAAAGCCCGTTGATATCAGAGCTGGTGTTACAGGATTTGTAGTTGGCTCTGATGGATTTCAATCATGCTTTGCTCCAGTATTTCCTCGTTTTATCGCCTTACCTCCCCTTTAGAATGGTAATGTATATTCTGTGACATTTTGTGTTGGAAGCAAATAATTTGCTTTTTATTTTACAGAAGGTAACAATCGAAATGTTGCTTTGGGTTTCATAAGAGACATGATTTGGGGTTTTTAAATTCCTGTCTAACAGAATTTACCTATCCATCTATTAGTTTATCCCAAAATTTATATTTTAAACACTTTTTATAGAAATATACATGCAAACATTTATATTTTGTCACTCTTTGCATCATTTACACATTAACAAAATCTCGGGGTGGTCTCCAAAATCATCAGTATTGTACGGAAAAATGAAAACACAAAGTTTTTCATTGTGTACTTTAATCAAGAGAATGCCCAAATTTGAATTCTCCACTAATTTCACTGTGTTCATTGCCTCTCTACAGCCTATGGTTGTTGGAATGTCTGTAATTATCTGCTGTGTATGTCTATCTGAGGTTTTGTACCCATGTCCTGTGCCTGTCCTGCACAGAGCACTTTGCTTGTATTTACATGATAGCACATAAAATGTGTTATAGGATTATTAGACTCTAGACATATTTCCAAGTGAGGAGGTTACTCTGCTGACCCCAACTAACCAAGAATGGTACTTAAAACCAAACGGAGATGCTGCTCCCCTTTACATACATGTAGCATCTAACATTTATGGAATATTTGTTTTGTTCAAGGCTTCTTTCTATTTGTTGTCTGCTTTTAGCAAATGACTACCACAAGATGAACACAAACATTTCAGGTCCTGGATGTGAAAAAGTGTATAACTTAAAATTAAAGCTATACATTTATCCTAAGTTGCAAATCTGATTACATAAGAAATACAAGACATAGTAAAATTGGTTGAATTGTTCACTTAAATGTAAGTTAAACTTTAGCTGCTTACGTACAAGGAATAAAAGCAGCTAAAGTTCATTGTCTTCCATGAACTCAAGGTATATTATTTAACACTTGCTGACCATGCCATTATTTACTCTAGACATTGTTGTACGGAGAGTAGGCCCTTTGTTTGTCCCAGTCACCCTGCTAGTTTATACCTGAAATAATCACACATAAATTGTATTAATTAAACACTCCCTGGCCCATTAGTTCTAGCCTCTTATTGGCTAACTTTTACATCTTGATTCAACCCATTTCTAATAATCTGTATGTCACCACGAGGCCGTGGCTTACTGGGAAAGATTCAACATGTGTGACCTGGCAGCTCCATGTCAGCTCTCTCTCTGACCTTCTTGCCAGCATTCAGTTCTGTCTACGTCACCTACCTACCTAAGTGCTGCCCTATCAAAAGGCCAAGGCAGTTTCTTTATTCAACCAATGAAAGCAACACATGGACAGAAGAACCTCCTACACCAGAACATAAGCCAAAACAAGCTGTTTTTTTTCTTATAAACTGGCATAGTCATGAATTTTTTTCTCAATGACAAGTTAGTAACTAATCCATCTAATGTTGAGCAGTAATAAAAGAAAGCCTATGTTTCATGCAACCTTTTATTTGTAGCCATCACTGTTGAATTTATCTCAGTTTATGAAATAACCAGGTCCCCTAAAATATAAAACAATTATATTTTTATTTATTATAAGGGGTAAATTCACAAAACAGGAACAAGGAGTCCAAGCTCAACTGTGTTGCAAGGGAACCACATGGCCGCATGGTGTTTTTCTCCAGGTCCCGGAAAACCACTCCCTAACTTGGTCCCTCCTCTTAAAGATAATTGGTTGACAAAGATTCCCCATCATGTCACCTTGACTACACTTGCAAACCCCGAGCACAGAAGATGTAGGTGAACTCTTCAGGTTCTGAGAATTGTGAGCTGAGATTATAGTGATACAAATACACACACACACACACACAAACACACACACACACACACACACACATTTAACACATATAACTATATATAATTGTTTCAGATTTTTATATCAGACAGTAATTTTTCCAGATGTGATTTTTTTCTCATCCTCAAGGTGCTTTGAATAAAGACAAGCAGTACAGTAACTCAAGAGTGATTTATGTGTCAAAATGAAAATGATATTATTCATAAGCTGTGTCTAAGAAAAAAATATTCTGCTTTTAAGATACTTGTGCATTTCATAACCAGACCTTTGAAAACCAATCCCTAGATGTCATTGCATTATAAATGATATTTCCAGATTAACCCTGAGTAAGATGTTTTAAATAAATTCATTTATTTATTTTGCACCTTGGCTCTAGTTTCCCTTCCTTTCCCTCCTCCCACTCCCTGCCCTCATACCTCCACTCCCAATATACTCTTCTGCTTCTGTTTAGGAAATGAAAGGCCCCCATTGGTATCAAATTAACATGGTATATCAAGTTGTAGTAAGACTAAGCACCTTCCCATGTATTAAAACTGAGCAAGGTAACATAGTTTGAGGAGTAGCATCCCAAAAACCAGTAGAAAACTTAGAGATAACCTCTGTTCCCCTTGTTCAGAGTCCCACAAGAGGACCAAGCTACACAACTATAATATTTAGGCAGAGTGCTTAGGTCAGTCCCACACAGCTCAGTGGTTGGTTCATAACCCTTATGAGCACAGGATAGTTGACTCTGTGGATTTTCTTGTGGTGTCATTGATTTCTCTGGCTGATACAATCCTTTCTACCCCTCTTCAGCAGGATTCCCCAAACCCACCTAACTTTGCTGTGGATCTGCATCTGTCTTCATCAATTCCTGAATGAAGCCTCTCTGATGACAATTGGGCTTTTTCCAATCTGGTCACAGGAGAATGCCAGACCAGGCAACATATTCCCTATTGCTAGGAGTCTTAGCTGAGGTTATCTTTGTAGATTCCTGGGAGATTCCCTGTGCCAAATTTTCTCCTTACCCTGAAATATACCCCCGTTCCCTTAGTCTCTTTCAGTACTTCCATCTCTGCCATCACCACAATTTGATTTCTCATGTTCTCATCCCTACCCTCTCTCAGTCCACTCAAAAATCCTTTCTATTTTCTCTTCCCAGATAGATCCAGGCATACTCCCATAAACCATTTTTTGTTACCTAGTTTCTCTGGGTCTGTAGATTGTACAATTAATATCCACATATGAGTGAGTACATAACATATTTGTCTTTCTTTGTCTGGGTTACCTCACTCAGGATGGTTTTTCCTAGTTCCAATTATTTGCCTTCAAATTTTCTGGTGTCCTTGTTTATAATAACTGAGTAATACTCCATTGTATAAATGTACCACATTTTCCTTATCTTTATGATTGAGTATCCTTTGGGTTATATACTCACGAGTGGTATAGCTGAGTCTTGTGGTAGATTCCTAGTTTTTTGTATTTTGAGGAATTGCCACACTGACTTCCAATGCACTCCCATTAGCAATGGAGGAGTGTTTCTCTTGTTCTAAATCCTCTCAGCATGAAACTGTCACTTGTGTTTTTGATCTTAGTCATTCTGACAGGTGTAATAAAGAATCTTAGAATCATTTGATTTGCATTTCACTGATGGCTAAGAATTTTGAATATCTCCTTAATTGTTTTTCAGCCATTTGAGATTATTCTATTAAGAATTCTATTCCATTTTTATATTTTTTAAAAAGAAGACAAGCTATTTTTTTTTCATTTTACATACCAATCCCAGTTCCCACTCCCTTCCATCCTTCTGTTATCTCCAACTTCACCCCTATCCCACCCCATCAACTCCTCGGATTGGGCAAGGCACATTGCTTTGAGGAAGGTCCAAGGCACTCTCTGCCATATCTAGGCTTAGCAAAGTATCCATTCAAAGATAATGGGTTCTCAAAAAGCCAGTACAAGCAGTAGGGATAAATCCTGGTGCCACTGCAGGTGGCCCCACAGTCTGCCCCAGCCATATAAATGTCACCCACATTTAGAGGGTCTAGTTTGATCCTCTCCTGGTTCTTTCCCTGTCCCACTGGAGTCGGTGAGCTCCTATAAGCTCTGGTAAACTATTTCAGTGGGTGTCCCCATAACGGTCATGACCTCTTTGCTCACGTTCTCACTTCTCACACTTTTTGACTGGACTTTGGGAGCTCATCCCAGTGCTCTTCTGAAGATCTCTGCCTCTGTTTCCATCAGTTACTAGATAAAGGTTCTGTGGTGACATTTAAGATATTCATCAATTTGACTACAGGGCAAGGACAGTTCAGACACCCTGTCCTTTATTGCATAGTGTATTAACTGAGGTCATCCTTGTGGGTTCCAGGGAATTTCTCTAGTGTCAGGTTTCTTACTAGTCCCATAATGTTTCCCTCAAACATAATACCTCTTTCCTTTCTCTCATCCCTGTCCTTCCTCCATCTGGATTATCCCATTTCTCAAGTTCTCCTCTCCCCTCTCTTTCCCCTCCTCTCCCCTCCTGCCCTCCCTTCTATCCCCGCTCCCACAGGCACCAGCAAATTAAATGGAGAGAAACTAAGAGAAATTCCACTATAATCAGTAATAAAACAAAGTTGTCTATTCTTTCTATACACATTCAACATAGTGCTTGAAATTCTAGAAAGAACAATAAAATGACTAGAGGAAATAAAAACATCTTCAATAAATTGCATTTCTCAAACTGGATGTTGGAATGTAGAAGACTACAAATAGATCCATATATGTTACCCTGAACTAAACTCAAGTCCAGGTCGATGAAAGACCTCAACCTAAATCCAGACAGATATACTGAATATAGCAAAAGGAAAACAGGAAAGAATCTCAAATTCATTGGCACAGAAGACAAGTTCCCGAACAAAGAATCTCAAATTCATTGGCACAGAAGACAAGTTCCCGAACAAAGCCAAATAGTGCAGGCACTGCTGAAAATAAATGGTGCCTCAGAAAACTGAAAAGATGTTGTAAGGCAAACACGAAATGGGGGTTTCTAAGGAGTTTCATTCTTAGGTCACTCCTTCGCTTATCTGCACTGGGGAAAAGTTGAAGGGTTTTGAAGATCTTAAGAGTCACTCATCTCTTAGGTGCAAGAGCAGCAGAGTTGGAGGACATAGGGATAGGAAATGAAGGAGTTTGGATCTTGTCTTCCTTTAAAAATATCATCCTTTTTACAAATACACTGATTCTCCATAGTGGTGTTTATGCACATGGGTGCAGGACCATCTACGAGTGACAGACGTAGAGGTGCAAACATATGAGGTAGGAAAAATGGTGAGGTATAGGGAAAAATTTTTCAGAGGAAGGACTGGGGATCGATTTCATTAAGGTACATTAATTATATTCATGTATGAAATTCTCAATAAAAATAATAGTTAGACCTATTCACAAATTCAGAAAACAGTGTACCTAGTAAAGGTATTGTTTTTTATTTTATAAATTTCTTTCCTTTAATAATCAGGTTTGTAAATGGGGATATTAAAAAAATATTGGGAACACGCATGCATCCCTGGAAGTATCAGACTAGAGGTTGTCCCATAGAGAGCCAGAATTTTGTTAGGAAAGCCAAACTTCATATTGTGTTACATCAAATGTTTGCTAATATAAGGTGATGCCTTCAGAAGCAGGAGTTTTGAAAAAAAGTGAGTACTTTATTTAATAATGACCTACCTACAGATCAATGTAATTCTGGCCAAGTAGTGATGGAAGGAAGAAATAAAAATTTAGTTAAAAAGCACAATAATGTAGATAAGCTTCACTTTTGAAATTAAATAATTGTTGCAAAAACTGAATTTTAATTTTATTTATTTATACATTTGATCTAT
>NW_004949096.1:13256446-13258281 GCF_000317375.1 Microtus ochrogaster | reverse complement strand
GCTATTTCCCCGTGAAGTAAGAAAATTTTGACACAAGAGTAAGATAAGAATAAGGAAGAGTAAATACTTTCTGTATAGGTTTAACACATAAGTTTCAATGTGTATTTTTTTAATCTAATTGTGGCTCTTTGTCAGAGACACTGCAGTGTGTATGTGTGCTTTTTAAGCATGCATTAGATATTTTCAATTTGCACACTTTACATTGAAGCAGAAACAAAAAATCTAGTTCCTGCCAGTTGGTGGTGGCATATGCCTTTATGCCCAGCACTTGGGAGGCAGAGGCAGGTGAATCTCTATGAGTTAGAGACAAGATTCAATGCTACACATAGAAACCCTGTTTCAAAAAAAAAAAAGAAAAGAAAGAAAGAAAAAGAAAAAAAGAAATCTGGTTCCTATGAATATCCAAGCATCCTTCTTTAAAATTCATGTTCAAAGGTCTCGCAACAAAGCTCAGTGGACTAAATTTCTCACTGCTAATCATGGCAACCTGAGTTTAAACCCCAAAACCTAGATAATTGAAGCATAGGAAAGGTTCCTACGAGTTGCTCTCTTAGTTACACATGCAGTATAATAGGCACTTGAACACGTGTGCAAGTACACTCATACATAATAAATATATGCATGTAAATAAATTGGAAAAGATACATACTCAAAAGTATTTGAACACTTGGAGCTATAAGTCAGCAAAGAGAGAATGATGGAATCACGTGATTGTTACTAAAGGATGTTAAAAATACCCTTTGATACTCTTTGTTGTAATTTCTTTTTTCCTTTTTTAATTAGTTTTTTGATTTACATACCAATCTCAGTTCCCCCTTCATCCTCCGTTCTCCTGCCCCCCCCACCTTTTCATCACCTCACCCCCATCCACTTTCAGAGAGAGAGAGAGAGAGAGAGAGAGAGACCTTCCACAGGGAGTCAACAAACTCTGTCACATCACTTGCAGCAGGACCAAGGCCCTCCCTCCTGTATCTAGGCTGAACAAGGTAACCCTCCTTCGGAATGGGCTCCAAAAAGCAGTTTATGCACTAGTGATGAATTCTGTCCCACTGTCAGTGGTCCCACAAACCGCCAAACTATAAAACTGTCCTGCACATTCAGAGTGCCTAGTTCGGTCCTATGCAGGTTTCTCAGCTTTCAGTTGGCGAGTCAGTGAAGTTCCACTAGCTCCAGTCAGCTGTTTCTATGACTATCTCTTGAGATATCTAAGTTAAATTTGGCCCTTGTTTTAGGGGTTTAATTTGTATGTTCCAGGTATAGTGTTATAAAATGGAGTGAAAGAGATTAATAAAACCCTATCCTCACAGATTTTTCAAATATGAAATAGCTTAGCATGGAAATTATGAAGTGTAAATCACTATTAAATATTTCAGGATTATTTAGGATCTTATTGTCATCATCTAGAGGACTTGATCACATTCATTTTCTCTGCTAATTAAGGAATTATAAGGTTGGAAAAAATCTCTCTTCTACTTAATTGTTGCTTCAAGTGACTTGAGATATAGTAGAAGGATTGAAATTACTTTTCTCAAGTGTTTAAACATATGGTAATTCTATTTGTCATTTTCTACATCGGGTATTTTTTTCCTACCTCTAGGGTTTTCTTTCAGCTCCTCAGCAGCAGGATGTGTAGTTTTTGAAATAAAAAAAAATCTCTATTGAAGGACCAATTTGTTTAGTTACTCTGACTTTGGATAGCAACTTAAAATCCTGAAACAGACTGTCCACATTTCTAATGTGGCTGCTGATAATACTATATACATTTTACAGCATCATGACTCAGAGATAATGAAATATGTGAAAGTGTTAAGCAAAGTATAAACACTCAAGGGAAT
>NW_004949096.1:13247751-13256336 GCF_000317375.1 Microtus ochrogaster | reverse complement strand
AGATAAATTGATTATCCAATATTTTATTCTTGTGATTTTAATGGGTTCTGTCACTATTTTCTGTTTCTATATTCTGTTTTCTTTCCTAATGAAATCCAATCCCTCTCAATGAAGGCGGGAGATTTTTAAACAAGCATTAGTTGATAAACATTCCAAAATTCTCTTTATGGCTATCAAATGCATTTTTTGACAAGTTAAAAAAATTGTGTTCTCTGATTCATCATATGTATCAGATTCTAGAAAATCCTTTCCTTAACTTGGCACATAATATGTTTCTCTCTATGACAGAAAGTATTAAAATCTATTCTTAAGAAGGTATTCGAAATGCCCAAATTTCATCATACTGTAGAACTTGGTAAAATGTGAGGAGAAATTTGCCATGTATTAAGACTACATTGCAGCTAACTGTCTGCTTAATGCTATTTGCTTGCCAAAGGTTTATACAAATGACTAGAATTTATAATAATGCTATGGAGACTGGGGCCTAAGGCCATTTCTTCACTTCCAGTGATGGCACATACTATGGTTGAAAACTTTGTCAGGAAACAGCTGGATGGGGGGATGTGCACTGAGAACTGTATATGAGGAGCAGATATGAGAAGACATGGCCAACAAATATGCCTGGAGATGCCATAACGATGGTCCTGAAACTAAATCAAAATTTGCAAGTGTAGAAAAGAGTGAGTAGAGCAAAGGAATTTTGATATGGGTGATTAGGATAGAGGAAAGGATACAAATGACAATCAGTGGAATACACTGCATATATGCATGAAATTATTAAAGAAAAATTTAATTAATAGAAGAAAAAGGCATAGCATCAGGTGTTTCTAAAATGGGCTCCATCACTTCTGTGATCCTGGGTTGCTGAACTGTTAGACCATTGGACCATTGTCTTTGCCATCACTGAATAAAGAACTCTTTACATTACCAGTTATTCACATTATTGGAGACTTGTAAGCAAGTTTCAGCATGGAGTAACCTAATGTTGTTGACTATTGTAACTTTTGTATGTTCACACACACCAAAACCTCTCTAGTTTGGCTTGAGAACTTAATGCTTGATTAATCAAAATTTGAACTGTTGAGCACGAAGCACACTAATCCTTTTGGGATGCTTTAAATGTGAAACAAATACAAAGCAAAGATTGCCATTAGTCTTAATTTTTTTTTACATGTGCAAATAAATATCTTGTGGTTGCTGAGACACATATGCACACATGTACACACAAACAATCCTACCCAAAAGACAACAACCTTACTACAAACTTTATGGCTTAAAATATCAGAAATGAACAGAAATGTGTCTAATATACCTGTTGTCTTGCAGGTTGCCAAAAATTAATTACCACTTGGAAGAAGTCTACTCTAGGTCTGAATCAGCATCTAGTCCAGTAACTGTGGCATTCTTTTATTAGTGGAGCATCTTTTCACCTGCATCTCCATAGTCAAAATGACCACTGATACCCTAATTGCTCTCTTTCTCTTACAATACACAGTACTGTAGCAAATCAAGGACAGCCCAGGCTAAAGTCTCATTTCAATGTCCTTGGCTTTACTGCATGAGAAACGTTTCTCTGCGGTCATTTCTCTTTTCTCTGAGAAGTTATTAGTTACATACCTAGTGGGGCATAGATGTGATTTGAGGGGTATTTCTACATCATGAGTTAAAAAAATGTATAAGTTTTCTTCTTTGCACAAGAGACTACCAAACACCATGCCTGGTTTGGTTGCATCCTATCAAGAGTCACATATGTCAGGTTATACCAGTATTTGGGGTTGTAAGCTTGACTATTTTGTTAAGGCAAGCTCCGTCACATTGGAAAGGTCTGAATGTTGAACTTCTAGTAATGGGGGATTATTTATTAACAAAGGCTTTAGCACCCATTCCTTTCTGAAACTATGAGTTCATATGGGGACTTGAAATAGTATTGTTGTGTAATATTGTTTCCATATATAGGCTGAGTTACTCATGAAAGAGGACTTATACCACACAACCTAAGCATAAAAATTCATCCTTAAAATGAGAAGCAGAGGAGTATGGAGAGAAGACTTTATTGCCTTATTCATACTAATTTTTATCCTAAAAGCTTGTTGAAACAGCCCACTGGTGGCATATATGTGGGTGTGTTTGTGTTTCTCTCTTTTGTTTTAATTATCACCTCTATTTATTCCATTTCTTGAAAATCAAATGTAGACTTTTGCTTTTCATTTTTATGCTAAATTATATCAAACTTAGCCAGGAAATACCCTTTCAAGCTGTTTTTGCATACTATTGAATATTTCCTACAGTTCTAGGAGTTTGAACCGTTCCTCCCGAAATTCCGGCTTTGGCTTTCAACACTTGTTCAAAGATGGATTGGGGGAAAATATAGGATCATGAAGGTTGTGATTTATCACTACATTATCTTTATAGGGATTCACAAATTCCTTGTATCATTGGGAGGTAAAGAAACCTGGGAGGGACCTGAGAGTAGGGAGTAGGTCATTGGTGGCCTGTTTTTGAACAACATACTTTGATCCTGGTCCCTTCCTTTAGTTCTCCTTACTGTCTTTCTTTGCAAATGCTCCTGCCATCATGGTGCACGCCCTTATGCATAACAGAGGGAGCTGCTGTCCATGGAACATAACCTCTGAAACCTCCAGCTTAAGTAAAACTTTTCTCCTTCTAAATTATACACAGCAGTCATTGTCATGAGTACAAAACGCTGATCACCACAGCTCCTGAGTAGGATTGAGCTCTTCCTGATCTCAGACACAATTCTTTTGTCCTCCAGATCTTCCCAGGTCCTTTTTCTAATTCCTTGTCTACTCAGCTTCATGTTCTTTCTCTTTCTTTAAAACCAAACCAAATACACACATACCCACAGCGCCACACCCACGGCGCCTCCCCTCCACACACACCCCAGCAAACAAGCATGGAGTTAGATGTGTTTTTTTGGAAAAATACTCCTGAGCTTTAGCGGCTCTTTGGGGTGTGGTTGATACACCCAGTGTCACTCCCTTGAAGAAAATTAACTCTCATCCCCTCTCCCAGCTGATAGCAATTGTAAATATTCTTGGTTAAGCTGAAATTTTATTCCCACTTTTCATCTTTCATGCTTGAATTTTGTCTAGCTTGAGCTTGTGAAGATCTTGTGACTGTTGTCACAGTCTCTGTATGTACATTAGCCTTGCTATACCTAAAAATATTATTTCCCAGACTAGTTTGTCTTTTTCATTTCTTTTTAAAACACCCCAAAAGAATAGATTGAAAAATGAGTTGTTTCTTCACTTAATGTGTTTTAAGTTTAAGATGCAAAAATATAGAATTGCTTTCATGCCCATATTGATGGATATTAGATTTTTTTTATAATCCTACAAACCCACGTTAGACAAAATCCCAGAATGGAGCAGGAAGATTAGAATTATGTCCCTGTCCTAATTCAGAAGATATTGGCAATTAAAAGCTGAACTAGAGTTTATTTTTCTTAGCAATATGTCTAGTATATCCCAATGAATGATGATACTGCTAAGAGTCTTGTGTCACTACAACTGGACCTCATGTGTGTTGTGTTTTTGGGTTTTTTTGTCTCTTTAAAATGGGCAGAAAGTCAGTAGGATATGAAATTAGGGGTGATTCTGGAAGTTAGAGAGGGAATGAGTGGATATGACCAACATATGTTGTATAAAATTCTCAAAGATATTTGATACATACTTACATATATCTACTATTATGTATAGCATATGTTAATTCTGCAATGAATGCCATTTATATTTTTGATGAATTCCCTTGAAGATAGATTCATAAAAATTGCACTACAGACTCAAAGAGCATTAAGATACTGGAGGTTTTTGTTTGTTTTCAGTGTTGAATTTTACTATATTTTATGTTCTAAAACATTTTATTTAGAACATATCAGTTATATATAATCACAGGTTTCTTGAACATTTCCATAATCGATTTCAATCAGATTATGGACTACAATAGCTGTTTCTTCCTAGCATTCACAATAGATCATGGTCAAACAAAAGTTTTTGACAAATTTATAAATATGGTATATGACTTTTATCTTAATTTACATATTATTTATGCAATTGAACCACCTTTCATAGGTCATTTAAAACTAATTACTCATTCATCAGTAATCAATTTTGTTTGTGGAAACTTCATTTTTTTAACAGATAATCCTATAAAATGTGTTATTTTAGTTTTTAAGAAATAATGTTATTTAAATTTAATTTATATTATTAAATATAAAAATGTTATTTGAATTTGTTATTTAAATTTAAATTATTCATCTTCTTCATTAAACTACCTTTAAGGTAATTTTACCTAATTGTTTCTCAAATATGTCATTGTCTGGAATGTACTTTCTCTTTGTACGTGACTGGTGTGACTTCTTTTTTGCACATCTGCATTAGATTTATTCACTTCTATTTGCTAGTTTTATTTGAATTAGTTCTCCCAGATACAGGTTATATTTGAGACTGACTGGTGAAACTTTGCTAGTAATTTGACTGATCCATCAGGATTCCAAATCTAGTCAGAGCTTTCTGTCACTTCCCTTCTTGTACAGCAACCTGTCCTTCCCCACACACCAGTCCCTAACCCCACCTACTTTCAACCCACCCCACCTCCAACATGATACTGGGTATTTGGAATGTTTAGGAATTCTCTTCTTTATACTACCCATTTCATTCCTCACTCAACCCTTTCCTTGTTGAAACTTTTTCCAGCCTAACTACTGTCTTACAGGAAATGATACCTTAAGACCACCAAGATTTCCTGCCAGTTTGATGCAGCCTCTTTACCTAAACCCAGACCAGGTGGACTGCATTCCTGTGCACATAAAAGACTGGCACCCCTAGCACCTTTCATCCCTACATACAATTTGTACTTGTCACCACTCTGCACTCATTGCAGGGCCAGTGGAATAATGTGTGAGTTAGTGGAGATTCTCTTTTTGAATGCGCACTTGACCTGACACATCAGCATGCCAACTGCACTGACCTTACAATTTTACTGAAAGTTTAATTTACTTGCTCTGCCCCCTTGTCTGTGCTAATCTATTAGGAATGAAAGATGAAATGGGTCTTTATTGTCCCTTTATAGAATTTAATTTATTTTATATCTCCATAGCATGATTATTCTGATGTACCTTAATAATTTGCCCACTATTTTATTGTCCTGTTTCAATTGTTAGAAGAAAAAAACTATCATCTTTAACTTCTATTTAATACAAAATCTCAAAGAATTTATTTTAGAGGACCACCTCTATCAGTGATACAAATTTGCCTAAAAGTATTCATGCATTTTCTAATGTTTAATTGGTTTACTGGCCTATAGTCTCTCGCCAATCTGGTTTGAGTGAAAGGTGCTGTTTTTTGTTATAAAGAATTCATGTGGACATACCTGAACATACTCCTCTGGCAATACAATAAGAGTTTTGAGTAACAGAAGGTCATACCTGAATCAAAACTCATGTTCAAACTGTGAAGTAGTACACACCTTTAATTTTAGCACCTGGGAGACAGAGACAGGCTGTTTTCTCTGAGCTTGAGGTCATCCAATGTTACACTGTAGGACTTTCTCTAAAACAAAACATGTAATTATCACCCAACTAACAAGTGAAATCTACTTCTGTAATAAAACATTAAAGGGTGTTCTAATGAGAAACCTTGCATCATTATCCACCTCGGGGGCAACGATAAGCTTTCTTCCTAACTTATGAGCATTTTCATCAATACTATTTAACTGTCCTTCCACAGCATCCCTACCAGGTAGAGGTAGTAAATCTTATTTCACAAATAGATACAGGAAGAAACACTTGCCAAGTCACAAGGCTAACCTATTAGCTACCTCTTTTGTGTATCTAATATTCATTCTTATTTTTGATTCATCCGATATTTAAATCTTTTATAATAAGGAAACCAGAAAACACTTCACAAACAAATACCCACACCAAAAGTGTCACCATTCTGCTTTCTATAAATGAAACTGTTGATTGAAGTCATATTTTATAAAGTCTGTAAAAAGTAATCCCTATGTAAAATAGATTATTCATATTCAGCAAAATGATAAGGTGTTTACTTCCTGGGCTCTTTGGCGCATTCATTTAAATTATCCCAGTGGTAGCCGTTTCTAAACTGGGAGTTAGATATTCATGCACCTGATACTCAAGAGTCTATAAAAGTAAAAAGCGCAATTTAATATGCAGTATATGCTTTAGCCAGTAAGATAACATTATGTTTGCTTATTCTCTGGAAAGTCATCAAAATATTTGCTCATATTCCTGGTCATTAACCACAAGATGCAATATTAAATGTCAGATGACTATGGAACAACATGCAAATTAGCACTTAGCAGAATGCCTCACAAAGGAGAGAGTAGCTAGCTTTTAACATGATAGTGTGCAAAAGTTTTTACTTATGGTAACTAGACTGACTAGTATGGTAAAATCCATCTCTATATCACATATAACTCAGTAACTACCTCTGAATCCATTTGCTGAGGAGCTACATTGTATGGGACATATTCAAAACACCATCTCGTGTATTTCTAAACTATTCCATAGACATAAAGGGGGAAATGAGACTCCAGGAGCTTTACAAAACAAAGACAGAAAATCTTGTACATTTTTACACACTTGGTAAGTTACAGTCTCAGGATTTTTCCCTCAATTATATCTGATATGGAATTTCAATCTCTACACCAGAATGATTAGTTTCATATCAACTTGACACAAGCTAGAGTTATCTGAATGGAGGGAACATCAGTTGAAAAAAAAATGTCTCCATGAGATCTAGATGTAGGGCATTCTCTTAATTACTGATTGATGGAGGAGGATTCAGCCCTTGTGGGTGGTGACATCCCAGGAATGGTGATCAACAGTTCTATAAAAAAGCAGGATTAGTATACTCATAGGTCAGCATCTAACCCAATCATCATCAGAGAGGGTCCCACTGGTGTGTAATGGGAGATGATACAGAGGCCCACAGTGGAACATTAGGTGGGGAGAAAGCTGAAATTGGAAATCTCTATTTTGTTCCTCACCTTGTAGCTCTCAGGTCCAACAAGAGAAAGGAAGAATCATAGGAGTCAGAGGGGTCTTGGATATTAGGAGAATATGGCCCACAGAAGCAACTAAAGGGTTCATAGGGTCTCACAGAGATTGAAGCGACATCACAGAATCTACATGTATTTGAGCTAGGTCCTCTGAATATATGTTATGAATGTTAGCTTAGTGTTTCTGTGGAGTCCTGACAGTGGGAGAGGATGGGGTGTGTCTCTGACTCTTTTGCCTACTCTTGGGATCCTTTTCCTTTTACTGGGTTGCCTCATCTAGCCTTGATATGAAGTCTTGTGCCTACACTTATTGTAGCTTGTTTTGTGTTGGGTAGCTAACCCTGGGAGGCCTTTTCTTTCTGAAGAGAAATAGAAGAATGAATCTTGAGTAGAGGGGAAGAAGAAGCAGGCAAGAGATGGAAGAAGTGCTGAGAGGAAAAGCTGCAATCTTCCAGATGGAAACAAACAAATAAATAAGTTAACTAAAATTAAAAAAGCAGGCCTCACAAGACATGATGGGCAAAGCAGTAAGTAGCACTCCTTCATCATGTCTGCCATGCTGCTGCCTTGTTTGAATTCCTGTCCTCATTTTTTCTGTTGATGAACTGTAATGTATAAGCAAAAGCTGAATAACCTTTTCTTCCCCAAGTTGCTTCAGTCATGGTGGTGTTTCTCACCACAGCAATAGTAACCCTGATGAAGACAGACACCCTTAGATAAACTTAGATATGAACAATTTTAAAGAGCATATTCTTTGCTTTCTGCTCTTTATTTCTACTTTTTTTTTCTTTCTTTTCTTTTTTTTGGGGGGGGAGGGAAATTTTTTAATGTCCTTGAGTTTGCTTTAATTCTGTCTTGTTGTTGGACTTAATTGCTTTTCTGATACAGAATTAGATCATTTCAAGGAAAAACACTTTGAATGGAACAACAATTTGTTTGTATTGATGGTAGACATAAAAAATAAAGGAGGCCATATTTACAAATCAAAACACCTTTGATAAGAAAGAAAGCTTGGGTTAGGTCAAGATGAGAAATCAGTAAGTCTAAGCCTTAGTTTTCAGCACAAAACCTTAAATATTTCAGGACTGAGAAAGTTTCACACTGATATTTTATTTCAAACCCTTAATTGATTATTTCTGCTACCTCTGCACTAAATCAGCAAAAATATACCAAACTTTGGATTTCCTTTCTTGAGAAAGAAAATGGCTAATCACTTCAATTATATGTGCTGAAGGGAAAATAAAACCAATTGTATATCCTGAGAACAAACTGAATGTGGCCATACTTCCTTCCTAATGTTCTTACAAACAAACCAATAAAAACACGGTACTTAAGACTGAAAGTTACTGCTTAATAGAGAGGCAAGTAGCCTGTCTTGGTTCTTCAATGTCATCTCTAAACTCAATAGTACAAATTCTATTCTGAAAACAGGGCTTTATTCCTGCCCAAATTACACACACACACACACACACACACACACACACACACACACACACACACACACACACACACAATCATAGATTGTCAAGGAAAACAGCAAC
>NW_004949096.1:13235229-13247145 GCF_000317375.1 Microtus ochrogaster | reverse complement strand
TAAAAAACAATGACCTCTTGAATTTTGCATGCAAATGGATGGAAATAGAAAATACTATTCTGAGTGAGGTAAGCCAGACCCAAAAACAGGAACATGGGATGTACTCACTCATAATTGGTTTCTAGCCATAAATAAAGGACATTGAGCCTATAATTTGTGATCCCAGAACTGTTTTATTTTTAAGAAAGCATCAATACATACTTTTTGCACTGTATATACCTTGGTGTTAAGGATTACTACAGCTCTTAGATGCGTATTAATTAGGTTGTCTCCTACAGAATACATTAGAAAACATTTTACAGCATGTCTGTAAGATGAAAGATATTTAAACAAATTATAGAATTTATGGATTCTTTTTCCCACTTCAAGTAATTTCTTATCATCTTTATCATTTTACTGATTTGTGGGGTTGGTTGCCTAACATTGGGCTATTAAACTAATTCTATAAAAGATTATAGGTCAGAAAGAACAGATTTGAAACGGTTATTTTCTTTTTTCAAATCTATGTTCTTGAAGTTAATCTTCCATTATTAGGTTATAGCTTAAGAATCTGTATTACTTTGCAAAAGTGATGCTTCACACAAATTGAGCTGGGGGTGTGCTTAGAGACATTTCCCTACTACTTTACACATCTTCCTTTTTCCTCTGAATATCCACCCCACTTCAGCTACAGAAGTATTTAGATTTAGAGGGCAAGCAGTAGTCTTAGAACACAGTTTGTTCTGGCATAAAACAGTATGTTCCTTCTTTTAATGCTTAACTTAGTGTCAGTTTAGGTGTTAGTAGTAATGTAACAATCTTTTTCAGAAGATAAAATAGGACCAAGGAGATGGAATAGTTGTTAAATATCTTGCCTAGCAAGCAAGAGGCTCTGATGCCAATATCCTGAGCCCAAGTAAAATCAGTGTGTGATTATAATCCCAGTGCTTGAGAAGCAGAACAAATAGATCTGTGGTGATGTCTAGCCAGATAGTCTAGGTACTTAAGAAGCTCCAGGCCAGCACAAGACTGTTTCAAAAATAAGTAAGTAATTGCTTTACAAATGGTACTGAAAGCATACACACACACACACACACACACACACACACACACACACACACCTGTGTGTGCACAGAGGTACATATTGGGTATTGCCTGCTTGGGTGCTGATTTTGTGATTTAATTTGAAAACAGTTTAATGCCTACTTGCACTTATTTGGTAAAATGACAGCGAAGACATTGCTGTGAAGGTATCTTTTTAGATGAGGATAATGTATAAATCAGCGATAAAGAAATAAGAGGGCATGAATAGGTATAGATGAACCAGGATTATTCTAATTTTCAGAACAAATATATAATCTTACAAGTGCATATTCTATGAAAATATGAGAACTGACAAATACTTTCATCAAAATAGCTAGATATAAAACAAACTGCTAGATGCACTAACATTTCTTTTAAAAGCACAATAAATATGTTGAAAAATAAATATGGCAACAATTCCCATTCACAATACCTTCAAATATATTTTGTTATATACTGAATCCCATTTGATAGATCTACAAAACATAAATATAAAAATAATGAGAGAAGAAATCTAAAAGACATTAAGGCATTGAAAGTCCTCCTGTAATGACAAATTGGAAGAAATAAATAATAGAAAAATAGTAAAATTACCCAAAACTCTCTACAGACTTGATAACACCCTCATCAAAATTCCAATAACATTCATCACAACAGTAGTAAAAGTACTACTTTAAAGTTCATTTAGAAGCATGGAAGACTGTGAATAAATAAAGCAACCTGCGCAAAAAGAACACCACAAACATCACCACACCTGACTTTAACATATTTCAGAGAGCTGTTATGACAAAACAGGATTTCATTGTAACAAAACAGATATTGGAACACACACACACACACACATACACACACACAAACACACACACACACATCTACTTAGATCTACCATCACCTCACTTTGTCAAAGATGGAAAAGACACGTGTTAAAATATTATTTCAGAGACACTAGGCACTTCCTCTTCTATTAAGGCTAAATGAAGCAATCCAATAGGAATAAAGGTTCCCAAAAGCAGGCAACAGACTCAGAGACATCCCCTGCTCCCATTGTTAGGAGTCGCACAAGAAGACCAAGTTACACAGCTGTAGCATATATCTAGAGGGCATAGGTCAGTTCCGTGTAGACACTGTGGTTGTCACTTCAGTCTCTGTGAGCCCCTATTTTCCCAGGTTAGTTGGTACTGTGAGTTTTCTCATGCTGCCCTTGACTCCTATAATCCTCCTCTCCATGTAATGCAGGATTTCCCAAGCTGTGCCTAATATTTGACTGTTTCCATCAGATATTCATGGAATGTCCACCCTTTTTGGAAAAGAAACAGGAGTAAATGACAGAAAGGGAAAGACTGGGAGGAAGGGGGCAAGTGGAATCGTTGGTTGGTATGTAAAAATAAACAAAATACATGAATAAACAAAAAAAATAGTATTTCAGAAAATGGTATTGAGAAAACTAGATATGCTTATGTCAAAGATGAGAAAACAGCTGTATTACTCTGTCTGTTAAAAAACCAACTCTGTGTTGATCAATGACCATATTGTGAGACCTAAAAGTCGGAGACTGTTACAGGGAAATGTAGGAAAAACATTTCAAATTACACGCATGACTTTCTGAAAATGATTCCTGTAGCACAAGAACTACAACCAAGAACTGACAAATGAACTTATGTGAAATTAAAAAGCTTTTTAATTTCAAAGAATGTGATGATGTGAAGAAACAGCCCATGGAATGTGAAAAGTAATCACTAAATTACAACTTGCAAAATGTAGAATATAGAGAGAATTTTTAAAAATAAATAGCAAAAACACACATCTAATTAATAAATATTTAAATAATAGACCAAACAGTTTTCAAAGAATGAGGTAAAAGTGCCCAGTAAATAGAAGACATGGTTAATATCCCACTATCAGGAAATACAAATTCCATTGACATTTCCTCTCACTACAATAAGACTGGTTATCTTAACAAAAAAGAATATTAGCAACAAGTGTTTATGAAATTGAAAGGGTAGTCTTAAATAGTGCTTGGGCCAAGAGAAATTACTCTAGACACTGTGGAAATAAGACTCTTCTCCAAAACACTAGAGTTAGAACTAGGATATGATTGAAAGTTTTATATCCCTGGGTATACATATACCTGAAGGATGTTAAATCAACATGTCACAGTGATATATACACATCTGTGTTACTGCAACAGTATCCTCAGCATCCAGGTTGTCAAATCAGCCTTCATGTCTATTGCAGGGTATATGGACAAATATAATGTGACATACACACAATATAGAGTTTTATATAACTATAAGGAAGAATGAAATTGTGCCCTTTGTAAGAAAATGGATGCAACTGTAGATTATTATATAAAACAAAATAATTCCGATTGAGAAAGATAAATATCACATGATTAGTGTCATTTGTGGATCTTGATTTTAAATAGAAACAGAAAGTTATATATAGGGTGTTAGAATCAAAGCAAGAGTGGAAGAGTTGGCTTACCAGGTAAGAACACTTGCTGTTCTAATAGAGGACTAAAATTTGGTTGCATGCCCCGACATTCAGTGGCTTACAATTGCCTGTTAACTCCAGTTCCAAATGATCTGATGCCCTCTTTTGAACTCCCCATACACCCCCACACATGTTACACACTACACACAAACACATACACCTTTTCAAATAGAAATTAGAAACAAAATTATTTGAGGGAATGAGTGAGAACCAGGCGAGGTGGAAAAGTACAAAGGGAGAGTTAGGTATGAATTTGATCAAAGGACATGATGTACTTATTCAAAATATTCCTACATAAACAGAAATATGTTTGATGGATGTATACTAATAAAAATGTAAATTCATGAACAGAATATACAACCTAGTGCTCAGCCTTGAAAATGACCAATTTGATCAAGCTATTTTTCTTAATATAGTTTGTTTCTCATGTATATTTTGATGCACACAGCCTTAACTTATTTAGCCCAATAAAAACAATTAGCGCAATTTTTAATATACAGGAGCAAGTTTTATTCCCTTTCAACTGCACTGTCAAATATACCCAGGCTCCAGACTGTAAAGATAAGCAAATCCTCCCTGTTTATTACAAATACAGCTAAATGCCTCTAAGCAGCACCTGTTCACAGCCTGGTCATGCACAATTAGATCCCCTCTAGAAATTTTAAAATATACATGTATATTTTATACTTACTCTTCCCTAACAGTCTATTTGATTCTGTGTCAAGGCATGTTATCAAATACTTACTCTCTTTAATATTGATATTAAATGAGCTCTAATATGACCCTGTTCTCCTCTCTGGAGTGAAACACAGTTACTATCAGGTTTCTGCGCCTCAGTTGTAGTGTTTGAAAGCCTGTTCCCTTTCTTGCCTCACAAGAAAAGTATTTATTAATTTGGTGTAAGCCTCCACTTCATAATGATATTTTACTAGCACAGGTGAAACGATAATGGACAGCTTTCAGACGAACAACACTCTTTTAGTAACTGGTATTACAGTTTGGTCTACTTCACAATAATAGTAATGACAATGAAAAGGAAGTAAATTCCAAAGATCACAAAATTTGCTAAAGAATGGAAGGACAGAGTCAAAAGGTATTAATACCTTAAAGAAAAAAATAAATTTTGGGGATTGCTTGGGAATTTTCACTTCTTAAGCAAGCACGCCACTTCATTCCACCCCACCCCAATCTTTTATCAGTGGTCACAATCAGTAACAAAGAAAACATTTGAAAAGACTTAAGAATTTCTCAATCACTATCCCAATAATATGTAGATAATTTTTTCATCAGTAATGGCTCTGTGACTGCATCTTTTTCTTTGAAGAAAATTGAAGCTCATACAAATCAATTCAAGCATTCATGCCTCATCAAGCAAAAGGACAGTTTATGAAAATAAAAATGATCCTATATTCATTTGGTAAATTAAACACAGCGCATCCAGACCCAGGACTTCAAAGTATTGTGATTTAAACTAAAATGAACAAAACTTGATTAGGAGAGAAAGGAAGAATTAAAGAATCGTATACACGATAGAAATTATTTAGACTCTTTAGAAGAAGGCATGATTACAATATCTTTTCTTTGAGTTTGTGCATTAGTTTTATAATCAACTGATAGGCTATCATTGAATATCAGAGACTGTCTTGTCTCAAGAAATGCATTAGGATCATAATCATCTTCCATAAATTATTGTAACCTCCTCTATTTAAGTCATATTTCTGTGACTTTGTAATATGCAAAGTAAAATTGATAAGATAAATGTACAAAATTAGTTCAAAATGAGATGAAAAACATGACTTACAGCATGACTGTTTGTAATATAGTAGGCATTCAGTAATTATTAGATGTCTGTGTTTATTTATTAGCAAAATGTTTTGTGAATTTTTTTGCTTGTTAATACTCTAAGGCAAAGATTATAGAACTCAGTGGAGTGCCTGGAACACTTCTGTAGAGTGCTACAGATACTCTTTAAATGGATTATGTGGTCAAATAAGTTTAGGGATGGTGGATTAAGCCCATTTCTTCACCATAAGGATATTGAAAGCTTCTAATAGGCTAATTTCCAAAGTGAATTTCCAAAAGAGAACAGTGAATATAGTGGTTCTAATGCATTTCCTTAAGTAGCACTCTGTCTAATGTACATTTTGAAGGTCTATGTTGCTTCACATATATGTTAGGAAGATTTGTAGCTGCCCTTGAATTGAATGCCAGAGTGTTAAAAAGTACTGTGCTTCCGATTTATTTTCAACCTATTACTGATGATCATGCACAAGATTAAGCAAGTCATTTTAAAACTCTCCTTAACTATCAGAAGTTATGAAAAGGAAGACTATTTTATTTGGGGGGGGGGCAATTTAAAGTTATACTCAGTATCTGAAATGTAACTCTTTTGTTGTCATGCTAACTTTAATGAGGCACTGCAAGATCTTTTTCTCTCACTAGCCTCCTTCATACACACACACACACACACACACGCATGCACGCATGCACGCACGCACACACGCAAGCATGCACCACACAGCCACAAAGAGAGACATGTATCTGTACCTCCCAATCGTCTTCACACATTCTAAATTGAATGTGTATACTACCATCATAATGGAGACAGCTGGGAAGACATTTTGTGCACCCTACCTGGAAGCATGCATCTATGTAATAATCTAGAGAGCTGGGAAGACTCATAGTCAAATCCAGAGCTGACTCAGTGTATTTTATCCCTTGGGTTATAGCTCATTGATTAGTAACGGCACCAAGAGACAATTAAGACACTAAGAGAATACATCATATTAGTAACTACTATATGAGGCAATTTATTTACCATCTGGTTTTGCATAAAAATTATGTGAGCCTTGCTAGAAGTCCTATGCCCTTTCCTATAAGTATTTTTCTAAATGTCAAAGGAGTTTTCATGTATAACTGAATGGAGTTCTGGAGCTCAGAATATTGTAATAAAAAAGTAGTTAGTACTAGTAATTGTTGCCATTTTATGACTCCTGGATCAGATTATCTCTGTGTCTAGGTTTTGTTAAAGCATGAGCCTGTAATTCTTTTGATTCGTATCCCGTTTAACAATTCTGATTATTACTAAAATATATTCTTCTACCTGAAATAATATTACAACTATAAAATACTTTTGTGTATACTGTCATTTTCGTTTTCTATTCTCTTGCCTAACTTTTTTAACTTTTTTAAGAGTGCCAATTCTGTTATGCTTCTTATTTCAAGCTGTTTATAAAGTACAATACCTTAGAATTTTAAAATGTTTTACAGAATTTAATTTGCTAATAATCTTTAGTTTACACTTTATTAGAGATCTATGTTACTGTCAGAACTAAATAGTATATACTGAATATGATGGTCCATGGCTATAATATTAGCAACCAGGATGGCTGAAGCAGGAGAGTTAGTTGTACACGTTAAAGGTCATTCTGGAAATAGTAATTTCCAGGCTAGCCTTGGTAACACTGTGGGACCTTGCTTGAAACTCAGGTGTGAAACAGAGAGTTCCAACACTGTGACAGGGAAGTGAACACAGGCTCTATCCCTTAACCAAGAAGCTATCTGCAATTGATACCTGCTGGGGAAAAGATTAGTTTTCTCCAATGGTGTCCAACTTGGTACATCAGCTGCCTTTCAGGAGAGCCTGTATGCCACAGAGTTCTAGCCGACACTGAACAAATTCAGCATTACTTTTGCACACTTTTTTCTTGGTCTCACTTTGCTTTGTTTTAAAATTTTTTGTCTTCTTGTTAATTTTGCTTTTAGATTTTATTTTCTACTTTTGTGAGGCTTTTTGAGTGTGTGTGTGTGTGTGTGTGTGTGTGTGTGTGTGTGTGTATGTATGTTCTTTGGCCTTTGTTGTTCTTTGCTTGTTTTTGCTATACTTTGTATTTTAAACAGAGAAAATAAGCATAGAGTTGAGCAGAAGTGGAAACAGAAATTATGAGAAAGATTTAGGGAAGGAAAAGGGAAAATATAATCAGAATATAACATGAAAATTGTGTAATTTCTATTTTTAATTAAAAACTAAATAAATAAGATGTCCAAAAGCAATAAAGAGTCTAAATCATACACTAAAGTAGTCACCTTCTGATAATGTGGACATTGGGATGTTTACAGAATTTGGAAACAAGTCAATATTTTCAGTTTTCCCAAGAAACAGTGACAAATAAAAAGTGCTTCATCTCATGCCTTCCGGTTTTTATCTTATTTTATATCAATGTTTCTACACAAAAATTTTAATACAATTTCAAATTATTACTACAAAGGATGTACTTCATCCTGCATTGATGTTAAGCATATTTTATCATTATAATTCATGTAATCACTCCCTCGGTAAAATGCAATACTAAGTGTAATTCATTCAGGGCCTTTTACTAACACACTACATAAAAAAAATAAACTTCTTATTAAGGTGATATGAACATAGACTAAAAGGATACACTCTGGTGGGAGGTTGCCCATTTCTACCTACCCACTTCTTTTCTCTCACTTCTTTCTTATTTATTTCCTTCTTTATTTCTTTCTTGTCTTATTTTCACTTATGACTCTTATTTTATTTTGTAGATTCTTTTCCAATTTGGATTTTTGTTAAATAATCTAAAGGAATATGTACACATAAAGAGTCTGAAAAATTCTAAGCAAAGAAATGCAGAAGCATTTTTTTAAAAGTTAAAAATTGGAGCAAGTAAGTATTCTAGCTACTGAGTTAAAAAGGTTGCTTCATTTGTTTATCCAAGTAGGTTAAAAAAAATCCTACACCTTAGTTATATATTGAACCCTTACTAGATGACACATGCTGTACTAACTCACTTTATCATCATAGTGGCTTGTTGAAATACTCACAATTATTATCCCCATTTTATGAATTAATCAAGAAGGCATTTGAGAAGTAGCATTTTCTGTCCAGTCTTACACAGCCCCTGAACAGAGCTGAAAACTCTGGCAAAAGACTGTGCTAGAGTCCATGCTGCTACTGTATGGTAGAGTCATCTTTCAGTCCTGCAGAGATGTGAGCTTGAAACTGTGTTTCTTCCAGAACCATCCACCAATCTCAGAAACTCAGAGGCTCTGATACTTTTTCTGCCATTCTTATAGTGTACCTTTGCAGGGTAAAGCAAACTTCCTGCTGTGTCCTGGATGTGATTCAAGCTCTGATGGCACACTACATAACAGCACACACACACACACACACACACACACACACACACACACACACACACACACACAATCCAGAAGGGACGGTCTGCAGATAATGTAGCTGTGCACTCTGTGCATCAATGACAAGGCCCCTGAGAGTGATGGCTCTGTGTCAACATACACACATACACACACACACACACACACACACACACACATACACACACACACACACACACACACACACACAATCCAGAAGGGACGGTCTGCAGATAATGTAGCTGTGCACTCTGTGCATCAATGACAAGGCCCCTGAGAGTGATGGCTCTGTGTCAACATACATTGCTTCACACAGCAAAATGGTTCCCAAGTTCAGATTCCCAAACAGAGATTCAAGAGTCATTTTCTTTTCTTTCTTGACATTTCAACTTTCTTGCTAATGTTTCTCCTCCAGCTCAAAGAATGGAGAAAGGCTGCTTTTCTGGCTGACTGGATTATCTGTATAATGAAATCATTAAATGTCTTAAAAACTGAGTCTGAATTTGAAGATGTTAGAAAATTCACAGGAGTCCATTTTTGTGTGATTTTAAAATTATTTTCAATTATAGTTGGAGCACATCAGCGTGTGTAATATAATTTAATGAGGCATAATGCTTCCCTTTGTCATATTGCACTTGGATTGAGATGGGCACCCTTAAGAGGACTGACAAATTCTTGAGTGCTTAACAATCACTGATCCAGTAGACACACTATATCCATGCCACAAATGACTGCCAATGAATGGAAAAGATTTTTTCAAAATAAACCGTGCAAGGCTTCTAAATTGAATGTAATTGTAATTGTTCATCATATTTTAAAATTAGACTTAACAGGAATAGTAAGTTAGTACTGAAACACTAACTTAGATAATAGTTTTAAATAAGGATTATTGATTATGTATGTTCATAAGGAAAGGAAAAGGTCACTAAAATATTGAGAGACTGGTTTTATCAGATCTAGAGATAATTTACATCAGAGAACACAATAAATTTATATTGTGTCTATTATCTGTTTGTATACATGTCCATCAAGAAGTAAATACACACAAGTAGATATACACATAAAAACTTTTGCTTATATATACTTTTTTTCAATATACACCTTTAAAATTTCATATTACTGATTGACTACATTCAATGCCAAAAAAAGAAACTGCTGTAGAATCTACAAACACCTCTCATTCATAATTCTTTTAAGATGCATAAAGGTGAGCATATTGTGATACAATTTTAGTTCGCAGATTGCAGCATTCTCAGAGTGACTCAAAAATCTAGAATTTCTCATTATTTTGGTAGATAGCTCAAGTCAGAGCATACACAACAAAATAATTTAGATGAAACATTTATTTCTTTCCCATAGGATGCTAAACTAAGAATAATGAGGCAAACAAAGTCTGAAAGAACAAGATGCAGAGGAGATAACAGGAGTCTTAAAAAGTTAAGAGTCAAGAGAGAAGAAAGTTTGAATGGTTACAGAGACAAGAATATATAGATGCAACATAGGTAATATTAAAAATATAGGTTCCAATGATTAGGAATAACAGTGGCCATTGAATCATCCAATTGTTAATAGTGTATTATTTGCTTTTCTTAACATTTAGTCCAGAATTAGACTACTTTCTATGTGACAGCAGGTTCATTTTCTATGCACAAGATAAGCCATTCATGACTAGTAATGAGTGTTCTATCATTGTAAAGACCTCATGCAGTCAAGTTCAAAGTAAGAATCATGTATTGTTTTGTGTAGCAGATTATCAGTTTCCATTACAAGGTGGCATTTCCCTTTTTGGATCCTAGAGAAGGAAAAAGGAAGAAAAGATATCTCTGGCCTTTAATACTTCTCCTGAGAATTATGTGGACCCTCTTCATTTGTGTTCTTTCATGAAGTACATGGCTACAAGTATTTGCAAAAAGGAAAAGGGAAGATCATTTGTATTCAAGCACATTGGTAATAAGTGTTATATTGATACCATAAAAATGGTTGGAGATCTTGTGATCCAATCTTCATATGAATGAGGCATCTAGTGGCAGATCGATCCATCAGTAAAGAAGTACTCTGGTAAAGATGGCATGGGAACAGTCCTTTGGTGGATCATTTGTGCCTATGCTAAGGCTATGAGACAGAACACTTTCTGCATGGCACATTCATTGAAGAGGTTCAGCTAACTATATTTGATAATTCTTTGGTAACAGAATATGAATAAACTAATTTTCAAACTACTTTCCAGTTTTGATGATATATAGTTTTACAAGACTATACTCCAAATCAAACTGCTACCATTTTCATGAGTTTGGTTGTACCCATATCAGGGACCAGCCTTGACAAAAATACCTCTTGCCAGGGTAGGAGCATTGGGATCAGAAAAATAGTAAAGAGGTTGAAGACAAGGAGTAAAAATAATAAAACTGAAACAAGATAGTATTGGGAAAAAATTTCAGTGAATACTGAAATCATTCATGTTTAATTTTCTTGCATATCCTGATCATCAGTCAGGGTGGAGTGGCTCTATTTGTAAGGGCCATCTTAATGTCAAAAGGACCAAGAAACTACATCCTGGGTCAAGATGTGTAGCCCTGGTTATTGTCAACAATTCTGAACATGCTGAAATTCTCTGACCTTCAGACATGGTAGAAATAGACTCAAAGTTTTGGGACTCCACATGCCCACTTTCAAAAATCACTGCAGCTGGACTTAATGATTGCTGAGGTTTCTTCGTGCAAGCTGTGAGGAAAGGGAGACCGGATACAGAATGTTTAACCACTCCTCTCAAACAGTTACTTTAGTTCTGACTTAATTGAAATTGGCTTCAGGGAGAACAAAAAGTATAGAGGCTAGACAGGACTAAAGAGGAGGGCTCTAACTATATGGTCATGAAGAAGTCTTTACCTTACCTGAATTCAGGCTTCCAGTGTGAATTCTTTGAGGCCACTGATGACCATGCGCATTACCCCTAACTTGTAACCTGACTTTCTTTGGACTGCCAGCTACTGAATAATGACATAGAGACTCTTATTAATTATGAATGCTTGACTTAGCTTAGGCTTGTTCTTAACAAGCTCTTATAACATAAATTAACCTACATTCTGCCACATAGCTTGTTACCTCTCTTCAGTACTGTATGTCCTAGACTTCAGTGTTCACTGGAGAATTCCCTGTGAAGGACCCTCGGAGAGGACCTTTTCT
>NW_004949096.1:13229570-13234434 GCF_000317375.1 Microtus ochrogaster | reverse complement strand
AATACCCTGTGGGTGTGGTTCTAATTCCACCCAAAGGAGGAGTCAGGACCTGGCATGCTAGGATTTGGAGTCCAACCAAAGTAACTCCCAGGTCAGGGAGACTGGGACAGATGCCAGAGTCTGGGGGCTACACTCGCAACTTAACATTCCAGACTTTTTGGATATAGGGATGACGGAAAATTAAACTGATAATTATGACCAAAAATTTAGACTCCCTTTGGAGAAAGGGCATAAACTCAAGTCTGGCTACTTCCTGCAGGCATAGACTAACATGGAAAGGGGAGAGCCGGGTGTTCCTGGGTCCATGCTCATCCAGAGGTATGGCTGGAAAGGCATACCATGTATTTCTTGTGAAACTCTACTCAGATATCTATTGCTTAGGATGTGCATGTGTGTAATGGACATGCAGGTGTGTATGTATGGGTATGGGTGTATATTCCATGTGTGTGGGCAAATGTGTATGCATGTGTGCATGTGCATCAGCATTCAGAGGACCAGGTGAATACCAGGTATCTTTCTGCATTTATCTCTATCTTATAAAATGGGGAGGGTCTCTTAATCCAGAGCTCACTTGTCCCCTAGGTTGACTGGCCAGTTTGCTCTGAGGATTCAGTCTATGCACTCTCCGTCCTCTGAGATGGTCAGTTGCATTTATTTGTGTTCTATGGGTCCAAAATCTAGTCCTCTAGTCCGTGTGGTTGTTCTGCAAGGACTGAAGTCATTCCGTACTTCACCCACCTCCAGTTCCAATTTGATGTCTCCAGAAGTTTCTAGACCTATACTCTTCCAAATTAAAAACTCCATTTTTTTTGTCCATTTTAGTTTTTGTTTTGTATTTTAAATTTCCTCAGTTTATTTGTAGGACTTCATTTTTTAATCATCTTATTTTACATACCAATCCCAGTACTGTCTCTCTCCCAAACGTCCATTCCCCCCACCTTCTCCCTACCTCATGCCCATCCACTCCTCAGAAAGAGTGGGACCTCCCATAGAAAGTCAACAAATTCTGTCATATCACTTGTGACAGGATCAAGGTCTTCCCCTGTATCTAGGCTGAGCAAGGTATCTTTCCATAGGAAATGGGCTCCAAAGAGCCAGTTTAGGCACAAGGGATAAGTCCTGGTTTCACTGCTAGTGGCTTCACAAACTGCCTATGCCATACAACTGTCACCCACAATCAGAGGACCTAGTTTGGTCTTTTGTAGGTTGCACAGTTGTCAGTCCAGAGTCAGTGAACTCCCATTTGCTCAGGTCAGCTGTTTCTGTGGGTTCCCACATCATGGTCTTGGTCCCATTACTCATAATATTTCTTTTTCCTTTCTATGACTCAACTCCAAGAGTTTTGTCCAGTGTTTATTTGTGGATCCCTGCATCTGTTTCCTACAGTTAAGGGATGATGACAATTAAGGAAGTAGTCAATCTTATTACAGGTAAAGGGCAGTTAAGGTACCCTCTCCTCTATTGCTTAGATTCTTAGCTGGGATCACCCTTGTGGATTCCTGGGAATTTCCCTAGTGCCTGGTTTCTCACTAATCCAATAAAAAGCTCCCTCTTTAAAGGTATCTTTTCCTTGATCTCCCTTTCTGTCCTTCACCCAACTCTACCTTCATGATCCCTCATATTCTCCTCACCCCCTCCTGCCATGCTGCCAATTTACTAAGGTATTTTTGTCTAGTTCACCTATCCAGGGTGATCTACTTGTGTCTTTCTTAGGGTTCTCCTTATTTTCTGTCTTTTCTGGTGTTGTGAACTGTAGGCTGGTAATCCTTTGCTTTATGTATGACTTTTAATATAATAATCAAATCTGAGATTCTGACATATCAATCATAAGACTTCACAGAAGTTCCTACTTTTTTATGCTAGCATTATTATATTTAATTAACTTTAAATATGTCAATTAATAATAATAATGAAATTATGTTTTTTTATGGTTAATTCTTTCTGTTGATCTGGATAGACCACTTTAGTGTTCGATGTTTTCTCATGTTTGTTATAATTCTGAATAGAGAAATATGCTGACTTGAAGTTATAAGGTCATCTACAAAGATGAATATTAGTTCTGAATTGATTAGATTGGTTATTTTTTTAATTAGCTGAAGTATATGCCAGTGTCATAAATCTAAGCAAATGGTTTTCCAGAATTTTAAATTACTGAAAAACATGAGATTATAATTTTAGGTAATTCCATACTTCCTTGATGCAGAATTTACCACCTGCCAATGCCAACTTGGCATGCTAATATGCATGACAAATTAATATAATATGACAATTAATAATCATCACTATGCAATTTGCAGATAAATGGAAGTAGACAGCATAGAGGAAAAAAAAGTATATCTAAGATAGATTTTTACACTATTAAAATGATTGGTCTTAGGTAAAAGTACCAATGTCATCAATCCTAATGGTTAAAAAGGGCTATTTAAAAGAGTGATCCATATGACTGCAGAATTCTAAGGGCAGCAGTGTTTCATAAATAGAATATACCCAGGGGAAGGTGATAAAATGGACCTTTTTTGTCATCTGATTCTTTAATGAAATTAGAACTTAAGTTCCAGAGAATAAGGGTAGATGAACAATTCAAGTATGGAAAATTAAATGCATAGGAAATGAGAAATAAGTTGCTTCCATTTTATCTTCCCTGACTTGCATGGGAAGTCTCTAAAGTATCACTGAGGTGTGTAGTAAAGGAGCACAGACAGGCAACTTCCCACCACCCAACTAGCTTATATTCTGAAATAACAACACACAAATTATATTCATTTAAACACTGCCTAGCCCATTATTTCTAGCCTCATATTGGCTAACTCTCACATCTTAATTAACCCATTTCTATTAATGTGTATTGCCACTTGGCTGTGGCTTACCAGCATGAATCTAACCAGTGTCTGTCTCTCTCAGAGAGAGAGCCATGGCATCTGCCACACTGCCTTCTTCCTCCCAGAATTCTGTTCTGTCTACCACGCAAATCTAAGGGCTATCCTATCAAAAGGCCAAGGCACTTTCTTTATTTAACCAATGAAAGTAACACATAGACAGAAGACGCTCCTACACCAGAGGTGAATCCAATGGATGTTCACTTGAGGAACTTACATAGAGAGAGTCATGCTCTCCATCTTCTGGCATCCAGCCACAATTTTAGTTAAACAACTCTGCACAGATAGATACCTATCATTGAGGGGTGAGAAGAGAGAGGAAGAATCACAGCAGAAGCAATTATTTGAGCCCCCTTCTATATAGATGTAGTTATTACTTCACTTTTTTCAGAGGTAGTAGGTATACTACTCAAATAGCACTTTCTATCACTGGGGAAAGAAGACTGGGGGTCTCATAGTTGCCTGAGATCCATGTAAGTGACATTTTAGTCCAAGAATTTGTTAAGTAGTATCAAAACAAACCTTTACTAATTTTAAATGTACACCAGAAGTTGAGATAATCATTCTATGTTTTCTTCTATGATTCATATGAGAAAACAGTCTTATCTTGCATAAACATCCAATATTTTGTTTAACTACAATTTAGATCTTTAGATCACTTCAACTACAGAGTAGTTGCATATTTAAAATATACCTGGAAAAAATAAAATAAGTATTTACACATGTGCAATAAAGAACAACTGAAGTCTTAAGTGAATTTGCCATATTGCACAAGTATCAAAAGAAATGTATATATTGTAAAAATGCAAACAAATGCCAAGGGAAGAACTCACAGAAGACAATGCAGTTAATGGTACAGTTCATTGTTACTTTTTAGACAGATTACTCAGTCTTTTATGATAAAAGGAATCAGTGAGAAAAGTAAAAAGTAATCTTTTTCAGAACTTTCAAGTTGTCCCAATTGAAACACATAACTACTGAAAAAAGAATAACAAATATATCCCAAAATCTATCCCCTATCATTCTGTAATAGTGGAATATATGTAAAGGCAGGGAGTGGAGGAGGAGAAGTCTGGGCAGATGCTGGGATGATATTATAATCTTATCTAAAGAGCACTCATTTGTAGTAAATTGCTCATGGCTATACATCTACCTTATAACTAGCTACTATGACAGCAAACCATTACTCTTCTAAAGAAGGGTAACTCTAATGAAAAGATTCTCAATCATACCAATAAAACAAGATCAAGAGAGTCTTTGTTTTTTTTAAATAGACAACTACAAAAAATCTAATAAGAGATAACAAAAATGTTGGTATCAAAATATTGAGAACAGCCTGTCACTGACACCTTGACTTAATTATGATCTTTAAGAATAGCCATGCAATAAGAGGCCTTTATTATTATGATATTTTTTACAGAAAAAAATTTCTCACAGCATATTCTAATCATGATTTTTCACTTCTCCACTGACCCAATTCAATACCGTTTTTTTCTTGTTCTCTTTAGAAAAGAAACAAAAACAAATAACTTTTAAAGAAGAAAAATATAAGATACAAACAGACACACACTAATTCCAAAATACATTAAATCATGAAATCTAAAATCATAGCCTTAACTTTTCTTGGAAAGTAAAATGTATGTATAACAAAACTCCTGTTAAAAAAATCTTTAGTTTAGTAGTTTTAGTATTTTTCTGTTACCATAAATTATTGTGCATCTTGAAGGCATAAGTCACAAAAAATGCCACACCAGTTTGGAATTATGATTAATAGGGTGGTATTTATTTAAAGGGGAAAAAACTAACAGATCACCTTCCCAGACAACAACCCTCTGCGCAACCAGGAAGGGAGTCTAGTCGCCAGCGGAGCAGGAAGTGAAGAGAGAGAGGAGAGGGAAGTGGCCGCTTTTTTAAAGGGAGAGAGACCACACTCCAATAGGCTGGTATCTCAGCGGCTATAGGCTGGAGGAGCGGGAGGACCTCCCGCA
>NW_004949096.1:13223442-13228627 GCF_000317375.1 Microtus ochrogaster | reverse complement strand
CAAATTAAGGTATCCCCATAATCATATAAACCTTGTATGATGTAATCCATTGTATGAGTAAATATAAATTTACTAATCCATTGTATTAGTGAAAACAACGCAGTAAAATTTGCATTAGAAACGAAAACTGCCATATTACCTATTATCCAGCAGGTGGTGCTGTTGCTGAGTCGCGATGAAAACGGGGTCCTGTTTCAGTGCCTTAGTAGATGTTAAAAACTGGAAAATGCAAGTTTCTCAACAAATTAAATGTAATTAAATCAATTCCAGAAGATGGAACCAGAAACCCGGAATCCAGGGGTAGAGAAGAGCAACCTGGAAGCTGCTTATGCCTCCACATGTCAGAGTCACCCTGAGGGGTTGCAGCTTTCAGCAACTGGCATCCGCATGCTCTGGTTCACGCCACTTAAGAGCTGTGCTTGCAAGGGAGATTTAAAAACGACTCAGAAAATAGCAAACCATGCAGGCAGAGACTACACAGGCCTGTGGAGTTTAAATCCACGTGGGGAGGCAGACGATATGGTTTGTGGGGACTGGAAGTCAATCTGAGGTGTCTAAAGGGAAAATATAAAGAACTGCAGCAACAAAAGCCAGTGTGTGATGATTTATATTAAGCTGCTGGCTCCACGCACAAGACACAGGCTACAAGGCCGCCATCGAGGCTGAGGAAGGGAGGCTAGCGCCAAGCCAAACTCGCGGCCAGCAGCCGAGCGGGGGAAGGAGAGGTCCTAAAACCAAACGCTGGGTGCCATCTGAAGGCGTAAGTCACAAACAATGCCACACCAGTTTGGAGTTATGATTAATAGGGTGGTATTTATTTAAAGGGGAAAAAACTTACAGATCACCGTCCCAGACAACAGCCCTCTGCGCAACCAGGAAGGGAGTCTAGTCGCCAGCGGAGCAGGAAGTGAAGAAAGAGAGGAGAGGGAAGTGGCCGCATTTTTAAAGGGAGAGAGACCACGCTCCAATGGGCTGGTATCTCAGCGGCTATAGGCTGAAAGAGTGGGAGGACCTCCCGCAACAGCATCTGTCAATAATTTACTGATTTTCCAAGCCCCAAGGAACTATTACTCTATCTATGTACATTTTCCTATCTTAGCCTTTCATTATCTTGAAGGTCAAGTAAACAAACAAATAAAAACTATTCCTATGCTATTAAATTTACTTTCACTAGCTTTTGTTTTTTGAAAAGTCTAACTTCTTTATCCATAAAGAACATAGGTTTTTTTTTCATAAAAAAGAATGTATTTTTTTATTTAATATTTCTGGAGTAGTTTAAAAATCCCTGGGGTTTTGATATTAACAAACTATGCAGTAGAAAATGTTTCTTCTTGTATTTTTAAAATATTTTTATATTATAACTGAAGGTATGAGTGCATAAGAGTTGATATTAATTTTTCTATTAGTAGCTGGTGATTTTACCATCTTGAAAATATTTAAATTGCTAATTCAATTTGTTAGTTCTTGTTGTTCATTAAACATTTATTTATTTTTAAGATATTATTGTTTAATTTTTAATTATGTGTATATGTATGTGTCTATGTCTGTGTGCACAGTTGTGCCTGTGGAGGCCAGAAATTTCCAGATGTCCTAAAGTTGTAGTTACTGGCAATGTTGAGTTGGCTAATGGAAGTGCTGGAAGTAAACTCTGTGGTCCTCTGCAAGATTCTTATATGTACTCATGTATAGAGCCAGTCCTCTAACTCATATCTCTTCATGTTTAATCAGTCTGTAAATTCAGTTTCCTACAACTTTGCCTGTATCATGTAAATATTTGAAAGTATTGACATATTTTTTCTGATTATTTCTTTATAATATTCTATTTTTTTCCAAAGTTAAAGGTGATGTCTTCCTTTTATTTCTGATTTTTGACATCTGAGCTTTCTCTTTTTTGTAGGTTGTTTAGATAATGTTATTGTTTTTCAATTTTGTTGATTTTTTTTAATGAATCATATTTTGATACTGTGGTAATTTTTTCCTATCATTTCAAGTATCTACTTCATTTACTTTTACTTCAATTTTCATTCTGTTTCATGGAGTTTTTAAAATTTAGATTGTCTATCTTTTTCTAGATTTCCTAGGTTAATTTGAATCCATTAATCGGGGATTTTTAAAATAAAGCCTTTTATAAATGGCAACTTCATTCTATAAACTGTTTATTTTACATTTCATAAACTTTGGTGTATGAGGTTTTCAATTTCCTGTACCTTAAGATTTTATCCAGATTGTTTATGATTTTTCTTTGGTCCATCTGTTATTTGAAGTTTAGTACTTCACATCCACAGTATTTGTAAATATCTTAAATTTTCTTCTGCTACTAAGTTCACATTTTTCGTTGTATGTAGAAATCAGGCAACAGGCAATCCTAATTCTTTAAACATAATTACATTTGTGTACCCTTGTGTACATTATGCTGGAATACCAAACTTGGTCTTGAACAAGTTATAGGAATCCTGTGCCATTGATCTCCAGCCCCAGACTGGAGCATGATTTAACTCAAAGTCTTATAATTATAACTCCCTGAAATGTTGATTTGTAAACCTTTCATATAACTCCTTTATCTGGGATTAGGGGACAGTCATAGCACGAAAGACTATAGTTAAATCCATATGTGTATAAACAGAATATTTTATTTTTTCAATTAGTTTTGAAACTTATTTTTAAAAATTCATATAAGAGTACTAGGCTCTTGTTTCTTAAATATCTTTATTTTTAATTTCAGCTGTTGTGGTGGTTGAAAACAAATGACCTATGTAGGCTCATATATTTGAATGTTTGGCCATTAATGAGTGAAACTACTTGAGAGGGATTAGGAGGTGTGGCTTGTTGGAGTAGGAGTGGTCTTTTTGGGATAAGTATTTTCACTGGGGATGGAATTTGGTATTTCCAAAGCTCAATCCAGGCCCAGTTTCTCTATCTATCTGTTTCCCACAGATCTGAGAATAGAGAACTGAACCTCTGAAACTGTAGGCAAGCCTGAGTTACATGCATTCTTCTATAGGTGTTGCCATGGTAATGATATTTCTTCACAGCAATAGAACACTAAGACAGGTTTATAGATAATATAAAAAATGACAAATTCATATCTGTAAAATACCTAGTAGATAACTATATAATACAGATAATATGAGTATATATGAATATCTATACATAACACACATATACATATACATACTCACACTACAATTCTATTTTATAAAAACCAGATATTTTATTTAACCACCATCAATACTCTTAACAAAAAAAATAAAAAAATCCATGGCTGTTGAAATTGTTTATAATTTATAGCGTATACATTATAATTCCTGTATAATAAAAATAGATATAAATCAACCAAGTGTAGTTGCAGGTAAAAATGGGTCAGGAAGAACATAGCTAAGGCAATGGTTTTCCTCATATGCTTTGTCTCACATCCACACATATAATAAAGAATGATTACATAATTATCAGATGTTGTTAGCCATTACTTTACTCCTCATGATAAATATAACTAGGGATGCACATAAAAATGCTGCCCTATATAAAAAAGAATATGCTTTAAAAGATAATTAGCTAGATTTTATTGGGTATCCAAGTTAATTACTAAAGTGGAAATTAAACTAGGATTTTATCCTCTCTGTCAGGAGTACCAGAGAATTTCTCTAATATTGAAATACATTTCTCCAGATATTAACTTTATACCAAACTTTGTTGTCTTCTTTCTCATATAAAAACCTCCCACTATATTTATTCCAAGATATTGCTACTCTCTTTTCTTCTTGGATAGTGTCATGAAAATGATAAAACAGTGAAAGTAATCCACATTTCAGCCTAGTGTGGGATATTGTTTCATGAAAGCAGTGATGTAATTCTAAGTTATAGTTAGGAGGTTAATTATCAAGAATTCCTTGTGCTGGAAAAAATAAAGTGGCTTGGACAATTTATTTAATTTGGGAACTATTAAAATTTTCAGACTTTTAAATAAAATGCTTGGAATAAAAAAATTGCTAAAATATCTTTGAGAATTATTTTAACTTACTAGTGTAAATGCAATATACAGGACGAAACTTTATTCTTGTTTATTTATTCTGCTAGGAAAGACAAACACCTTCCCACAAACCAAGTGTCTAAGATCATTTTCACTATTTCCTTTTTTCTCATTTAAAATATTTTTATTAATTCTTTAAAAAATTGATATATTTTATTTTTAATACTGTTTACCTCACATGTCTGAGATCCTTCCCCAATTCCATTTCCACCATTCTAGTCAGTGTTTTATTGCTGTGAAGATATTGTGACCATAGCTACCTTTATAAAAGAAAAAAATTATTGGGTTTTCCTTACAGTTTTAGAAAGTTTAGACTATTCTCATTATGGTAGGGCACATGACAGCATGCAGGCAGCCATGGTGCTGGAGATGTAGCTGAGATTTCTACATCTAGATCTGAAGGTAGCATAAAGAGAAGCAAACTGAGCCAGGCGGTGGTGGTGCACGCCTTTAATTGCCTTTAATCCCAGCACTCGGGAGGCAGAGACGGGCGGATTTCTGGAAAGTTCGAGGCCAGCCTGGTCTACAAGAGCTAGTTCCGGGACAGGCACCAAAGCTACAGAGAAACCCTGTCTCGAAAAACAAAACAAAAACAAAAAAAAAGAGAAGGAAACTGGGCCTGGCTTTGTCTTTTAAAATCTTAAAACCAGAGAGGGGAGAAGGGGAAGGGAGACGAAGGGATAGGGAGCATAGAGAAACGTATAGCTCAATTAAATCAATAAAAAATTAAAAAAATAAAGTCTCAAAGCTAATAATTAAGTTATATACATCCTGCAACAAGGCTACACCCACTTCAACAAAACCACACCTTCTCAAGTAATGCCAATCCCTGATGAGTAAACTTTAAAATGTATGAGACCGGTTTTATCGCATGCTTTTTCAGACCCAGGCCAGCTGGCCTTGGTGAGTTCACGATAGAACATCCCCATTGTCTCAGTGTGTGGGTGCACCCCTCGCAGTCCTGAGTTCCTTGCTCGTGCTCTCTCTCCTTCCGCTCCTGATTTGGACCTTGAGATTTCTGTCCGGTGCTCCAATGTGGATCTCTGTTTCTGTCTCCTTTCATTGCCTGATGAAGGCTAATATTCAGGAGGATGCCTATATGTTTTTCTTTGGTTTCACCTTCTTATTTAGCTTCTCTAGGATCACGAATTATAGGCT
>NW_004949096.1:13221495-13222686 GCF_000317375.1 Microtus ochrogaster | reverse complement strand
GAGGGAGGGGGACTTGATGGGGGAGGGGGGGAGATGGGAGGCAGTGGTGGGGAGGGGGCAGAAATCTTCAAAAAAAATAAATAAAACATATGAGACCATAGGAGCCATTTTATGCAAATAACCATACTTTCCAACTGTAAGAACTATCTTTAAAATATTTGAAGTCATTAAATCTTATTAGTATTGCTATATATTTTTACATGAGTAACCAACCACTGGAGTTTGTCAGGCCTATTAGAAGCCATACCCTTAAACAAAGTAAATTCCCCCAAAAGCTATCAATTACCAATAGTTCTTCCACTAAGGGTCGGAATTCCTGCTCACCCCCTCACTCAATGCTGGGATTTCGTCTGGATTCAGGTTTGCAGGTCTTATAAATGCTGGCACAAGTGCTGTGAGCTCATGTGTGTAACTGCCCTGTTGTTGTCTTTGAAAAACACTATTTCTTTGAAGTCATGTGCCAACTCCATCTATCTTTCTGTTTCCTCTGTAGTGATCATTGACATTAGAGAGGAACAGAGTATGGTATAGATGTCTCATTTGGGTCTGAGCACTCCATAGTCACCTTTGTGGCCATTATCTTTCTGTTAATCCCCATTGTGAGTAGCAAAACCTCAAACAAAGTTTCAATGTTTGGCATAAGTAGCATTAAATGCTTCACATAGAACTTAAAACTTCCCCAGGTTTGAATAAACCTTCTCATGAATAGCCAGCAGCCTTACTGACTATTAAGCGAGGCGTTTTGGAACTGTGATTCATGTAGTTTGGCAAGAGCATCTAGAATGCACTTGATGTTTGTGCATATCATTGGCAGTCAGATTCAGACACTGCAGTTATTGAGATGAATCCAGCTTCTCCACATTTGTTCAGGTAAATGTCTGGACAGAAATTTCCATGTAGAGACAAAAGATTTTCTTATGAGGAAAGATTTTCAGATTTATAGTTTTAAGTAAGTTTCTAGACAGTAAGTTTTCCCCGTAACATTTTCTTTTTCTTTTTCTTTGTTTTTTTAAAGTCTGTATCTGCACTTAATATTAATTTCTCAAATCATGGTCTCTTTTCAGGTTTTTGTCACTAGAATGAAATACCCAGGCAAGAGAGTGCTGCAAAAAAGTCTTAGTTTGCAATTATGAAGGCTGAAAGAATACAATTGGTTCATTCTACTAATATAGTCTCTGACAAGGGTTCCAC
>NW_004949096.1:13210462-13221147 GCF_000317375.1 Microtus ochrogaster | reverse complement strand
AAAAATAGAAGCTCAATTTATTAAGAAAATCAGATCATATAAAATTTAGTTAATGTTATTGATGGTTCTTTGAACTCAGACCATTTAATTCAAGTAAAAAATTAACTATAAGTAAGGAAACGACTTGCAAATAAGTAAACATTTAGGTAATAAGGAACAATATGGGGTTCTTTTGGTAATTATATTGTTCATTTATAACATTACAAGTTTAAGAGGAATATTAATTCAGTTAAATTCTGAACACATGTTAGTCAGAATGTACTAGTGAGAAAGCAGTAGTTAAGACAAGGTTGTTATTATAATACTAAAACTATTAAACATAAATAGCTAAATTCGAAAGTTGGAGTTAAAAGAGGCCCTGATTAAAAAAAAAACAAACAAACAATCAAAAAAACTTACATTTGTGGCAATCTGGGCTCTCATATTCATTAATGTGCCCTGTGAGAAATAATGTAAGCTCTTCTGTCATCAATTTATCATTTGCAAAAATACCTCATACAAAAAAGATTATCTAATTTAGAATACTATGAAGTACCTGGTCCACTGAATAAACTTCAGATGTTAGTCATTTTATAACTCATAGATCCTACTTGCTTGACAATCCCAAATAAAAGTTTTAGCAGAATTTGTTGTTTTAGCAGAACTTGTTGTTCTAACTCCTGGACAGTTGTCCACATTTTGTCTACTTTGAGTTTTAAATAAATACATTAGGTGGACATAGATATTAAATCTTTCTGAGTGAAGAGTCCAAAAAACTCAGCTAACTGAAAGAATAAAATTGGAAATGTAGTTTGACTCCACATTCAGTTCTTTCTCTGTTCTAATGATAATGTATTTAAATATTTGAACTCGTCAGAAAGGAAAACCCTAAAATGAGTCTGTGTCTGCATCAGACAAAGCTTTTTATAGGTGGGAAATGCCAATCAATGCACTGTTACTGAACTATAAAAAAGGTAGGCTAGAGAAATGACTTCTAGAACACTTAGTTGGAGCAGTTTAAGCTAGATGTCCAGTAATCTTTTTTTTTTCCTATACTTTGCATCTACCCCCTCATTAATTTGGCTTCAACGTCAAAAACTAAACCACAGCTCACATTTGCAAAATGACTATGAATAGCGGCAATTACCATCACTTTTATAATTCAAAAATGCAATAGAACAAAGACTTAAGGCTTATGAATCTATGGCCCAACTTAGATTATGTATTCAAGACTGACTTGTCTGTGGTTATGAGTAGAATCCCAGACTTATAAAAACAGGATGTGTGACAGATTCCTAAAAAGCATTTGAATGATAAGGGTAAGAGGAAAGCACTTATGCGAACCAACCAGCAAACACAATGTGTTATTTCCAGGAGAATCAAGGGTAGAAATCAGCTTATTGATTCCACTGTGGCATCATTGATACAGGTAGAAGTTTATCAAATGAGATTTTATTATTTTTTACCTACTTTGGATAGGGAATTCAAAGCAATAAGTGTTTAGAAATAATGAGTGTAAATGTAGTGTTCAAACAAGAAATCTCAAAAAGAAAACCTATCATCAATTTGTTTCACTAATGAAGAGTTTTTAAACCCCATTCATTAAAAAGAACATCTCTACTGCCAAGAGATTGCAGCTGTGCACAAGAGGATTCAATTCCCCTCAGCCTGGTGCATCCTCAGAAGAACTTCAGACTGTGTTGCAAAGGATCCATTACTTTTAGGAATAAAGTGGAGAAAACATAGCTGTATTCTCGATCATACAGGAACTATCATATGATTATCCTTTATTAATATCTTTATGATTCTTCATGAACATGTAATGTTCATAAATAGATAAATCCTTCTACCACTTAAAAAGTGAGGTGAGAAAATAAGGACATCATCAATATGTGTTTAACATGAAAACTTCTGCCAGTCTTTCATTTCACTTTTCACAAGAACAAAACAATTTAAAAGCATGGGAGAGTCTAATCATTTCATCAGAACATGATTAACCCATTTTTCTGATCTATGTTAGCCATGTGGCTCAGTACCTTTTTTTGGTGGGGCAGATCACATCCTGCTGCTTTGGTGGTCTGGGCAGGAGTGGGAGGTATCAACTTCCTCCTTCCCAGAATTTTCCTGTTCTCTTTGCATCATTTCTACTTCCTGTCTGGTTTTCCTGCCTATACTTCCTGCCTGGCCAATCAGCGTTTCTTTAAAACATGATTGACAGAATACAGACAATTCTCCTGCACCAGAAAGTCATTGATTTATTAAGGCATAGTTTTCCCACTCTATTCTATGCAATCTTCCTAATTACAACTTTAGAAAACATAAAACCCAAGGGTCTTTCCTCATACAACTTCCACCCTAATAGATGACTAATTGAACATTTTCTTAAAACCAACAACAACAACAACAACAAAAACAGCTACACAGAAATTAATTTTGGTTTTGGTATCAGATTATCTCTGCTACACAAATTCAGATTTGTCACTGTGCCACTGTAAGAAATGGATTATGTATAAGCACTTGCATAAGGGTGCAGAAAAAATTTCAAGCAATAATGGAGTAGATAATGTGGGGTCCAATAGCCATAACTTTCCAGTTGACTTAACAGGCTGCTGCTTGAGGTTCTGTACAAACACTTGGAGAACACAGTTCAAGTTGCAGATCCTTTGTGCTTGCTTCTGTGAGTTTACAGTCATTACTTCTAAAGAGTTGCAAGAAAATAAATGGAACAGATAAAACAATAGCCCAATTTTAATGTAGAAAACTAAGAAATATCATTTAATTATTAGCTTATTTTCTTTATTTTACAAAGGATAAAACAGGTCAAATTGCAAACCATAGCTCTTCATTCCTTTGTTTCCGGTTCTCTAATTCCTTATGCTCCATCAAAACAGAGTTAATTAAAAAAAAAATAACCTGGTAGATTTTAAGAGTTAAGGTCACTGTGATCCCAAATTGATTTTCTTTTGATTAAGAATACCTATAAATATGTGTTTGCTTAGAATACTGGAAGAGCCTTGATCCAAAAAAAAGGGGGGGGGGCAAGTTACACTTTTTGTCAGATAAGCTGCATGTAGACACAACAAATATTTATTGATACAGTATTACTACCATATGCTGACAGGCACCTCATCTGTTGCCATAACGTAGCTACTTGATAATGCATGATGAGCATGCATATACAGGGGATATGTAGTGAATGTTTCCATTGACTACCAAGAATGAGAGAACTGAACCACACTGTATCTCTATGTGTAAGCTTTTGAATAACCTCCATACTTATTTCCAAAATGGTTGTACTAATTTATTTAAGATTCTTTATGATTTTCCACCACACATTCTTGCTTAGCTAGTAATAATGTTACAGGTTGAAGCCACAAAACTTTGGTAGTTTTGTTTCCTTGATGGTAGTTTTTCTATGTGGGCAAAAAAGGAATCTCAATATATTTTTGATTTGCATTGCCCTTTTGGCAAAAGACACTGAACATGTTTTATACATATTTATTGGTCATTAGTATTTCTTTATTTGAATTATGTCTGCTTAGTTTATTTGCATGTATTTTGATTGATTTCTCTATTCTGTGGTGTTTGGTCCTTCTAGTTCTTCTTGTTGCATATGTACACAATGGAACATTATTTACCTCATAATTCCATAGGGAGTGACACTATTAGGAAATATGACTTTGTTGGAGTGGGTATGACCTTACTGGAGGGAGTGTGTCACTTTTGGGGCTGGCTTTGAGGTTTCTAATGCTCAGGTTACTGCCACTGTCTCAGTCATCTTCTTATTCTCAGCTCCAGTACCTTGTCTGTCTGCATACCATCATGCTTTCTGTCATGATGATAAAGGATTGAACCTCTGAAACTATAGGGAGTCATCCCAGCTAAATGGTTTCTTTATATGAGTTGCCAAAGTCATGGTGTCTCTTTACAGCAATAAAAACCCTAACCAAGACAGATGGGAAGAATAAGAAACCATCAGTGTCATGATAACATAACATAAACAAACAAATAGTAAGAACAATGAAAGGCAGGTTTTTCTGACTGTCAGTAACAGGTGAGCACAGAAGGTAAGAAATGATACATAAAACAGGTCTAACCATGGATCTCTAGGAGCTTCCCACTCCCATCTCTTCATTTGTCTGATGTGAACCAAAAGGCACTTCAGTTAATTGTGGTAATTTTGGCTAATGTTTTCAATGTTCTTGCATAAAACTTTGTCATAATTGTGTATATATTTATTCTTGTTATGTATAACAAATGTTTTTTATTGATGTATGGTATTCTTTATGAACATTATGACAGACCCTTATCCTTTACCAAGAACACTATGATAATTTTAAGTTACATTTAAAATACTTGTTAAGTTCCCCATTATACTCTCACCATAAAGAAGGCATTGTCTTTTGGAATTATGGGACAGCCAAAGGGAAAGAATTCCTAAGAAACCAGTGCAAATGGAGGAATAGTCCCAATTCTTGCATCATTTCTCCTCTCATGTTTTCTTTGAGCTTTTCTAAAAGGCATCTACAGCATTATAGATTTTATCTGTTTTATCTATTTGTGAAGCACATAAACACAGGATATGTAAGCCTGACCTAATATTTGGTACTGTAATTGCTTGGGTGGCTTGGCACAATAGCTGGGATATCTGCTGTGCACTGCTTCTAAAAATGCAAACGAGGCAGCCACAGTTTGAGCAGCATATGCTGCTCATTGGCTGCCTGGTTACCCTGACTAAGTTCATTAATATAAAGCATAAACAAAGCCTAGATGACTGGAGCTGGCCATTTTGTTGCAACATATGGTGATGCTGTCCCAGATATTTTTATCCTACTCCCACCCAGATGTTTAGTCTCTTGATATTCATCAGTTTTAGCTGGCAGACAAGGTATTAGAGAATGCCCTTGTGATTTGGGGAGAAATACGGTAGTTTTTTTTTTTTCCAGTACCTTGCAAAAATAGGTGGTGATAAATTAATAAGACACCTAATGCCTTCTTTAAAATTTTTCATATTTTAAATAAAGAGGTAAATCTCTATTAATTTATTGTCATTCCTTCTTCACACTCCCTTGAAATTCTTAACTATCAAGCAAAGTGAAATGTGCCCTCTTTTTCCTCAAAAAGATATATTTATACCAAATAAAATATTTTAGCCAATATGATTTGCTGCCCAAATGATTTACTTAGTTTCCTCTTTAGCTGTACACAATTGAATACAGAGCTCCATTATATTCAAGGAGTGTCAGTGTCAAAGAACACCAACATGAAGAGTATAAGAATAGCACAACAGATAAGTGTGTTGCTGGAATTCTTTCCTCAATGGACTGGCTTCTTAGACTTGTATTAGAGACTGGATTCTCATTGCTTCTACGATTTCCTCATAATATTTTTGTTTAGTTGGCTTTCATGGAATACTGTGTAGACCTCTCCTTTCCTCAGTACTGAGCAGTCGTGTTTCTTCGCATTCCTTGAATTCTCTGTGGATATGAAAATATGTCCTAGATTTGCCTATTTTTGCCTCATTGACAAGGTTAAAGTTATCAATTCTACCAAACAGCAGGAAGACAGAGTGTGCCCTCCATGTAGCCCCAGTCAAAGCTCTAGGGTAGCTGAGAAATCGGCAGTGCTTTAATAGGAAAAGAAACAGTGCTGAGTATAATAGTAATATGCCCTATCCATGTGGAGCTTTTCATCCTAAAATGCTGAGACATTCTGCCAACACCCCTGGCACTAATCCTGAGTGGCATGGATGATTATGAACATTTTGTAGGTGGAGAACCAGGAGAGGGCTGGGCAAGTCACAATCCAAACAAACAGGGTCATAGATGAGTGACATGTTGAATTTTCAACTGTACGGTCAGATGAAAAATTGAGAAAAGAAGTTTAAACTTCTGCTTTCATACATTTTGAACATGGTCATTCTCTCCATTTTGGATTGTAACATTTAGAATTACTTAATCATTCATTCACTGAAGTTTCAAAATTTTATTAATTACTATATTTACTCTATAACTCACAAAGCATTTAAAACTGGCTTTTCCTTCCTCTTTGAAAATATTTCATTTCCAAGATATCTTATAGTCCCATTGTTTTCTAACTAGCTCCTTAGGATCTTTACTTACTCATTCTTTGTGTACTTAGACCAGTATTTTGAAAATATCTTTGTTTTTCAAATGTCACGAATGCATATGTTGTAAAACTGAACACAGACATCCCTCCGGGTTCAATCATGTATGTCAATTACTTCTCTTTTTTTGTGAGTTGTCAATTATTGAGAGATAGCTATGGGCAGTAAGTACATCTCAGTGAATTCACCTCTAAAGATAAAAGTTATCTCACTTTTCATCACTCAGTAATTTTTGGCTGTCCTTCCCCTACTCATCTGATGTTGATGTATGAAGTTTTACATATTTTTCCTGAATGTTGCTTGAGGCTCTGAAAAATTCCTTCTGACAACTTTATTGTCTTTTGAACAATCTCTCCATCCTGATCTCATATAGGATGTGACTAATTCATGTCTTAAAACACATTTTTCTTCTCAGTTTCAGAATAGTAATAGCTATGCAAAGCTATACATTGTTTTTATTTATAATACACAAAGCAGTAAAAAAATCTGTGCCATTAATCAGAAATAAGTTAAAGCATTTAAAAAGCATCAAACTAGGTATTATATATGTACCTATCACAATGTTTAAAGGGTTTGCAGAATTACAAGCTGTGTAATATAAGTGCTAGCTACATAGAATGTGACAAATAAAAGCTAAAATCTAAAAACAGTGTATGAGATGTGGTGTCTATTGTAGATGATTCTGTGTTTTGTAGATATTTGGAGTATACTGTTTCAATACCTCTTTGTTGTACGCTTATCATTGTTTACAATTATTTACACTCATCAGTAAAGAGATTTACTAATTTATTTACTTGTTTGGACAAAAGCACATTGAGAGAACATTTATTCTTTGAATGGCTCAATCAGACTTTTAAAATCAAATTCATGTGATAAATGAGATTAAGGAATTCAGACCGATGTGGGATTCCCTGCTGTATGCTGTGAATATCACTGGTTAATATGGGAACTGCTTTGGGCTTATAACAGATCTACAGGGGAACAGAGTTAGGCAGTGGGGAGAGGGAAATAAACAGAATGAGGGGAGAAAGGAGGCCGAGCCAGGGAGAAGCCATGGAGGCGCCACCGGAGACTGAAACATTGAAACTTTGCTGGTCGGCCATGACCTCATGGTGCTGCACAGATTAATCGAGATGGGTTAAATTAAGATATAAGAGCTAGCAAATAAGAATTTAGAGCTAATGGGCCAAGCAGTGATTTAAATAATATAGTTTCTGTGTGATTATTTTGGGGCTAAGCATCTAGGAACTAACTAGCAGACAGAAAGAAAACACAGAGATATTGAATATTGTTTTGGAAATGGCCAATTTGTCCCAAATGCCCTGCAACCTTTTTCTTTTAAGGTTTCAGGACTTGAACATCTCTGTTTGCTTTTCTGTAAGTCCTGCATTTTCTCTATTTTTTGCTATTGCTGTTAAATTTACACATATGTACACTCTTCATACTGATTATTTCTACTTTCTTCCTCTCTGATACTTCTGTTTTCTCTCCACTGTCTAGTCGGGTGATAGTGGCACACACTTTTGATCCCAGCACTCAAGAACAGGAAATAGATCTACAGTGGTAGTTCCAGGACAACTCAGACTACACAGAGAAATACTGTCTTGGAAAACCAAAAACTCTAGTGGCTTCATGGCCAGTTTTTGTTGTGTGACCCACCAAAATTAAATAGAAATGTGGGCCCACAGGTAAAGATGATGATTCTTCCTGTCTACTGATATCCTACTGATAGCCTATAGTTCAGAAATGTCAAGTTCAATAAACCCTTTCTCTTTCCTTGACTGATTGTTGATATTGATTGTGTTGTGTGGATCAGTTCAGGTAACTACAGATGATCTCGTGATTTAGAACTATTACGATTTAAGTATTATAAGAAAAAATGAATTACTCATTTATTTTAAAGTCATGCACATATTCAAGGTGAACAATTTCCCATTACACAGAGGGAGAAGTATACACAGCTCACATCCCTAAGTAAGAATCTCTTCCAATTGAGAACCACTGAAAAGGAAATTGGTTTTCTCCAATGGAATCTCATTGGGTATACTAACCACAAATAAGAAAGGGCCCCATATGTAAGCCAACACAAAATGCATTCAATTATGCTTTTATACTATTTTTTCTCATATTACTTTGTTTAAACTTTTCTTTGGAGTAGTATTGGTATTTTGGTTGTATATTATGTTAGTGATTTAATTAATACAGTTTCTGTGTGGTTAATTAAGAGTTTCTGTAGACAGCTTCGAATGAACAAGTGACCTCTGACAACAATAACGGGGCATGGAATGAATTCATCTCACCATGTTATTTTCCTATCGCCCACTGTGCCTATTGAACAAGCTAGGGCTACTTGGAATATTTAGATTTTTATAAGTCACTCCACTCTGCTTCAAACTATACTGCATTACTGCTAGAAATGTCTGGGACACTGGTAACCTTTGCCAACAAATTCTCCTTTTCTTTCCCACCTGCTTCTTCTGAGATTCCTGTGGCCCAATGATTTTTGAACTATCCACTCTGATATGAAAACTGAGAAAAATCCAGACTCTTATTGACACTTTCATGTTTGTAAAGCACAACAAAAGTAACCCCAGAATTGGAGATACGAAGCTTTGTTTGCAGCTTCAAATTTGAAGAGGAAGGAAACAAGCTTTGGTTGGTATTAGGCATGCAAACAGAGCCAAGATGAATCAGGGTGCTATTTGTCAAAACACTCTGGAGCTATATGGCACTCGGGAAGTAATGCTAATAAGTGCATAGATTAATAGCTTAGGTCATACATATTTCATGCCTTATACTTAACACTGGAGGAAAAAACAGAAGTAGAAGCTGACATAGCTTTCAAACTTTTACACATCTTACCAATCTAGAGTCATGTTTTAACATTCCTGCAAAAATGGAAAAAAGCTAGCTAAAATCACTTAAAATATGCTCGTCTCTTCTAAATATTTTGTCAACATTGTATAAAATTTGGACTAAATTACTATATTTTCAATTATAAAATGCAAAGAAAAATTTAATATTATTTTTAAGGGAACAGGTCTTGGAGCATCTTAAGAATCCTTACTTATGGAAATTCTCATCTCCTTATGCACTGTTTTGCACATGATGCTAAGGTGATCTGACATTCATATCGAATCTGTAGCCCAATAAACATAGTGTGAGAGGTCATACTGTAAAACAAATAGATATCAAAAGAACTTAAATATTAGTGAAAACGTGAACACCTACCTTTACAAATAGGTGTTAATAACTGACAAAGAAAATTAAACTAATAGTTTGTCCCAGTTAGTGACGTGAATAGATAATACTGTTTGCTGTTGTTATCACAGCTGTTTGAACAACAAAAAACCCCTGCAATTTCGTGAAATGAAATTATCTTATTTAAGAGGTTCACTAACAGAGCTTCTAAGTTCATTATTTTATTAATTTACAAATAAATTTTTTGCATAAATAAATTATATCTTGTATTTGTTTTCACAATGAAAATTTGGAAAGTACTAATTAATCATAATACAAACAGCTTTTTGGTTTGTTTAGCTTTTTTTTTCTTTTTTTGAGATAGATTTTCTCTGTGTAGCTTTGAAGCCTGTCCTGAAACTCACTCCAGAGACAAGGCTGATCTCGAACTCAAGGAGATCCACCTGCCTTTTTTATTTTTTACTTTTTGGTTTTCTCTTATTTTGTTGTCTTATTGCTCTAGTCAGAACTTCAAGAACTATGTTAAATAGATACGGACAAAGGAGACAGCCTTGTCTTATTCCTGATTTTAGTGGAATCGCTTTGAGTTTCTCTCCATTTAATTTTATGTTGGCTGTCAGCTTACTGTAAATTGCTTTTATTATGTTCAGATATGTTCTTTGTATCCCTAACCTCCCCATGACCTCTTCATCCTTATCATAAATGGGTGTTGCATTTGCCCAATGCTTTTTCAGCATCTAATGAGATGATTGTGTGATTTTTTTTTCTTTTTCTGCTTATGTGGTGTATTACATTGATAGATTTTCATATGTAAAACCATCCCTGACTCTCTGTGATCAAGTCAAGTTGATCATGGTGGGTGATATTTTTTGATGTGTTCTTGAATTTGGTTTTACAGTATTTTATTAAGTATTTTTACATCAATGTTCATAATGGAGATTGATCTGTAATTTTCTTTCTTAGTTGAGTCTTTGATTGGGGTATCAGATTAACTGTGGCCTCATAAAAGGACTTTGGAATTGTTGCTTCTGTTTCTATTATGTGGAATAATTTGAGGAGTATAGGTATTAGCTCTTCTTTGAAGTTCTGGTAGAACTCTGCACTAAAACCATAAAACCATTCAGTCCTGGTTTTTTTTTTCTTTTTTTGGGACTTTGGCGATTCCTCCTATTTCCTAAGAGATTGTAGTTATATTTAAATTGTTCATCTTTTCTTGATTTTGATATATGATACCTATCTAGAAAATTGTCCATTCTTTTACATTTTCCAATTTTGTGGAGTACAGGTTTTCAAAGTATGACCTAATGATTCTCCAGATTTCCTCAGTATCTGTCCACCCTTTCATTTTTGATTTTGTTTATTTGGATTTTTTCCTCTG
>NW_004949096.1:13165048-13210362 GCF_000317375.1 Microtus ochrogaster | reverse complement strand
CTCCACGCTGGTCCCCGCCGCTTGCTTCTGTCGCCGCCGGTCCCCCAAAGCCTATTTTTGATTGCAGCACTGTGCCGCTCTCCGCCTCAGTGACTGCGCACCGCTCTCCGCCTCCGCGACTGCCTGTGCGCCGCTCTCCACCTCCGCGACTGCCACATTGATAGATTTTCATATGTAAAACCATCCCTGACTCTCTGTGATCAAGTCAAGTTGATCATGGTGGGTGATATTTTTGATGTGTTCTTGAATTTGGTTTTACAGTATTTTATTAAGTATTTTTACATCAATGTTCATAATGGAGATTGATCTGTAATTTTCTTTCTTAGTTGAGTCTTTGATTGGGGTATCAGATTAACTGTGGCCTCATAAAAGGACTTTGGAATTGTTGCTTCTGTTTCTATTATGTGGAATAATTTGAGGAGTATAGGTATTAGCTCTTCTTTGAAGTTCTGGTAGAACTCTGCACTAAAACCATAAAACCATTCAGTCCTGGTTTTTTTTTTCTTTTTTTGGGACTTTGGCGATTCCTCCTATTTCCTAAGAGATTGTAGTTATATTTAAATTGTTCATCTTTTCTTGATTTTGATATATGATACCTATCTAGAAAATTGTCCATTCTTTTACATTTTCCAATTTTGTGGAGTACAGGTTTTCAAAGTATGACCTAATGATTCTCCAGATTTCCTCAGTATCTGTCCACCCTTTCATTTTTGATTTTGTTTATTTGGATTTTTTCCTCTGACTTTTGATTAGTTTGGATAGGTTTTTCTGTCTTGTTTTCTCAAAGACCCAGCTCTTTGTTTCATGTTCCCAGACTAGTTAGGTAACAAGGAGAATCCTAAGAGAAACTTACATATTTCCCTTAGGAAGGGGAAATAGAAAGGATCTCTTGAGAATATTGGGAGCATGGGGGTAGAGGGAGAAGGGAAGGAGGAAGGGGAGAAAGAGGTGAGAAGGTGAGGGGGAGGAGAACATGAGGGAATTGATTTGTCAAGCTGGGGGAAGGACAGAGAGGAAGGATTGATTGAGGGAGCCATTATGGAGCTAGCAAAGAACCTGGCACTAGGAAAATTACCAGGAATCCACAAAGATGACCCCAACTAAAACACTAAGTAATAATGGGGAGGGTGCCTCTACTGGCCTTATGCTGTAATCAGATTGCTGACTACCTTAATTGTCATCATAGAACCTTCGTCCAGTAACTGATGGAAGCAGATGAGGACATCTATAGTGAGGCACTGGGCTGAGCTCCAAAGTGCAGTTGAAGAGAGGGAGGACTGAGAATATGAGCAAAGGAGTTAAGTTCTTGATGGGAATGTCCTCTGAAATAGCTGACCTGAGCTTTAGATCTCACTGACTGTGGAATGATGGCAGGGGAACCTGCATAGGACCAAATTAGGGCCACTGAAAGTAGAGGAGTTGTGAGACTTGGGCAGTCTGTGAAGCCACTGGCAGTGGGTCTAGCATTTATGCCTAATGCTCAAACTGCCTTTTTGGAGCCCATTCTCTATGAAGGGATACCTTTCTCACCCTACATATAATGGAGAGGGCCTTTGTTCTGCCTCAAAGTGATATGCTAGAATTTTTGACTCTCCAAGGGAAGCCTTACCCTGAGGTTTAGATAGGGAGGGGTGGAGTTGGAGGGGGAGGAGGGGAAGGGAGGAGGAGAAGGGGGGAGTGGGAACTAGGATAGGTATGTGAAAGGAGAAAAAAATGAGAAAAGATTGTTTCTCAAGAAAAGTAATTAATTATAAAAAAGACATTAAACAGTGTTTTCAACCCTGGTAGATTGAGCTAGCCTTCATGTGTTTATTCTCAGAAGTAGAAACACCTGCAGCCAGTGTATATTCTTTGCTGCTGATGTCCTACATGTGATACATGCTCCAGTGCATCCTTTGGAAAAGGGATATAGAGATATTGATGAGCTTGGTGTTTTTTTTTATGATTCCTGCCATTCATGATTTCATTTTTCTCTTTAGACCATGTGTTCATTGTAAAAGTGTGGCCTATAATCTAGAGAATAGATCATATTATTCTTCATCAAGTTCTTCACCTTCTTCATTGCTATTGCCCAGTGAAGGCTCAAAAAATGTGATTGTCAGAAATCAAGAAATTGGTCATCAAAAGAACAAACAATCCAATAAAAAATGGAATACAGAACTCTCAACAGATGAATTTAAAATGGCCGAAAGACACTTAAGGAAATGTTCAACATCCTTAGTCATCAGAAAAATGCAAATTAAAACAACTGTGATTCCATCTTACACCTGTAAGAATGGTCAAGATCAAAACACTGATGACAATTTATGCTGGAGAGGTTGTGACATAAAGGGTCCTGAATTTCTGGTGGGAGTGCAAGCTGGTACAACCCCTTTGGATGTCAGTGTGGTGATTTATCAGAAAATTAGGAAACAACCTTCCTCAAGACCCAGTAATACCACTTTTGGGTATATCAAAGGATGCTCAATTGTGCCATAAGGATATGTGCTCAACTATGTTCATAGTAGCATTGTTTGTAATAGCCAGAACCTGGGGACAACCTAAATGCCCCTTGACCAAAGAATGGATAAGGAAAATGTCCATTTACACAATGGAGTACTACACAGCAGAAAAAATAACTACATCTTGAATTTTGCAAGTAAATGAATGGAGCTAGAAAACAATATTTTGAGTGAGGTAACCTAGATTCAGAAAGACAGTTTTCACATGTATTCACTCATAAGTAGTTTTTAAACATAAAGCAAAAAAAAAAAAACCAGCCCACAAAACACAATCCCATAGAACCTAGACAACAAGAGACACTAAGACAGCATGAGGACACTAAGAGAGACATACATAGATCTAATCTACATGGAAAGTAGAAAAAGACAAGATCTCCTGAGTAACTTTGGAACATGGGGATCTTGGGAGAGGTTTGAAAAGGAGGATAGAGGCAGGGAGGGGAGCATAGAAAAATGTAGAGCTCAATAAAAATCAATAAAAATGTGATTGTCAGGTTATAGACTCTTGGAGCCACATCTTACTACAGTGCTGTTCTCTGCCTCTTTGCTGTTGATTTTTCAATATCTCTGTTGGCAATTAGAGACATAATCCTGAAAACACAGATAAAGGATGAGAAGTTATCTTCAGCATTACTGCTGCCTTAAAGGAGAACATATCGGGTTTTCCTCACATCCTTTTCTTTTTTAAAAAGTACCATACTTCACAGTTTTATTTCCTATAAGATAATAGAATTCCATGGAGTCCTTTATGCAGCTGGTTTAGAATGCTTCCTGATGTAATTCCTGGTGAATAAATACATCATTTTCTTACATTAAACTATTCCTTTCTCCCACGCAATAACATTTCATTTTGATATGGTATTTCCTGAGTATACTACTTCACTGGTTTCCTTGTCTTTTCCTGCCCAAACTGGTTCACTGGTGGTGACCATTGGGTTTCAATTTTCAATATTTCATGATGCAGAGCAAAGAGACCTGATATGAAATGGTGCCTAGGACAGGATGGTTCCTTGGGTTCTCAGAACATTTTTTGAGTGAACAAAATCACAGTGACACACCAAAGAAAGGGGGAGTTAACTGATTTAAAGTTACTGTAATCATAGTGTGTGACAGCAGGAACAGGTTCTTAAAGGTCATTTCATCCCAACTCTATTCTAAACATTCTTATTTTGTAATGTTTCGGATAGATAAATGTGCTTGTCCAAGGTCAACTTGGCTGTAATGCAACAGACTTCCTCTCTAGGTGTCATGCTTTGAGACAAAGGGTTGCACATAAAACAGATCTTGCCTTAGCTCTCAACATTATGAGTCTCTGGTATCAGCAACTGGGAAGTCAGTGGGGGCACATTCACCACCTGATGAGAACTTTCAACTTTATTTCCAAGATGAAGCCTCCTGCTAGGGGTGTGAAACTGCCTTCATAATTGCACTAGTTTGGCCTGCAGCACTCCTGTTCTAAGGACCTTCTAAAAACCTTCATACTTAAAGCAATCTTTTACACTCATTAGAGATTTATTAACTACGGAGAGCAGCTTGTCCACAGGACGTCTACTCCTCGCTGCAAACCCCTCATAATATATAGGTAGAGAAGCTCTTCATCTTGATTTGCATTTAACTTTTTTTTTCTCCCACTCTCAATTTTATTTTCTTTTCCTGTTTAAGTTTTTGATGTCCTCTCACTCCACCTTGTCCACTGGAAGGGAAAAGAAAAATATATTCCTAAAACCATCTATACTATGGAGCTGGATGAAAAACAAGTTTCCTAGTCTTTGCTGTTACTCCATAGAGTTATTTTAAGCAAGGGACTTGTTTGTGGAGAAAAGGGAGTTCTGTGCTCCTGCTGCCAGAGTTACACAAGTGTATGTTTCTCAATTCTCCAGGGTGGAAAGATTGTTAGAGCCAGAGGATCGGAGATTTTACTGTGAAGTTTTGTAACACAGTTCTGCCTAAATGTGACGGAACAAGGAAAACATCAATAGACATGCCAGAGTAGATGGAGGAAAGCCCACAAGGCTTCATCCCTACACAAAATCTACAGGCAACTAAGTAATATTGAGAGTGGCATAAATAGTCCTCTTCAAGGGAAAGAACACCTGTTGGCTGTCCAATAAGAAATGTCAAATCGATATCAAATTAAGCCTAAACACACATACAAGAAATATTATATAAATTTAGCAGATTATATTTAGTTATATAAATGGATACCCATATATCATACGATGCCAGTTACTGAAAATAGAGTACATGAATTTGAAAGAAAATAAGAAGGGGTTTATGATAGAGTTTGGAGGAAGGAAAGATTAGGGAGAAATGATGCAATTATATGATTTCAAAAATAAAGAAAAAAAGACCAAAAAGAAGAAATATGAACAATTTTTCCTGGAAATGTCTATATAAACAACAACTGCATTGCACATAGGACTTTTCTTCTTTGGGGTGAAGATACTAGTATCCCCACGATTACTCTTTTAGATATTAAATAAGACTTTAGAAATAATTTTGAGATCGGTTTTTCTAGATTAATGCCTTATAACATATGAAAACTGAGGCTCACTGAAGGCAATTATTGTGGGGAAAAGCTGCAAAGACCATTCTGGGTAATAAGGCTCTGTGACATACCTTAGATATTTTAAATACTTATGTTATTAGGTTTTATATTAGATGGATGATCTTTTTGAATAATATGTTATATTTTGTTTATTTTCTTGTTTTTACATCCTCACCAAAGCTTCCCTCTCCCTCCCCTCTTCCAAATCCCTCTCTTCATTTTCTCCCATCCCTCTTCCATTGTTTCTTTCCAGAAACAGGCAGGCATTCAATGGATATCAGCCAGCTATGGCTTACCTAGCTGCAGTGAGACGAGGCACCCCTTCCTCTACCAAGGTTGGATGAGAAAATCCAGCAGGAAGAATAGGTCCCAAAAGCTGGCAACAGAGTCAGGGGCAGCTCCTGCTCTCACAGTTAGGAGTTCCATAAAAAGACTAAATTGCATAGCTTTAGCATATATGAGGAGGGCCTAGTTCAGTCCCATACAGGCTCCCTGGTTGTCCCTTCAGGCCAGGTTAGTTAGTGTCGCAGGTTTACTTGTGGTGTCCTCGATCCTACTTGACTCTACAATTCTTCCTCCCCCCTTCCACATATTTCCCTAAGATCTTTCTAGTGTTTGGTTATGGGTCTCTGCATTTGTTTCTGTTACTTTCTGATGACAGTTGGGCTAGGCACCAGTTTATGAGAATAGCAGAATATCATTAGGAATCATTTCATTGACTTTTTTTTTTTTCTGGTAGAGTTTCGTTCTATCCTAGATCCTCTGGGTTATCCCACCTCTAGGTTATGGCACTCAGGGATGATTTCTCTAATGGGGTATAGGTCTCTAGCGGTGCCAGTTATCAATTGGTCACGCTCACAATACCTGTTCCCTCTTTCCCCCAGCACATCATGTAGGCAGAACAAATTGTAGGTCGAAGGGTTTGTGGGATGTTGTCCCAGACCCTGCATAGAAGTCTTGCCTTGTTACAGGAGATGCCGAGTTGAGGTTCCGTATCCCCTATTACTAAGAGTCTTAGTTAGGATCACACTCATATTTTCCTGAGAGTTTCCATTGTTTCTAGAGATACCCCCAAATTCCAGTTATCTCTCCCAGTACTCTCTCCCTCCATCCTCTCTCAGCCTGATCCCTATAACTGGATAATATTTAAGAGGTGAGATTTTAACATACAAGCTTAAAGCAAGTCATTTTGTCTAAGAATTTATGGTTCAACTTCTCTTTAATACATTTATGTTTTTCTTCCCTTACTTAAAAGACATCTTTAATCATTTGATGAAGCAGACTGAAAAGATGAAGCTACACTTATGATAGTTAAAATGAATAATTTTTCCTTTTTTTCTGAGATAGAAGAGAGATAAGACAAGCGTTTAACTGTAGCATTGTATAGTAGGACATAGATAATTAGTGTCATGACATCTACTCTGATTAAGTAATTATGGCGTGTCTGATTTTTTCTCTTCCCTATTTTTCCTTTCCGTCCAACTATTTTATTCTTCACTTTATTTCGTATCTCTCTTTTACTTCTTTTTTACCTAGTTGTTGTCTGAGCTTCCAGAACTAATCATGTTTGTAAGGTCTCATTCAGGGTTAAGGAATTTAGGTAAAGAGCAGTAGAATTCCAAGATAGAGCTTACATCATGAGAGACAGGAAGATCTACGCTGTGTTCTGTTGAACTGATAGAAAACGAATATCCAGAGCACCTTGAAAAGTCTTGTGTCCTAGTGTGTCCCTGAACAAGAAGCAAATCCCTCTTTGGGTGAAACTCACGTGCAGGTGAATCCTTTCATGGTTCTTGATTTATCTGTTATGGAATTTCAGTTACAAATGTTTCATCGTTAGGAAGGGGAAATGCTTGAATGCTTAATCCTCACTGGAGATTTAATTTCTGAGATGATTGAACTTCCTCCACTGAGTCTAAGCCCTCTGCCCCCATAGGAAAGTGAAATGTCATGATTTATCTTCAGAAAGTAGAGTTGGCAAAGAGCAGCAGCTTTTGTATATCTTAGTATTGACCTTGATGACACTTTAGAAATGAATGCCTTCTAAGTTTAGGAAGCAGAACCCCAAACCTTCTTGCAATACTTATTTAGAAAGATGAGTTTTGACATCTATAACTTTTCAAATAGTTTTTGTGCATTGGAAAAAATAAAGACAGTATAAAAGATGAGAGTAAAATATAAAGTCCCTCAAATTAAATAACTTGAAAATTTTCAGCATCAATAATTGGAAGTGAATTCTCAAAAACAAGTCCATGGTGAATCAAATAGGATTCTCTTGCAGTTTTTAAAAAGCAGGCATTCAGATCTTGCAGACATGGTTGACATCATTACATGCCACTCCCCAGAGACTGGCTGTTACATAGAATAGCTTAAGTGGCCTTTTTTATGTTCTTTCTATTTTATTATTGCAAATGGTACAAAAATTTCCTGTGTTTACATTTTTCTGCATCACTTATACTTCCTTTCAAATTAGCAATGCCTAAATTTGTTAGAAAAGAACGAAAATACTCTTTATTTCATCTGGAAAAAATTAAATGCTAATTGGAAGGCAGAAAGCTGCTAATTACATTTTTTCATCTGGTATAATAGCCAGATTATAGTAGGTTAAGGGCATTTCAGTAATTTAACATGCAAAAAAATGTCAAAAATAATCCTGGATACCTTGACGCTCTTTTTCATACCAAACTCTATCAGGGGATCTTTGTTAGTCCATGCTCCACTCAAGCACCAGTCTTTAAAGAGATGATGAAATGCAGTTATAGGTTTTTCTGCTCCAGTATCTGCGAGGGCCACTTAAGTTTCAGGGATCTACGTAAAGATTAACTAAGGTGATTTATCTTCCTCTCTATGATACACTTACCTTACTGAGTTGTAAGGACCTCTAAAATCTGATGTCAGCATGGTAGCTAATTTTATCTAGTGGTTGGCTGACAAATGGCTAACAATTATGTTTAAGAACCAAAACAAAATATAAACAAAAGCAATTATACGTGTTTATAATAAATTTTATGGTTAAAACAATATAAAAAATCATATAAACAGTATATACTTACCTGAATATTCATTTTGTAAAACAATAAATACATGTTATAATGGTGTATTGACCAGATTTTAACAAACAAATTGATTTTCATTATATATTATTATTACATAATTTTTCAAATTCTTACTAATTTTTGACACACATTTGCAAATTGGAAGCCTATGCTATATTAATTGATAGCAAAATGTCTGATTCCATTGTTTAATTCAAATAACAGTTGAAAGATATTTTTTGATTTGATATACCATTTACAGTGTGATGCCAAGCTGTAACTCACTTTGATGTATAATCTGTATCAATATTTTCTCCATCACTGCTTTGAATATACACATGAATTAAGCAATATATAAGCCATGAGCTGAGCATTTGGTGATATTAATAGTACAGTAGATTTCAAGTCACCAAAGTGACCTTACTACATACAGAGTTTAGTAAGACCAACTGTTTTAGTGAGATCAAATATTTCTTCCAAATACAGTCAGATGAAACTAGTGATAACAAAAGTATTGAAATGATTAGGAGATGTAAGTCTTAATATGCCTGGATTTTCTTACCTATATAGCTAATTTAAATTCTATAAATTTATTTTCGATCGTGAATATATGAAAAACTGACATATGAAATGCTTGAAAATTTAAATTGAATTTGTGATCTTGCAAAATCAGCAACTGCTCATTATTGACATATAGTTCATCATTCCAAAATCTTTGCTAAGAAATATCACTCAGTGCTCCTTGAGTCTGGTGGCAAACTTGTCTGAAGTTCCAATCATGTTCATTCTTATGGATTAGTGTTACAGTTTGGTAAGATGGTTTTGATTGGTTGAAATGTTGTTTAGTTGCTATGTTCAAATAACAGAAGAGGCTGACCTACTTTTAGTAAATCTTGGAATACATGCAAAAGTCTATTATTCAACTTATTTTTAGGAAAATGATTCTAAAATCACGCATGGATAATACCCCATGAAAAGCTGTGCTGTCTGTGCCTGTTAATAAGACATTGATGCTGAACCTGATGCCTGCAGAAAATAAATGTATTTTGTAATTTTAATCCCAAGTTTAGAGAGAAGTAATCAACTCGGCCTTGATATTAAAACATCCTGAAATAAATCACTAAAGGTCATTTTGGAATGTCAATCATATCTCAGTAATGTACCTGTGCTCCTTAACTTCTGCCTCCTGTTTGGTACACCAGGCAGTGACAAGGCACATCTTTTGGCCTCAGTGTCCTTGGAACAATCCATTTTCGGTGTGATGTTTATTAGAATTTAGAATGTACTCATAATAACTTTTTTTTTTTTTTTACTTCTCGTTTCTTTCCTGGTGAATGTCATACTTATCTTCAACTCTAACTTTTTGAACTAAACTATGTGCTTGGGCTGAATATCCAATTGAAATCAAATTAGATGAGCTAGGCAGAAGTCACCTTGCTAGTGACTGGGGTGGGTTTCCACTGCACAGCCAGGGCCTTCGTGAAGCAGTGTGCTTGCTTTGGTGTGGCTCAGTTTCACCTCCACAGGAAAATGACTTTGCAGTTTCTCCACAGCATTTTTCTTTTTATGTTTTCATTTAATGGTGTGACATCCTATGACAATTATCATTATTTTGGGTCCAATTTTCCCTCTGAAGCAGCTTTGACACAGATCAATGCTTCTCAGTGTCGTTTTTTTTATGGAGCAGCAACATCGGAATCTGACAGCTGGAAATCTTAATTGGTCCAGTGACAGAAAATATAATGACTGCTCACGGTGACTTATTTTATCTGACCTTGTGTTTAATTCAAAGGTAAATTTTCATCTTGCTATGGGAAATGGGAAAGTTGTGGGGTGATAAGTGGGGCAGATGGACCAGAGAAAGGCTCTTCATTTGTAAGGAAATTACTACTGGTTTTAGGGCTGTTATTAAATTAGGCCTTAAGTGCTGGCTTTGAATGATGGACACCAAGGGTCCCTGTGCTGATTTGAACAGCCACCCTTTTTGCTGTGGATGTCATTACAAATTGTAGCAGACACAGAATGAAGTATGGGATGCTGCCCACGAGTGAGTGACTGGAGGCCTTATTACAAAGGCCACCAGATAGCTGTCAGGCAAGCTGGCATTTGATCATTATTGTCTTGGTCCTGAGCCCGGTGACACTGACCCAGAGGCAAATGTTCTCTATAACACCTCTGTGTTTCCCCATCTTCCTGGTCCTATGGAGAAAACTATTTCTAAAATACGAATACCTTGTTTGCTCCTCTGATCCATTTATTAATCCAAGATTTTAAATGTCCTATTGAGAGCTTTAAATATTTAACACATTCAGTTTATTTGGGACAATATCATACCATAAGAAGATGGTTGTGTGACAAGCTGATCAACACTATGCTTAGGTGTACAAGTCAGCTGTGAGCTTCACCAACAGAATTTGTCAAATTATCTGGGTATCCTGAGAACTAAAGATCAGAACATGTGTTTAAATGCTTGGATAACTTCTTGATGATTAGAAAGATGATGATCAAAATGATGGGGAAATGGTGGCCAGTTAAAGGTTGTAGTCTACACCACATTGTTAATGTAGCTTAGTACACAACTTACTAAGGACAGTATCAGCAAATGAAATATTTAAAAGCACTGATGTTAGCTTTTACAAAAAGACAGTAAAGACAACTTGTAGGCTTAAAATTTTGATTCCAACACTCTTGAACTAGCAAGCCATATTTCCTTTATTAAGAAACAATTTCAAAATAAATTGAGATTTATACATAATGGAATACAAATCACTCTGTATAAAGAAGATATTTATCTTTTACAGCATACATGGATTAAGGAATATTTTCTATGTGAAATAAGCCAATTACAGAAGGGAAAATACAATATACTGTCATTAGTATATTGAACTCAGAGCAATGAAACTCATAGAGTCAAGGAACAGAGTGGTGTGACCAGAAGCTGGCATATGTGGAAATGAGGAGGTGATGTACAAAGAATAGAATAGGTGATTAGTCCTCACAAGAAGAAAATATCTCAAAGGATGATGCCTATAACTAATAAATATGTAGTATACATGCCATTATTACTAACTGAATTGCTGATGTGCTTATCATAAAATTAATAAGTACTTGAGATACTAGGTGTGCTTATTAGCTTCATTGAGTCACATTATATTAACAATTAACCCATCTTAAGCTGGAAAGGAGGCTCAGTATATAAGACCACTACTTGCAGCAGCATGAAGGCCTGAGTTCAGACTCTAGCATTTCTTGTAATATAAATATATACTCATATAATATTTGACACATAATAAATATAAATAATTAACAGAGAAAACACCTACAAAACAGTTTGGTTTAAATGATTAAAATGAGGGATGAAAATCATTTTACACAGACCTCAATATATTTCAGCATATCTATGATGCTTTCAAGTAAAATAATTTTGATATGGTGTGTCTTAAAGAAATTCAGATACTGGACAATTGATCTTAATATGGGAACATTTAAGGGAGAGAAGTTAGACCCTTCAGACCATCCTGGAAAGTGACTAATATTGGAATCTTGGAATGACTGATAGTAGAAAAAGTTTCTAGGCCTCAAATGTTCTATGGAAAAGGAAAGCCTCATTCCTCTAGTCTATTGCTCTTTCGCTCCTTCACACACACACACACACACACACACACACACACACACACACACACACACCATTCATTACTTTCCTATACAGCAGTCCCTTTCTTCTTGTGTTTTGATATGACAAGTCTCTCTCCGGGGAGTTGTTGTAGTGCTATTTAGACATTCAAGACACCAAAATGATGACGGTTTTAAGGGAACTATGGAAAGACTACTGTAAATTTGTTAGGCAATGTTGGCTGTCAGAAGAGTATCTTGTCCTTAAGAGACTGGATAGCAAAACTTGGGGGGCATGTGACATTTTTTATCAGCTGTATCCTCTTGACACCTTAAATTACTTTATGCTGGAAGTTTATGATGCATTTTCATGGCCACCAGTCTGTTGTCTTTAGATAAAGTGCCTCTTTTTCAAATGTATTTATTTCACTTAATCATTTAAATCAAAAAGAAATTTATTCATTATAAGTGATAGACAACTCTAGGTTCTAGCTTGTGTTTACTGTGTATTGATTTGTACCAGTCTGATAGGACAGCAATAAATGGAAATTATCACACGATTTCTTCAACTACCACATATGTTTTATTACATCATTTTAGACCACACAAAAAACATAATTTTACATAGAAAGTTATTCAGAATATCAAAAATCTCAGAATAAAGAACAAAATAAGCTTTAGGCCTTCATTCAGAGAGGACCTTAGGTGAGTCCAGATTCCCTTCACCTATGAAGCTCACGCTCCTGGTTATACTTTGACCTTTCGTAGTACAGTCTTGTAACTGTTATAATTCCATTTTGGAAAAGTACACTTCCTATTTATCTACCTTCAATATATGTTTTTGGACATATGAATAAACAGAGTACATGAGTGGATGCAATATTTAATAATGAGCATTAATTTAACACAATATAGAATAACCTAGGAGACATATCTCAGGGCACATTTGTATGGATTAGAATCTGGCAATGTCTGTGAAGGATTGTCTTAATTAACTTTCATGGTATGGAAAGACTTTCCTAAAAGGAGGTGGTACCATCCCATGGGTTTTAATTTTGGATTAACTGAAAGGAGTAAGGCAGCTGAGCGCCCTATCTATCACTGCTTATTCAGAGAAGATAAAATTTGGCCAGTTGCATGAAGAGCTGCTATTGCAGGACTTCCCTTCTTCCATGATGGACTGGAACCACACAATATGGACCAAAACAACTTCAATAAGTTTCTTTTAAGCTGGGCGGTGGTGGCGCACGCCTGTAATACCAGCACTCGGGAGGCAGAGGCAGGCGGATCTCTGTGAGTTCGAGACCAGCCGGGTCTACAAAGGGAGTTCCAGGACAGGCTCCAAAACCACAGAGAAACCCTGTCTCGAAAAAAAACCAAAAAAAAAAAAATAAGTTTCTTTTATTGGCTAATTTGTCATAGCAAGAAGAATAATAAAGTCTGAAGTTTTCATGACCAAGTGTTAAGAAATGTCTTGAAATTATAGACAGAATCTAATATTTATGCACAGGATTATTATCTGTAAATATTCCAATATTCCTCATTGAGAATGTATTTTATCTCCAAAAAAGCTTTGTATTCTACTTGAAAGAACCTAGTTGCAAAAAGAACCAATGATTCTGACACTCATTCTAAAAGAAGCTTCTCTTACTTCTCAAATCCTTCTTTCTTGCCCTCCATCCTCTGTTTCTCTTTATCTCAACACACGGGCCATATGCATGAAAAAGGAATTTACCACTATCATTAATAATAGATTTTTCACATCCCCTATGTTCAATAAGGGAAATATATTTCTGTTTTCTCAAGTATTCTTCTGTTAGTTACACAAAGAGAAATAACATTTTATTTAAGTATATCAAAACCATTGAAAATTTGTTGCTATTTTCTTCTGTTCCTGTAAATGTTAATGCACTTTATTTCTACCCCACTATTGGTAAGTTTACTAATGCAGTCAGTGTTGCCCTATAATAAATGTATTTCATTTATTTGTAGTAAGTCCAGACTTTAAGATGACTTATCATTATCTTTATAGGCTACTGTGAAGGATTCCCTCCCTGTACTGTTATATACTGTAGCACAGGAACTAGTAAAACTTCTGTGATCTTCACATCTAAATACAATATTGTGGTGATGTGAAAGAAAATAACCCATAAGGGGTAACATTGTTGGGAGGTGTGGCCTTGTTGAAGAAGGTTTGGTCTTGTTGGAGGAAGCCTGTCACTGTGGAGGCAGACTTTGAGGTCTCAAATATTCTCAAGACATTGCCTAGTGTCTCGCATCACTTTCTGTTGCTTTCTGATGAAGATATAGTCAGTACCAGATCTACCTGAATGATGCCATGCCCCTCTCTGATGGTCATGGACTAAACCTTCGAATCTGTAAACTGACATCTCAGTTAAATGTTTTCCTTTCTAAGAGTTGCCATTGTTATGGTATCCCTTCACAGAAGTACAAACCCTAAGACAGATCTGAACACATTTTAAAATCTCATATCCCTTTTCAAAGATTCTATTCAATTAACTAGTAGTTCCCTAGTCCAGGGTGACCACATGCCATTTTTTTTAGTAATATGCTATAGAGAAAACTAATACCCATGTAGAGCTCTAATTTCCTTGAGCTTTAAATAAAATGGCATATTTTATTTAAAGAAAGCATTTAGAAGCAAAGGTGCCATCATTAACCATTGGTCATAAGAACAGAAACAGGTGTCATGTGTAAATGTTGGTACACTATCTTCCATATCCGCTGAGGTGAGCAGTCAAGTTGAGACTGGATCATACATAGTAATAACATGTAATAATTGGTAGTGTATTTATTCCAACTATTATTAAACTTCTCATTTAAAGGAGATGATAATGGACTTGAGATTGCTAATATTACATTTTGGATAATTTTCTGTCACTGATATGGGTTATTAATTATTTAAAGTCTTTTTGACACTAATCAGGCTTAAAGAATGAAAGAAAACTAGGATTTCCATCTTCTTAGGAGTCCACAGACTAAGCTTATATCAAGTGATAGCTAAATTTCTATCAATAGATTTTTTTTGACCTTCATTCCTGCACTCTTTTGAAAACATACTTTTAGCATATATGTTAGAGATTGTCTATGTATTAAATGGGCACAAAAATTGTTACACAGATTCTAATTTTAGGAAGATTATATTCTCTTTAAATACACATATATAGTCAAACCTTGTTTGAAGACAAAATGAGAATTTTCAGAGGAGAAGACAGAGTGAAGAAAGTCAGGGCAAGCATATAATACAGTCACAAATGGCTTAGTGTATAAATTGTATGTATATTCAAGGTATTCATTCTTCTGCTCTTTAGGTAGCAGAGATTGTTGAAACCCTTATTTATACTACAATACAGTATATACATTGTCATGCTGCTTTCCTTACCTTGCTCTAAAAGTCCTATATGAAGATAGCAATCCCTTCTGTTCTTGCTATATGTCATTGCTGGTACCCTGTATTGAATATTTATTTTCAATTCTATGAATTTTAATAGAGTTCAGTTTTCTTCAAGGCAAATAGTCTCTGTGTCTCTTTCTTAACCTATTCCCTCCCCAACTAGTTCTGTGGAAGTAGGTGTTAGACCGAATTGAGTTGGAGTCAAGAGAAATGTGAGCCAAGAGCTGTTGGCAACTAGATGTCAAGGATCTTGAGTGCTATGCCTAAAAATTTATAGTCAATAAAGCCACATGAAAATAAAAATGATAGCTAATAGGTTTTTCTGGGGTTTCTATGGTGTTTTGTTTATATGATGTATATGTTTTATTTTATATACTTTAGCCATTTACAGTAACCCAACAAAGCTGTTGATCTCATTGTATTAGCCTCATGTAAGAATTAAGTAGATTTTGTCCAGGTGTTTTATGGAGTGTCCTGGAAACACAAAATCTCTCTAAGATCCAGAATTTGTAGCACGATGAATAACAGGTGTTCTTACGTACCGAGAACTATACTTCAAAATATTTACATTGCCAGAAAAGTTCAAGGAAAGTCAGAAAGTGAGTTCTAGGACAGGTTCCACAATTTGGAAATATTGCAACAGCAAAACCACAAAAATGTGTTTGTTGTTCTAACAAAGCCAAGAATTGATAAATAATATCATATGGGGATAACAAACCCTTGAGCCCATATGAATTGGTGCAGAAGTGTGTCCAGTCAGGACAGTGGCAATCCTATGATCAATACTATAATTATTTATTTATAAATGACAAGACTCCCAACTGTGATATCCCTTGTGTTTCTGTTCTTTATAAAAAAAATATTTAAAAATAAGAGTTTAATGTGTATTATTGTTATCGTTTGTATTCTTGTTTTAGAGGGATTTTTCAAATATAAATCATTTATTTTTCTCTGAATCAGGCAAGCTTTATTTGTTAAAATACACATGAAATATCACTAAATCACAGAGATCAACCTGCCACTGGCTTCTGATTGCTGAGCTTAAAGTTTGGTGACACTCTACCTGCCAGCCATTGTAGATACGTGAGAGGATGAGTGAGCCCATGCCATGACGTACTTGTGGGGGAAGGCGGAAACTTTTTTTCTTTTTTTTCTTTTCTCAATAAAAAGAAAAATTAAAAAGAAAAAAATTTGTAAATGGACCACTGAGATGTCTCTAGGTAAAAGTGCTTGCCACACAAGCCCAATGATCTGAGTTCAGTCCCCAGAACCCTCAGTTAAAGAGGAGAAGCATTAAATCATTTATTTTTAAAAATAAACCCCGTACATGAAAGCCATTTTGCTTGATTTATAAAAAAGAAAAATCTAAGAATTTTCTTAAAAGAGCTATCAAAAATAAGAGATAAGCTATCAAGAGCACAATATAGGATTTTTATTGTTTTTACTTTACTAATAGATAATTAAAATAAATATTCTAAAACTCAGTAATTTCTTCATGTTTTTGTTGAGCTATACATTTTCCACTCCCCTCTATTCCTCTCCTTTGCTCTTTCACCATCTCCCATGACTTCCACACTCCCAATTTACTCAGCAGATCTGTCTTTTTTATGTAGATCCATGTAAGTCTCTCTTTGTTTTCTAGTTTCTCTTGGGTTGTGAATTATAGTCTGATTTTTCTTTGCTTAATGTCTAAAAGCCACTTATGGAGTGAGTATATATTATATCTGTCTTTCTAGGTCTGGGTTACCTCACTCGATATAGTTTTTTCTATATCCATCCATGTGCCTACAATTTTCAAGATGTCATTATTTTTTACTGCTGAGTAGTACTCAATTGTGTAAATGTACCATTTTTTTTTAAATCTATTTCTCAGTTGAGGGACACCTAGGTTTTTTCCAGGTTCTGACTATGACAAACAAAGCTGCTATGAACATAGTAGAGTATATGGGAAAAGATCTTCAACAACCCCACATCAGACAGAGGGCTGATCTCTAAATTATACAAAGAACTCAAAAACATGACATCAAAAGATCAAATAATCCAATAAAAAATGGGGTACTGATCTAAACAGAGAACTCTCAATGATGAATTTTTTTTTAAAAAAAGACACTTAAGGAAATGCTCAGCATCCTAAGCCATCAGAGAAAAGCAAATCAAAACAACTCTGAGATTCTATCTTAAACCTGTCAGAAAGGCCAATATAAAAAACACTGATGACAGTTTATACTGGAGAGGTTGAGGGGTAAAGAACACACCCCTGCATTGCTGATGGGAAGGCAAACTTGTACAGCTGCTTTGAATATCAGTATGGTGATTTGTCAGAAATTTAGAAAACAACCTACCTCAACACCTAGCAATATCACTTTTGGGTACTCAAAGGATGCTCAATCAGTAATTTTTTGTAGATTTGTTATCTCAAAAAAGTTACACAACTCAGAAAATCTATTTCCTTACCTGTAAAATTTGAAAACTAGTGTTACTACACTCATGGTGTTATTGCAAAGATTAAATGTGGCATCTAAAATGTTTTATAAGTTTAGCCCTCAAGATACTCCCCAAATTCTAGTTGTCATTGTTTCATTAGTACTGCCAGTTTTAATTTTACCAATTTTATCTTTGCCTCACTGGAGAAATAATCATATGAGTAGTGAGTGCTCATTATAGGGTAATTCATAATCTGTGTTTTATAGCCACACTCAGAGGGAATTTAATTTATTCCTTTAGTAAACCTATAGTAGTTACAAATGCTTTATCTTAGGGTTTCATGTTAGGGAAATATTAGAACTAATTTGTATGCTTGTTTAATATTCAGTATTTATAATCCACATCATCCATTTGGCCCTCTGGATTTGAAGCAGAAATAATAATAAAATAACTATTAGAAATGGGATAATAAAGAGGCTGGAAGGATGGCTCAGAAGGGAAGGATGATGCTAAGAACTTTGAGGAATTGGGTTCTACTCCAGGATCCTCAGGGTTTAAAAAAATAAATGAATTCAGTAAATTTTCTTTGACCTATACATCCGTGATATGAGTACACCCCCATTCATGTGTGTGTGCACACACACATACATACATACATACATACACAAAAAAATAAATGCTTTAAAACACAAGATAATACTGTATTGAAAAAGGAGAGTCATCCACAGAGCGGTGCATCTTCAACAGGTTAGAATATCTGAGCCCATGGAAATAGAGTGGTGTTGTTGAAAACACAAATGACAATTTTTAAAATGACAGACATTTCTTAATGTGATTAAGTCCATCTTGAAATCTGGGAAAAATTTTGCTACATTCAAACATTACCATGCAGTTAACAAAAGCTCTAAAATCACAGCCTGTGAATTCAAGTCCACAAAACATCAACCTCCTCCAGTAACATTTTTTGCTTCAGATTTTATTATGTCTTAATGTTCAAGATCCTCAACAATAAAATATTTAAAGTAACTATGTAATAAAATAATATAAGCTTAAGTAAATGTGATCAATATTTTTTTATCCCTACAAAATGGGGATAGTGACTTACTTTTATTATACCAGAAAAATACAGTCCTGTTTGTCAGCCTTAAATGTTTCTTGTAATTGTAACTTCTAAACCACAGGACGCAAATAAGAAAGCAAGGGGAAATCCTTGCATAAATCAGGAACACTGGTATGCTTTAATTGCCGTACTTTCAAAAAGACATAGAGGTGATATTTTCTCGTGGGTATAATAAGAGTCAACTGTGAAATGTGGTTGCCACGATAGATAATTAGAGTTAGACTAAATTAACAATAAAATTATGTCTAAAACCAAAGAGATGACATTTGTCCTTGATCTGAAATGGAAAGACAAAACCTAGACTGCTGAATTTAGCTCAGAATTGGAAACCATAGGCTTCCATTTTCATGATTTTTCTACCAGTTCCATGAATTACTACCATTCTAACATGGTCACTTATTTCTGTTCTCTGATTATCCATAACCCCCACCCATAAACAACCAGATATATGGTCATTAAATACTCTTTTTTTCATGTTGTTCTTACATAGCATTGACTGTGTAATTATTTTTACATTAGTTTCTTAGTGGAGTCCTACTTGCCTCTCTTCCCCTTGGCACCTCAGCATTTTATAGGCCTTAGCTAACAATTTATTACTGCTAAAAACAATCTTCTGGAGTTGTGTATCATGCCAAATATAGGCCTTTTAATACTGGTACATACAAGGATCTAGTTATGCCCAAATCATTTCTTTAAAAGAATATTTATTGTGCTCATATACTATGTTCTTGGTGCCATTGTCAAGTCACATTTGTTAAAGTTATTTTAGACCATTCTTTTCTTTTCTACTCTTAAACATGTCAGTTTTTATCCTTGTATTGTGTTATTTCATTTGCTGTAGATTGGTACGATAGATTAGAGTCAAGAATGCTTCTGCTTTGTTCTTCAAGTGTGTAACATTGTTCTAATTGATCAAGTACTTTCTAATCCTATGAAGTTTTAGGATTATTTTACTCTATTTCTGTTCAAAATATCATACGGAATACACTGAATCTGTAGACACACTGTAGCAGCATAAGACAGTAATAGGCTGTGACTAAATCTATTAAGCTTCCTGATTCTGGACATATGAAAATGTAGGGTATATTTTGAGCTGCCAGGTTTTTCTTTCTTTACATTTGTAGTCACACTAACATTGGAACGCTTCTCACAACATGTTAAAATGTCCTGTTCAACAAATATTATTACAAAACGTTTTTGAGTTTTATTTTTCTTATTCATTTTCATTCAAAACTCAGTCCACCCTCTCTACTCCTCCTCCCACTTTCCTCCCCTCCCTCGACTCACTCCCATCCACTCTTGACAAAAGGGTTAGGCCTTCTTTCCATGGGTTGTCCAGATGAAGAGAGGGAAGAGAGATTATAGGAGCAAGAGGGCTCAATATCATGATGGGAAAACCCAAAGACACGGATGATCTAAACTTATGGAAGCTCAGGGAAACTAAACTGACAGCTGGGAAGCTAAATTGGACGAAGTAGGACTTCTGCATTTTGTGAGTTTTAATACCACACTTAATGTTACAAATGACTGTAGAATATTGCAAAAGGAGGAGGGTTTTTTTTAACCTGGTTGCAAATAATCATATAAAATCTTTTATTAATTACAAAATGTTCAACCTATAGCTCAGGCTTATTACTAAGTAGTTCTTGCAACTTAAATTAACCCATGTCTACATTTTGCCATATGGCTCATGGCTTTACCTGTCCTCTAGCATGTCTTGCTCCTCTGATAGCTCGTATCTCTCCCTCTGGCCCTGGCCTTCTTACTCTCTGTATTTTCAGTTTGGCTTTCCCACATAGCCTTATTCTGCCTTTCTATAGGCCCAATCATCTTTATTATCAACCGATGAGAGTAATACATGTTCACTGTATATGGAAGGATTATCCCACAGCATTTACGCCTTTCTATCAAATAGGAAAGTTTTAACATTCACATAGTAAAATTATATACTACAAATAATTATTAAGTGAGAATTGCATTTAAAATTACTAATATTTTTTGTATTTGACAAAAATAGAGAAAATATTTAATTACCTATCATATCTTGGTGAGTTTAAAGGTTTATGCCTAATTTATCTTTAATTATAACTAAGAAAAGCTATAACTATAATTATCTAGTCTTTAACTTCATCAAAGACCTGAGAAAATAATATAAACTAAGTAAGCAGGAAGTTCAGGCAAGCAACTTCCAAAAAATGTGAGAAATGACAGAAACAACTGGCTACCTGAACAGTCTCCTAATATTATTCTGTAATGTTGGGGCATCTATCTTTGGTCTAATGACTCATTAGAAATTAATTAAAAGAATAACAGATTGCTTTCACATTCTAAGCACATGTTTCATTTGTATTGCTATATTTTGACTCTGTTTTAGCTGAATTGTGAACACAACCTCAACATAATATCTCTGATAACTGTTTCAGACTTCTCTCTTGGAGACAGTTTATCCTGGTGAACACTAAAACTTCACTTAGGACCTTGGTAATCGATTGACTCTATTTCTTCCTGCTCTTGTTATATAGTCATGATTGGGCTTCCAAAATAATTGATGTTATGAAAAACAGATTGGCACAATTTTTCTCATGGCTGCCAACATATCAATAAAGTCATCTGACAATTATATAAGCACATTATCACTAATGTGACTTATCACCAATGACTAAACTGTAAGTTTCATAAATACTTCTCCAAAGTTATCCCCTTTTAAGGGGCCTTTTTTCTCTTCAGTTATTTTATAGCTATAAAATGTTAGTTACAATTATTTTCTTCTTTTTAATTAATTGTCTAAATCACTATTGGATTTTTTATGCAGATTAAATCTGATTTCTCTGTTTCTTTAAATTTTCCAACCATATTTCAAGGTTAAATGCCAAAGTATATCAAGATATTAATCTGTGCTATTGTTGTTTGAATTATGTAGGTAGTTGAAGGTACATCAGGAGATTAAATTAATTTCTGCTGCTATAGCCCAGCTTTCTCTATGTTTAATGCATTTGTGATATCTGTCCTCGTTCCAAGAGAAGATGAGGAAAACTCATCAGAGTGAGTGACTGACTGGTCCTCATTAAACTGATTACTTCCAGGGAGATTTCCTTGATATCCATGCATTGAAACATTATAATCTGGAGAAATGAGTTCTGCAGAGAGAAATCCACAACTGAGTACACAAACTTCCATCAATCAAAACAAGCTAACTATTTCAAGGACAAAAGGAGACAACTGGAAATTCTCTTTGTCCTCTGACAGGAAAATAATATATCTAGGCTGCTGTGTGCTCTGTCTATGTAGAACAAGTTCCTGCAATAAATTTTGCACTTTCTCAAATCTGCATGCTCTATGCATTGATTACCTTGTTGTGAAAGTGAAAAAAAATTTTTTAGAATACAAAAATCAAATGCTGTGTGCTTTAGGACAAGATGATAGTTTTCCTAAAATCCTTCGATAAGGTAAAATTTCAGTTCCAAATAGCCATAGTTCTTAAAGTATTTAAGATAATGTAGGTGACTAATAGAACATTGAAGCTACAGTAATGAAGTCCCAAGGAAATATATACAGCCCATATCCTTGACACGCCATTCTTAAGTGTAAATTATCTTCTAGAGAGGTAGTAGGAGAACATTTGATTTTATTGATCTGGGGACAAACTTCAGACCTACATTTATAGTGTTTCATAATTCCTTGCTAATAGCCTAAGCACATAATTGCCATAACTAGTATTTTTATTCCAGTCAATACTCTTACTTATAAATCAGTCAAATTATAAATGAAATTTTGTACTTAAAATATATTTTGGATAAAAGCATTTTTATTTTAGGTTTTGTGACTATGAAATTATCATTACTCTAGAGACCATAACAACATTGAAAACAGTAAAAATTTAAAAAAAACTGTAATTTATGTAACCATTTATTGAATTCTTATATCAAACTATCATTGAGAAATGCAATATTGAATTTCAGTGATGCTATTTTATTCATAGAGTTTGTCATTTACTTTAAATGACAAACTAATGTAAAATAGCATGTTTTATGCTTTGACCAAATGAATGAGAACATAATAGCTACGTTTTAGAGGAGCCATTCTCCAAGGTGTGATGGATAGCAGGGTAAGATTATAGGAGTAGTATTACCACAGCTTGCACCTTAGATGGGGTAATATGTAGTCAGACAGTGAAGATGGAGAGTCAGGTAAAGAAGGGGTCAGGATAACTCAGGTGGATATTCTAGGAAGTAATTTGAAGTTTCTGACAACTCTTGAAACAACACATAAAAAGCATAGTAGGTTCATAACTAGAGTAGAAAGTGTACACTGATCCAAAGGAAAAAAGAATACTAGTTAGCCCTGACCAGTGTAATTCAAAATGTGTCCATATATATTAAAAAGAAGGAAATTAAAACAGAGAGTGTTGGCATAGAAATATAGTCCCAACATTGAGAATCTGTGTATAAAAGATCCATACATTTCATTCCAGCTTATGCTTCATGCTAAGGTTGTTTATCAAGGTAACAGCAACAACAAAGACACACAAAAAAATAAAATCTGAGTTTTTTTTTCTCCCATTTGAGCATACACAGAAAGGTAAGTGATCCCCTGCAAGAAGGCAATACTATTATATTAGATCATCTATTCACCAACTTCCTTCTCTCTTATGGTTCAGACTTTTCAGAGTATGGTGCTACATGGTCTCTTGATCATGTTAAGTCACCTCTATTAACAAGTGATGAACTGGACAATACAGTTTTATTTTGAGAAGCTAACAAGAATTTATGTAAATTATAAATCACTTAATTATATGACCACTTTGGATAACATCTCAGCAGGGTCATCCAATGCCTTTATAAAATATAGAGAAGGGATTATGCACTCAAAGGAAAATAAGATAATATTTGCCTCACTGTGATCTAAAGCATGAGTTTTCTGAAAAGATAATGAAATGCCATTAAGCATTTTAAAATAAGCAATACAACAAACAGTATTAGAGGATATAACTGCAGAATATAGCAAAGGCTATGTAGTTGAGGGTAAATTGCTATCATCTAGCAGGGAAATAAATAATACTATCTCATAGAAGCTGGTATAAAAATTAAGGCAAGAGGTCAAGATACCCTCAACTAATATAGAGGCAGAGTTATTATGAGATGAGTAGTTAATTTTCAAAGAGAAATTATTTACCCGTATGACGGGATTGCAGTACTAGGAGGGGACTTTGATCTTGAAGGTCATAAGAAAAGATTTCAAGGGTTAAGATGGATGACTAGTTTTAGGTTTTTTTCATCTTTGTGGATTATTTTATTGGTTTTATTGAGCTCTAAGTTTTTTCTGCTACCCTTCCTTCCTCTTCCCTCCCCTTCAACCCTCTCCCATGGTCCCTATGCTCTCAATTTACTCAGGAGATCTTGTCTTTTTTTAACTTTGATAGATGACTAGTTTAACACCTGGGTAGATGGTTTATTCTACCAATAGTACCCATAGTTTAGAGACTGTTTTAGAGAATACTATAAAAACTAAGGGCTTAGAACAGCAATTCTTTATTCAGGTTTTGGTTGTCCAAATCATGAGGACAAGATTTGGCTGGGTTCTTTCTTCCTTGCTTGTTGCTGTTATTCTATCTATCCATCTTGGACCATCTGGCCTAGCTTGCTGAACTTGTCATGAAAAAGGCCACCACGAACAATATCTCCTTTCAGTAAATAGGCTATTTGGATCTTATTAACATGGAATATTATAAGATCACATGGAATATTTTAAGAGCAGAAAGAGGATAACTTTCCCTATACACAAACAACTACAATCTCTGCTTCTGTCCTTCCTACGTTGGTATTATTCAACATCCTAAGCAACTTGTGAAGCATATGGTTATACTTAGCTATGCATAAAAGAGAGCCATAAAGATCCTGAAAAGCATAGTTAAAACACACTGTTGTATTCCTACGTGAAACAATCTACAACTCACAAAAGAGAAATTGCCCAATGAATTTTTGTAGAGAGAAAGGTTAGAATTTCGTTCTAAAGGCTAAAATTTGGACATCACTTTACTTCCTTGAACTTGATTTCCTGCATCCATAGAGATTAAACCATACAAGATCCAATGTTCTTTTTCCCTTAAGATGTTTTTTATTTGAATCTATTAGTTTTTTGTTTCTAGTGGTATGGGCAAAAGTCATATTGAATCACTGTAAGTTTGTACATACATATGTGCCTGTGATAAGTATGTGTCTGTGTGTTGTGCTTTTGTGCTTGCATGTCTGTGAATGCATATTCCTGTATATCATGGCACCTATGTGGAAATCAGAAAGCAAACTCAGACATTGTCCTAGCCTTGCACCTCATTTGAAATATTGCCTTTGGTTTGGTGCTCACTGGATGCCATATATGTATGTAGGCCTCTGAGCTTCAGAAGATGCTTGTCTAACACCCTTCCACCCTGTCATATTAGCTCCTAAATTTCATAAATGTAGTACTACCATGCCTGACTTTATGTGGGTTCTTGCAATTCAGATTTGGGTACTCTAGTTTGTGTGGTAAACACCTTACAGATGAGTAGTCTCATCATTGAAAAAATACCTCACAATTTTCAACTCAATCATAAATTGATTCTTTCTAAACAAGATGATGGGAAGCAAAACAATGGAAGTAGATAGTCTTATTTGTTGAAATTTTTCTGTTTTATTGACCTGTGATGTTACTATCTAGTACCAGCTCTCCTGTTGTGTATAGGCCTCATAGTGTTTTCATCAATGCTTGCTTGAAGAAACAAGGGGTGTTTTCAATGAAAAAAAAACAGACTGGAAAAGTGCACTGTTTAGACATATGTTCCTTACTTGTTCAACAGGACCTAGGAAGTATACAATGCATGTTTTGTTTCAATACCAAATAAAGGAACTTTTTCCTACTTCCAATGATTTTGATGCAAATTAGCATTTAGAAAACACCTTGTTTGAAAGTCAGGCTCTAAATGCTTCTCTAAGGATACTGGTGATTTCTTTCCATATGCTGAAATAATTCTTTGAAGGCATGTTCTGAGGAGGAAAGAAGGAAATCAATAGTTGATGGGGACTTTATGTTCCCAATCTGACAATTGTCCAAATGAAACTGCAGAACATCTCTGTGAATCTAGTGGGAAAATTAATGCTCACTGTTAGGACATGCATTCTAGCTACAGATTTCAGTTTCTGTTCATAAAATGAGAGTATTAAGAGGATCAAAGAACTTTCGCTTTTTAAACACCCTTGCCATTCCTTTTGCTGTGTTTCTAAACACTGGAAATGGTGATGAGTGCCCAGTTTACTGGATGATGAAGAAGAGGACTCTGGCATTTGCAAAAGTGCCTTATGCCTATGGCATTACCCTAGTACTTCAGAATTCACAGCAGGTGCAATTACTCAAATAGGGCTTTCAGAAGACCGAGAAGCGCATAATCACTCTGTTTTTGGTTGGAAAGGTGATTGTGGGGCGTGGTCATATTCAGAGAAGCTATTGGCATTTGATCACTGCTAATGGAGAGGAAATCATGGTCATCAGTAGGGCAGTCAAAGTCAAATTATTCAACTCCAAAGACATAAGACTATCAACTCATCAAAGAAATTATTCAACTCCAAAGACCTAAGACCATCAACTCATCAAAGACCGTGAGTTTTGCCCTGATTATAACCAGAAGGTCAAAAAACAGAATAAAAACCGGACAAAAAAAGCAAACAAAAAAGAAATAAAGGTCAGACCTCCATACTAGATTTTGAATAAGAAATATGAGTGGGTGGAGAGATGAGTGTGACAAAAATTATTAAAATATTAAATTGTCAAAAGCAAACTAAGTTTTTTTTATTGATTTTTATTGAGCTCTAATTTTTTTCTCTGCTCCCCTTCCTGCTTTTCCCCTCCCCCTTCAACCCTGCCCCAATTTACTCAAGAGATCGTCTTTTTCTACTTCCCATGTAGCTTAGATCTATGTAAGTCTCTCTAACTATTCTCATTATTGTGTAAGTTCTCTGGGATTGTGGTTTATAGGATGATTTTCTTTACTTTATCTTTAAAAAACACCGATCTGTGAGTACATGTGATAATTGTCTGTCTGTGTCTGGGTTACCTCACTCAAAATAAAAAAATAAATAATGACATCTTGAATTTTGCAGGAAAATTGATGGAGTGAACTAAGTTTTAAAGTGATAAAAAGCTTAAAATCCAAGTTAAAAATTCAAAACTATCACATGATCCAAATGATATAAAACAGTTTGTTCTGTAAATACCTACAACGAATGCTTTTACCCCAGCACTCAGTAATTTCTGTGGTATAAACTTTTGTTTACATTAGCAAATGGAGCAAAGCCTGTAAGGGATCAGCTTACCACTAAAATCCTTAAAGGTAATATGCTTTTATTTTAGATGTGTATTCAATATGTTCAGTGTACTTTTCTCAATATTTGGCTGAAGTTTCAAAGAAAAACATGGAAACTCTGACAACTATTGTTTATATGATTCCATTTTATTCTGCTTCAGTATCCGACATATTTTTCACATTTTCTGAAGCTCATCTCCTTCTCTGAGGGCCACAAAGACAAAGCTATTTATTTTTTCACACACAGCCTGCCATAATAACAAAACAAACCCCAAAGAGAAATACCTGAGTAAACACACATAGCAAAAGCTCTAATTTTTGTCTGTTCTCTTATGGAATTATCATCCTGTGAACATGCTCACAGTAGCCTCATATAGTAAGGATGCCACAAAATCTTTTCATTTTACTATTTTTCCACTTGCTACCAAATATGTTTCAGACAGAACGCTATGGAGGGCAAAGAACCAATGTGGAACATCCCCTGTTAGAAAACAATGCTGTGTCCATCTTGTTTTAAATTTGATGTGTTACCAATTTGTGAAAGTTTCATTTCAATTTCATTGCTGGGCAAGCACAATGAATTGACAGAGAAAGCAATCAACACATGATTCACCCACTGGAAGCTCTAATACAGAATGGTGGCTACTTCTGTCAACACAGCCAGTTACTGATGGTACTCACTCAGAAAATGAATAATAGCCTAGATGAGTCACATGGTTCCATGGACCACATCCTGCATACACATTAGTGAATCTATAGTTGACAGATTTCTTTGCCATTGTCACGTTCCAGGTGAATTCCCTGCCTGCATTGTCTTCTCAAGGAAGAACACAAATGTTTGTGTTAAGATAATAGCTTAGTAGTGGTGGTGGTGGTGGTGCTGCTGCTGCTGCTGCTGCTGCTGCTGAAGTTGCTGTTGCTGCTGCTGGTGGTGGTGGTTGTGTGTGTGTGTGTGTGTGTGTGTGTGTGTGTGTGTGTGTGTGTGTGTGTGTGTGTGTGTTTGAAAGAAAGTTAGGAACAGAGAGATAGAGAGACCTGGAGAATTCCATAGAGGAAAAGACTTGTTGATTTTACAATGATTCCAGCCTACAGAAAACACATTAGGAAAACTTCCTTTGTCCAGACTAATTTAATCTAATCTTCCCCACCATATGGATTGCATGTGGTGTTAAAAAATGAGTGCTAAAAAGACAGACCCGACTCAGACTGCTAGGAGACCATGGATCCACATGTTGAAAATTGCATCCACTCAGTCACTCCTCTAACAAATATTTATTGCTAATGGTAGGTGCTCTTTTCTAAGTAACAGGATATAAAATGAAACTTGATATTCATGATATTTTTTCCCATGGAATGAATATACAGTTTTGTAAAACTGGAATCAAACTGAGAAGCACAAAGTGCTGTAGTGTGGAAGAGAGAGAGAGAGAGAGCACAGGATGTCAGAGTTCCTTCCAGAATAGGAAGCAGTGAATATTTTAGAAAGCAGTGATCATTCAACCAAGTCTCAAGATATAGGTACTAGTAAGCTAGAGAAACTGGACAATAATGTTTCCCTCTCATACTTAAGCTAATGGAGAACAGTCGATGGCTTTCTATGTTTCAGACACTTAAAATTTCTGTATGTTTGTCAGTATTATGTAGTGGGTGTTGAGCATACTAAAGTAAACTTTTTTTTGTGTTGAACATGAAAAGGGACACATGGTACCATATGTCTTTGGTACAGCAGTGAACTTTTTCCCTGTGGGTACACACAGAATAATGAAGATTGATATATAGTAATAACTCCTTAGATGAAGATCAGTAAACTCAAGTAAAAGTTATTGTGAGCGGATTAATATTAGCGATGATATAGGTAAACAAACATACACTGTGAATATATTATAGTCTTATGGTTTCTAAGAGGAGCATAAAGAGAGATTTAAAAGGCTAGTTAAAGCTCTTGATGAAATATTTATAAAACGCAACTTTAATTTTGATCTACATTTCCAGAAAGAGAGTTACCCTCTGCAGCAAAAACCCAGCTATATCCTTGCATTGGGAAAATCTCTACTCATTCTCTGGATGATTAATGTGGGTTTACAACATACTAGTATTCTGTTTGACATATTTTCCTGGTACTGATACAGTCTAAGAGCCTCAATCAGATTCATGTTCTCTGTGTAACAGACAGCAGTGGAAAAATCTTAAGCAACTCACAGAGGTTCAAAAAGAATGAGCAGTTTAAAAAAGGAATTTATTGAGCATAAGGAAACACATACACACAACAGGCACATGGAGAAAAAGACCCTCTGCAAAAAAGAAAGAGGATTTAGAGACCCAAAAACACTTGATCTTCTTTGGTGATCTGGGGTTTTCCTCTCCTAAATTAGTGTTAATCCATTGGAAGGAAGTTTTATTGGTCCACAATTGTGAGGCATGTCCTGAGTAAGCCCTGAACTTATTGGACTTGTTCACCAGCAGGGTGCACTACTGGTTGGCAAGAAAAGCTTACCGAACCTTTGTTTTATGCTGTCTGTCTTTTCTCTCCAGTCAACGGGGTGAGGAAGAAGCTTGACATGGAAATTTGCCATTTTTATAAAATACCCCTGGACCCTGTCCCTGTTTGTCCACCTACCAAGCAATGTCCATAACTCCTGGTCTCTCAAAAGCATGAAATAATTTGAGTGAGGACAAACCTTACTTGGCCTTTATGATAACTGGAGTGTGGCCTCAAAGAGTGAAATTTGGGACATGGCTTTGATCTGCAAAAAGAATCAAATTAGAAATCAGTGGCTTACAGCTATAAAATGCTCATTTATATCAATATTGAAGAAAGCAGATTGGAAATAAAAAAGTAATTGTCAGAATGCCAGCCAATACATTTTCGTTTTTAGATACAACAGATAACGTTATCCAAAAGTGATCTATTAAAAAATTCACATCAAAGCAGCAACAATATCAATGATAAATTTTCATTAAACCCTTGATATGTGTCACATTAGTGTAAAGTGGTTATCTATGCAAACAAGACACAGATGTCATGGGGCTTTCGCTTGGGTAACCGAAATTGATAATTCAACATATAATATTTCTTCAGTTACTTGTATGTACCAAAAATATAACAAAATAATATTTTACAGGATACCTCATACTTGTCTGAGCAATCCTTAAGCAGAATATTTGTATATTTTCTTGTAATTATGTTTTTAGCATAGTCTTCATATCAGTAAACCATCATCAATCTCATCTCTCTTTCTCAATAGAGACGTCTTTCTGAGAAGACGCTTCTACAAACAGATTATCTTCTGTCCATAATCTATAATTTTATCATTGTTTCCAGAAGAATTGTGTTTTTAAAAAAAAATCATGTGCTATCTATTGTTCTGACTTGGTTTATGTCAACTTGACACATACTAGAGATATTAGAGAAATAGTCTTAGCTTAGAAAGTATCAACATAATGTTGACTATAAACAAACCTGTAGGGCATTTTCTTAATTAGTAATAAATGGGGGAGGGCCTACCTCATTTGGGGTGGTGCCATCCCCAAGCTAGTGGTCCTGGTTACTATAAGAAAACAGGCTGAGCAAATAATAGGGAGAAAGCCAGTGAGCAGCACGCATTCATGACTTCTGCATTAGCTCCTGTTTCTAGGTCCCTACTCTTTTTGTGAGCCTGTTCTGATTTTCCTCAAAGATGGACTATGATGGGAAAGTCTAAAACTAGTAAGTCCTTTACTTCCCAACTTGCTTTTGGTCATGGTGTTTAGTCACAGCACTAGTAACCCTAACTAAGACCTCTATTTTTTTTGCATGTGGGTATCCTCAAACAAGTATCATTCTACTAAAATCTATATACATATCTTATTTGTTATACAAAGTTAGTTTCCAAAGAAAAAATACATAATTATGTGTATGTGTTGATATATAATTGAAATTACATTCAATAAAATTATTTGTCTGTTGGAGTTATAATATGGAAGTGCTTACTTTCTAGAACTGGGGTATTGTGCGTGTGTGTGTGTGTTTGTGTGTGTGTGTGTGTGTGTATGTGTGTTTGTGGGTATGTTTTTGGACACATGCCACAAGAACCTGGAGGTCAGATGATAACTAGCAGGAAGCAGTTCTCTTTTTCTTCAAGCAGTGGTTCTAAGGTATCTAACACATTTCCAAAGACTTGGTGACAAGCCACATAACAGGTTGAACAATCTCAACAGCCATATATTCTAAGTGTAATTCTAAAAATTTTGTTTGACTTGCCTGACATCTTCTACTTTGCTTTACCTTTTACTGTCAGACTCATGTTTGCTGCCAAGAGCCTTCTGTGAGGAATTTTCTGAACATTGATGACTGCAGAAGCAAATACTTCACTGAAATGGGCTCAGTGTCTGTGATTGGAGCTCCCATGTGCAAGGCATTCTGTTGAGCACCAACCACACTCTCACATTAACTTCCAACTTTTCAACTTCTTTCTTCAATACACAGGCACAAAGCACTCATCTTATATCAACTATTGTTTAGTCACCATGGAGTGAAGGTGGCAGTGTATAATGCTTCTGTCACCCAAGTCGCTAAGTTCTTATAAAACTTCTTAAAGCAGCAGAATACTTTCAGTTTCTTTCCTTAACTTTCAAATTGATATCTAGGATGACTGCCAATGATATTATATCATCCCATATGTTTTGCTTAATTATACTATTTCCTGAATTCAATTTTTAAAGTTAAAATTCTTCTCCACCTCGTCATCAAAACATTATGAACACTCTTTGTCACACTGAAACTAGAAGTTAAAACATCTTTTAAAATTATATCTATTTGAAATCTTTCCAGAGCCTTGGGAAGAGAATGATTCAACACCCTGTTCGTTTAAATCCATGTTGCAAATCATAAAATATCAGAATCTTATGGTACATAGAACTGAGTTAATCTAATAGGCAACTCCTCCATAAAAAAAATAGCAAGGCTTAGCTGTTTTTACAATTTGAAATATATTTTCAATTTACACTATGTTAAAACTCAAGTTATTTTCTCTAATAAATTGGTCTTACCTCTGTGCATGGGTCATGTATCAATATAAGAATAACATCTGCATTATATTAATATCTATATTATACAGAACATTAAGATGCATCATAAATTATACAGTACACCCTCTAGGGAACCCTATAATTCTTTTTTATTTTTCTACCTTCAGCAAATTGCAAATGATCTTGAGGTCACTAGAGTGTGTTTTTCTCCATATCTTTAAAATCATTTTCTAGATGGTAATTGAAAGATTTGCTAACAAAATATCATGTCACATTTTCACCTTTCAGTTTAACTATACTGTCTTTTTCTCTTTTAAGTCTATAAAATAAAAACCGCTAACATTTCCAAGATACAATTTTCAGAATATTTTATTTTATTAGTGATTTCCTTCTTTAACTATCTTATATTTTCTCTACTATTTTTGTAGAACCCCTAATTCCCTGTTTATAATATCCCTCTAATTTTTCTCCACCATGCTATCTCATCCACTCTAGTCTTTCTATTTGCATCAATCTAAAAACACCTTAGAAAGTAGAGTAAAGATAGTTGCAGTGATGTAAACAAACTTTAACTTCAATATTGAAATAGAGGATGTAGGACATACCAGAGGACCAATGATACTGAAACTTCTTGCAGTAAAGTGAAAAGAAAGAAAAGGAAGAGAAAAAGTAAATAAATCTAAGATTAAACAAATTACTAGGCACTTTCAAGGCTAAAGATTCTAGCAAGTGAATGTCTTAATCAATGGGGGAAGATGGGTTCAGCACTAGTCACAATTCTTATTCTATAATAAAATCAGTTCCCAAATGGCTCAGCATGTTGAGAGTGAGAGAACCCTTAAACACTGTTTTATTGAAAACTGCTCCTAGTATAAGTTGTCATAAGACACTTTTCTCTGTGTGCTAAAAGCAAGGAAACAAACTATCTTAGTGCAAGTCCAAGTGAATCCACATTTTCATAAACATTTCAGAGAAATATTAATCATTTGAATCTCACAAACAAAACTCTAGTCTACAATTTCCAGATCACGTAACCTCAAAAAAGTTATGTGACTTCTTAATGGATATAAACTTCTTTGATCTCTCAAAGTCCCATAGCAGATCTTCGATGCTGAATCAGTGGATGATTCTTTTCCTTTCCCTTTTCTTTTTTCTTCTTCTTCTTGTCCTCATCTTCTTCTTCTTCCCAATACTATTCTTTTTTGTTTTTGTTTTTTGTTTGTTTGTTTGTTTTTCAAGGCAGGGTTTCTCTGTGTAACAGAGCTGACTATCCTGGAACTAGCTCTTGTAGACCAGGCTGGCCAGCACTCAGAGATCCAGCTACCTCTGCCTCTGAGTGCTGGAATTAAAGGCATCACTACTGCCCTGCCTCTGGTACTATTCTTAATCCTTCTCTTCCACCTCTTCTTGAGGCAGGAATTTTTGTAGTACAAATTGGTTTTCTGATCCTCCTGCCTCTATCTCCTAAGCCCCAGTCAAACTTTTGTTAATTCTATAATGACTATACAGTTATGATTTCTTGGATTATATATATCCACTTTTTCTAATTGTTGTGATTATAAGAGTTATCAGTGTGAAAGAAAACATCTGGTAGAGGATCTGTTCCCAAGAAGACACTGTGAAACTACTAAGCGAAACCAAGTGCCTTAGGCAGTCTCTGCACCAGGGGAACTTATAGTTTCATACTTTAGTATCACAGTTTCTACCACTAATTATAAACAAGCGCTGTCAAAAGTTGTGCACAGGGGATATTATGCACAGGAAGGATGATGTGCAGAGTGAGGTATTTGAATTGCACACAGACAGAAGTCCCATCTTGATGCATGCAGTTTAGCATGTATCAGTGATAAAAAAAAAAGTGTGCTGAGCTGTTACTCTTTGAATTCATGTGTGATTAATTCATTTATCATATAGCATTTTATACTTGCAATAATTAAAAGAAAAAAGACAGATATCAGTCTTCTTCATGTAGGGGCTGAATAATTGGTAATGGCTCAAAGTTACCATGGAGGTAATCAAGCCTGATGGGGAATATGTTGTTTAAAATTCATCATGGAATTACAAATCCCCTGATCACAGCTTCATAGACATTTGTTGATCTTACTTCTGGTTAATAGTGAAGCATGTTTGAGAAGATGAAATATGTCCAAAGCCTAATACATCATTCCTTCCCTCCTCTCATACTTTCTTTCCACAGCTTTCTTCTGCTTCATGTCATTTCCATTGCTGTGTGTAACTCATTCATAAATCAAGGGGTTGCATATGAACCACAGAGCATCTCTGCCACTGTTGGATTTAGCAGTCATGTCCAGATTTAGGATAGACCAAGGAGGTCAGTGTAGGAGTTAGTTTAACTGGTTATTTTATCTGAAGCTATCCAAGAAAAACTTGGTAGGAATCTGAAGTCTGCTTTGGAATGACTGCTTAAGAAAGCCTCTGTGACAGAGAGAAATGAACAAGTGCCTCGCAAAAGGAGGATTTATCTCTTAATTCACTGAGTCTTCAACTAAAAGCCATCTCATTTGTCTTGGCTCCTTGAAAATAGTTCTTCAGTGAAGGTCAGTGGCTTGCCCCATTCCCTTAGGAATATAAAGGTTATTTTTCCAGGAAGATTCATTATCTGGACAAAAAACAAGAGAGACATGTTAGCCATGTAGCCAACTAGGATGTGAAAAGGCATTCGGTTTTCTAAGCCTTTTTTTTTTCCCCATAAACTTCCTATTTTCACAACTCCACAAATCATATATTAATGATACCTAGAATCATCTTACTGCTCTTGGAACTCTTTCTTACATGGGAATTTTTAGTCCTCCCCTTGCTGACTCCTTCTTTAAGCTTTATTATTTTTGTTCTTATTCATGCCCTTTTCAATCTGCTCTGCATCTATCGTCTTCCAACTCCTGTCTTGCCTCCTTCTAAACATTTTATGGACAAAAAATTGGGTCACTGATTCAATCTTTCTTAAAGCCATGTGTGAATCTCATTCATACTGCTGTGTGTCTGGACAGATAAACAATTCCTTTGGGATTCCCAAAAGGAATCCTGAAGAGGATGCAATCAAATCCTGAGAAGGCCATTTTTTTAATTTCTTTTTTTTTATTACTTTCGAAATAATACCAATCAAAGTGTCCACTTTCTCCCCTCCTCCTACTTCCCTCCTACTCCCCATACACCCTCCCCTCACTCCTCCAGTCCTAAGAGATGGCAAGGCACCCTGCCCTATGAAAAGTCTAAGGTCCTCCCAACTACATCCAGGCTTAGGAAGGTATGCATCCAAAGAGAATAGAATCCAAAAAAGCCAGTACATGCAGTAGACACAAATCCCAGTGCTATTATCATTGCCCCACATTCAGAGGGTCCAGTGTGATCCCATGCTCATTCAGTCCCAGTCCAGCTGGAGTTGGTGAGCTCCCATTAGCTCAGGCACACTGTCTCAGTGGGTGAACCCCTCATGGTCCTGACTTCCTTGATCATATTCTCTCTCCTGCTCTTCAACTGGACCTTGGGAGCTCCGATGTGGGTCTCTGTCTCTATCTCCATCCATCACCGGACAAAAGTTCTATGGTGATATTCAAGATAGTCATCAGTCTAACTACGGGAAAAGGCTAGTTCAGGCACCCTCTCCTCCACCACCAAGGGTCCTAGCTGAGGTCATTCCTGTGGACTCTGGGAAACCCCTCCATAGACAAGCCCCAAAATGGCTCCCTCAATTAATATATCTCCTTCCCTGCTCCCATATCCATCCCTCCTCCATCTCAACCATCTCACTTCTCAAGCTCTCCCCAACTCTCCCCTTCTCCCCTCTCTGTCCCCCTCACCCCTTTCCACCACCCCCCTACCCTCATGCTCCCAACTTTGGCCTGGCAATCTTGTCTGCTTCCAATTTCCAAGAAAATCTATATATGTTTTTCTTATTATTTAGCTTCTCTAGGATCATGAATTATAGGCTCAATGTTCTTTGTTTATGGCTAAAATCCACTAATGAGTGAGTACATACCATATTTATATTTTGGGGTGTGGGTTATCTCACTCAGGATAGTGTTTTCTACTTCATGCATTAGCATGCAAAATTCAAGATGTCATTTTTTTTTACCACTGAGTAGTACTCTAATGTGTACATATGCCATGTTTTCTTTATCCACTCTTCCATTGAGGGATATCTAGGTTATTTCCAGGTTTTGGCTTCTGTAGAATGATTGGGCATCTCTTGGGTATATTCCCAAGAGTGATATTGCTGGATCCTGAGGTAGGTTGACTTCCAATTTTCTGAGAAACCACCACACTGATTTCCAAAGTGGTTGCACAAGTTTGCATTCCCACCAGCAATGATGAGTGTTCCTTACTCCACATCCTCTTCAGCATAGGCTCATTGGTATTTTTGATTTTAGCCATTTTGACAGGTATCTCCAAGTTGTTTTGATTTCCATTTCCCAGATAACTAAGGAAGTTGAACATGTCCTTAAGTATTTTTTGGCCATTTGAACTTCTGTTGAGAATTCTCTGTTCAGTTCAGTACCCCATTTTTTAATTGGGTTATTTAGAATTTTATTGTCTAGTTTCTCGAGTTCTTTATATATTTTGGAGATCAGAACTTTGTCTAATGTGGGGTAGGTGAAGATCTCCCATTCAATAGGTTGCCTTTTTGTCTTAATGACTGTGTCCTTTGCTTTACAGAAGCTTCTCAGTTTCAGGAGGTCCCATCTATTCATCGTTGCTCTTATTGTCTGTGCTACTGGGATTTACATAGGAAGTAGTCTCCTATGCCCATGCATTACAGGCTACTTCCCACTTTCTCTTCTATTAGTTTCAGTGTGGTTGGGTTTATATTGGGTCTTTAAGCCACTTGGACTTGAGTTTTGTGCATGGTGATAGATATGGATCTATTTTCATACTTCTACAGGTTGATATCCGGCTATCCAGCACCATTTGTTAAAGATGCTTTCTTTCTTCCCTTGAATAATTTTAGTTTCTTTGTCAAAACTCAACTGTTCATAGATTTATGGATTAATATCCAGATCCTCAGCTGTGCGATGGTGGTGCACGCCTTTAATCCCAGCACTTGGGAGGCAGAGACAGGCAGATCTCTGTGAGTTCGAGACCAGCCTGGTCGACAGAGCTAGTTCCAGGACAGGCTCCAAAGCCACAGAGAAACCATGTCTCGAAAAAAATAAATAAATAAATAAATAAATAAATAAATAAATAAATAAATAAAATCCAGGTCCTCAATTAGATTCCATTGGTCAACATCTCTGTTTTTATGCCAATACCAAGCTGTTTTCATTAATGTAACTCTGTAATAGAGCTTGAAGTCAGGAATGGTAATGCCTCCAGAAGATCCTTTAGTGTATAAGATTGTTTTGGCTATCCTGGGTTTTGTTTTTCCATATAAAGTTGATTATTGTTCTCTCAAGGTCTGTGAAGAATTTTGTTGGGATTTTGATGGGGATTGCATTGAATCTATAGATTGCCTTTGGTAGGATTGCCATTTTTACTATATTGATCCTGCCAATCCAAGAGCATGGGAGATCTTTCCATTTTCTGGTGTCCTCTCCAATTTATTTCTTTTTTTTTTTTTTGAGTATAATAGAGGGTTATTTATTTAGGGGTAGACTCACAGATTACAATCCTCTGCTGGAATGGGGAACAGCAAGTGAATCCCACAGCTAGAAAAGAGATTGGACATGCACCTTACATCAGCATAAATTGTATAAGAGGCTAAATACAAGTGGGCTGGGATCTTAAAAGCTATTGGCGGTAGAAATTCGTACAGCTTTGATTTAATTCTTTTCCCTCATTCTTGAATCCTGTCCCAAGCATTTAAGACAGTACTGTTGCATAGAGAAAAGTTTTGTTCATTGTAGAGCTTGCATATATGGGTCAGCAATAGTGCCCTCACCAAGAATTTGATCTTGTGAAGTCACAAGTTCTTTTTGTTTTTTCCTGTTGTTATTAAATTTCAGCCTCTTCCCTGAAACAACATTTAAACATCAGCTGAGGCCCTTCATCCAAGACTGCTGAAACTAACTGAAGCCAATTGTGTGGCATGGCTCTAATGTTAGAAGACCATGTCTTTGTCATCTTCCTAAGAAATGTGGAATGCAAACCATTAGTAATGAGAGCTTATTTAATTTCTTTTAGATCATTCATTCCTATAGGTATGCACAAATTTCTTTTTTCAAAGACTTAAAGTTCTTGTCAAATAGATCTTTCAATTCCTTAGTTAGTGTTACCCCAAGATATTTTATGCTATTTGTGGCTATTGTGAAAGGTGATGTTTCTCTGATTTTTCTCTCAGCTCTTTTATCCTTTGTGTATAGGAGGGCTACTGCTTTTTTTTTTTTTTGAGTTGATATTGTATCTTGCCATATCACTGTAGGTATTTATCAACTGTAAAAGTTCTCTGGTAGAGTTTTTTGGGTCACTTATGTACAGTATCATATCATCTGCAAATAATGAAAGTTTGACTTCTTTCTTACCAATTCGAATCCCCTTGATATCCTTATGTTGTCTTATGGCTATTACTAGAATTTCAAGCACTATGTTAAAGATGTATGAAGAGAGTGGACAGCCTTGTCTTGTTCATGATTTTAGTGGAATCACTTTGAGGTTTTTCTTCATTTAATTTGATGTTAGCTGTCGGCTTGTTGTATAGTGCTTTTATTATATTTAGATATGATTCTTATATCTCTAATCTCTCCAATACCTTTATCATAAAGGGGTGTTGAATTTTGTCAAATGCTTTTTCTGCAACTAATAAAATGATCATATTTTTTCTTTCAGTTTATATATATGATGGATTACATTGATAGATTTTTATATGTTGGACCAGCCCTGCATCTGCTGGCTCTCCAGTCCCTCTCAGTCCTGAAGCAGGCTGTGTTGGGGGTTCCAAGGACCTTGCAGATGAAAACAAAAAACCATTTTTAAAGACAGTTTAATCAAAGAGACAGAAAGCACTGTTCAGATCTGACTTAATTCTGATGGTTTGTAATAGGTACAGTGTAGAATTTATTAAATGGTCATTGCTCCCTGTCACTTTAATCAACTTTACAATCCCATTTACACTAGGATTATGATTTTACTCCTCAAGCCTTAGTTTCTACTCTGGAAGTTCAAAGTTCATGTTTACATATTTTGATATTAAATGTTTTGTTTTTTTCTGTATGGCCACTTACTATCTTTCTTTTATTCCACTGACTACTATGTGGGTGCTTTTCTGTCTTTTCCCTGGCTCACCTACTGTCTATTAAATCATCCATTCCAAAAAGAAATAGAGCTGAAAGATTTGTAGTACAATCTAAATAGAGCACATTCTTAACATGTCGATATTCATTTCCAGTCCCTCATAAATCTTCAACTTCCCTTAAGAAATCTATTTTTCTTACCTGGATATTTTAAAGAAAACTGCCATCAAATTAAGTACCTAAATCTTACCTAAACTGATTTGTAATGGAACTATTTAGTCCCAAACAAGCATCAAACATAGCATATTATCTGACAGGTAGCAAGACATCCATCTTCTTTATAAATTGAGGTTTTCACTTATCCCTAGGATAGTCCCATCCCTATTGAAGCATCTGTGCATGGCAGCAGCTATGTATGAGGGCTGTGGAGTCTAAGAGAGGAATCTAAAGGGATCTTTTTGTTATTTTGGTTTTCATGACTTGTCTCTCTCACAGAGCTTTGTGCTTTCAGATGGCATGTTCTTTTTTCTCTTGTATTATTGACTCACATGCACACACACACACGTGAACACACACATATATACTTAATCAAGTAGTTAATAATCAATAATGAATACCTTCTTAGTACCTTATTATCTCATTTCTCTTTTCGATGGTTTCATTCTCCAGAACTAAGCATTTGTTTTGTTATTCATCATGGAACTCAGTATGATATTTACTGAACACTGGACAAATACTTTTAGACTTAGAATTGGCTTTGGGGATAGTCACCATTTGAGTGAAGTGTGGCACACTGTAGGTAGTAAATAAATGGTGGTTTCATTTTTGTCTTCTGTGCAATGTTTTACAGTTGATACTCTCATTGTCTTTGTCTTTCTCTGTCTTTATTGCTGTTACATACCCACATGTATACATGTGTATGCACAAACATATAAATACAACATGCTGAAACTATTTTATATGTTTTGTTTAGATTTTGTATTTTAGGATTTTTTTCTTCCGTGTATGTGAATGTGTGTGGGGTGTGGCTTTAGGACTGATCACTCATCATTGGACAACCAATAATGGGGCTCAACGGTGGAAAAGGCTAATTCTTGTAATAATAATCATCAGTTGCTTGTGGTTATTTATCTAGGCATGAGACTTAATTAATTTTTTTCTTTCTCATTAGTTTTTCCATTGATACTGTCATTGTTCCAGTATTGCTTATGCCACAATTTTTATGAGAGACTAGTTCACAGCAGACTTCCTGGTATTCTGGCTCTTTAAATAATTTTGCCCCCATTCCATCATGTTCCCCAAGGAATACATGAAAAGCTGTAATGTAGTGGTATCTTGGGGTTGGTATTCCCCATGATCTATGTTTCTGTGCATTGTCTGTTGTTTTGTTTTTCCCTGATAGTTTTCATTTACAGCAAAGAGAGGCTCTCTAAATGAAGGTAGTAACAACACATATCTGTGGGTATAAGAAAAAGATTCAGAATATAATAAGATATTACACTGTTCTAGTAAAGTGTCAGTAATAGGTTCTAAGGTCTATGACTTTACTAGCCCAGGGAAGCTAGCTATGCTTCTAATAACAAGCATGATTTCCCTCCTGTTGAGTGGGCCTTATGTCAAACTAGGCAAGTGATGTTTGCTGTGAGTATGTGAGTGTCACTCCTTGCACTTGTATGTATATATTGTTATTCTGGTAGTTGTGGTTCATAGATGTAACTGGGTTAGACCGCTTAACTTCATCTATCCCTTGACAACTTGCATTGTGTTTTCTGGATACATGAAAGCTAGATGGCAGGGAATAGGCTTCTAAATCCTGTATCCTAGACACAGACTGTTTTCATCAACAGAGAACTGCCCTCAATCCAGAGGGACAAACAAGGGCTACATTGATAATGTGTATTGTTTGTGGACTCATTTGGATTACCCTAACCAACCATGAAAGATTGGGGTTTTTGTTAACTTATGACTCCTATGAAGAGCATTGAAAATTTAATATTCTTAACATCCTTTAATATATTTTTATTTATATATATATATATCATATGATTTTAGGTAAATATAAAATAATAAATTATTCTTCAAAACTTTATAATTTTATGTAACCTGGATCCTCCTATTCCCTTTTAAAGTTTTGTCAGCTATCCCTGCGATTCCTTTATAATTTTCTGGGTTCCCTTGTCATTCTTTGTTGTATACTTACAACAAATCTGAGGATTTGGAGCTAGAAAACACAGATGAGAGAGAACAGGTGTTGTTTCTTTTTCTGAGTCTGGGTTACCACACTCAATATGATATTTTCTAAGTCAATCATTAACCTGTATATTTAATTTAACTTTAGATCTGAATAATATTCCATTGTGTATATGAAATACATTTTCATTATCCATGCATCTTTTGAAAGATATTTAGATTGATTCCTTTTCCTGGCTATTGTGACTAGAATAGCAATGAATTGATCATGTATCTATGGAGTTGAGAAGGACGCCAAGGAGTAGTTTAGCTGGGCCATATAGTAGATTTAGTTTTATGTTTTTGAGTGTTCTCCATATTTGTTACCAGAATTGCTGCAGCAATTTGTATTCCCCCCAACAGTAAATAAGGGTTCCTCTTTCCCTACAACCTAACCAGCCTGTATTGGCAATTTTGATTTGGATGAAATAAAATCTTAAGATTGTTTTTGTTTATATTTTTCTTAATTACTAAAGAGGATTTTTAGAGGTATTTATTAGGAATTTCTTTATTTCTATTGAGAACTATCTATTTAGATACCCAGCCCATTCCTTTGACAAAATTTTGCATGTTTTTTTTCCCATATGAACTGTAGAAAGATAGGGAGGAAATGGAACATATAACATAATAAGGACCATATACAGAAAACTTATTGCCAACATTATAATACATGAAGAAAGTCTAAGCAGTCCTGTAGTGATATTTCATTTATATTTTAATAAATAAAGCTTGTCGGAAGTTCGGAGAGTAAAACAGCTGCACTGATCAGCCTTATCGATCAGGCAGTGGTGTCATACACCTTTAATCCCAGTAGCCACACTAGTTTGCCATAGAAACCACATGGGAATAATATTCTTTATCACATCTGGATATTGTTTTCATCATTCCTATCTATTATGTTTAACTACATCATATTAACAAACCATAAACAGCTGTTGAGAAAACTCAGTGATTGCATGGGGTTACTTACAAACTGGCATTTGTCTTATGGGGAAAAGTTCTACCATCATGAACTTAGGTTAGATTAGGATCCCCACATCCAACTCTCTCTCAAAACTCAATTCATTTTATAAACTGTATAACAACATCTATATGCTAAAGGGGTAAAGGGTTTATTAACAAAATGAACAGAAAGTACCCAGTCAGTGCTAAATAAGTGTTAGCAATTTTCTATTAGCTCCATGATATTCATGAAGTGGTGTGAACTGGTTTTATGTTATGAGCACTGATGCCTCAGATTTCCTGCTTGTATATATTTTTGCTTTAGAGAGGTAAACTTAGGATGCATTGAATAACTCTTGAGCTGGGGATCAACAGATCAGAAGTCTAGTTTCAATTTGTTAATTCATTTTAACACTCAAGATTTAGTTGAACTTCTTGTCTTATTTAAGGAGATATGTTTCATGCTTTCTAACTGTCTTGCATAGCTAAACACTGACAGAAGCGTGATGTCTAAATTAATGCAAACCATACTAATCAAAGGTTATTTGCTTTACTGTTTAAACAGAGATTATTCATGGCAGGAGCTGATGTGTTTTGATTTTTCAATGTGTCAGCTATAAGATCAGAACAGATATTTTAGCCTTGTGATGATTTCCTATAAATAGAGACATAAAATCTTAAATGCTCATTGATGCAGCTATAAATTGTAATTTGGGATAAGTTGATGCAGGCAAAATGACCTAGAGCTAATGTTACTCTAGGGATGAATTCTATTTTCACTCTGGTGACTTCTAATTACAAACACAGAATTCCTGGTTTGGAGATGAACTTATGTTTTTCTTGGTAACTTGCTGTAAGAATACATTTTTGATTGTCTTATTATTGTGTGGCTCAATCTCCTCCCAGGGGCATCTAAGACAGCCTTTCTATCAAGGTTCTACTTGAGAGCAAGGAAGTATGAAGGCGTAAGTCACAAAACAATCCCATACCAGTTCAGAATTTTGGATAATAAAAGGGTTGTTCATTTAAGGGGAAAACTTACAGATCACTGTCCTAGACCACAGTCCTTTGAGCAAACAGGAACAGAGTCTAGCAGCCAGAAGTGGGAGCCAGAAGCAGGAAAGGGCGTGCCTTTTCAGCTGCTTTTACAGTATAAGAAACCACACCCCAGTGGGCTGGTATCTTAAAAGCTATTGGCTAAAAGAGCAGAATGTGCTTCCACAGCAGAATTAGACATTAACAAGACCTCAGTGAAACATAGCTAGCTGTAAGGCTCAAAGAGAGACCTTCGATCAGAAGGCTTTTCACTTTAGTCCCTTAACATCTAGGCTAGGGAGAGTAGAACTATGAGTTTCTCGTGATTTGTTAACAACTTCCTGAGCCGAGAGAAAGATCTTACTCCTCCTGCATTAAAAAAAAAAAAAAACAAAAAAACTCTGCTAATCACAAAGTAAAAGTTAGCAAAAACCAAACACAGAAAAAATCAAACATTGTCTATTTTAAAAATTAACAAAATAAATGTACTTTCTAAATATTTAAAATGAAGATCTCAGTGGCACAAATATTTCTGAGACAATGTATAAGCGTCCAGTAAATAGAATAGGAGACCTTGTTTCACAGGCTACTTCCTTATGAATACTTGATGGCAAACTCTACCCGATAGATAAGGCTAGGGTGTCTGTTTGGGTATGAAATTAAAAATGTCCCCTCTTTTCTCAAGGGGACAGAAGACTTACAATATGACCAATAATACTCCCATTAGTTTGGTTTGGGTGATTCTAGTGATCTTTATGTGTGGATTTTCATGAGTTATTTGAAAAATCTTTCAAAAAAACAACTGTTCATGTCATATTCCAGATCCTTCCTTTTCAAAGTAGTTAAACTCTATCAGATTTGGGGGAAAAAAAACCTACTAATTCAAAAGTCTATGGATTTGCAAGAGTTTCTTTAAAATTGATTTCATACTGAAAACAAGTCAGCAATTAGGACAAAATTCAAATATTTTCAAACAGTGTTCATCAATAAAAATAAACAATTTTTATGTCATTTAACCTTAAGCCTTTGCAGTTTAGATAGTGTGTTTATGTGTTAAGATTCTAGCATTGTCAAAAAGTCTGAAGGATATTCAGTGTTCCAAATGAAGATTTATATACAAAACTAAAATATTAACTGGAGAATCAACAACAAAGAATAAAAATATTTAACGTTTATTTACTGTTTATTCTGAGTGCATACTCAGATTATCTTAATATTAAGACATTTGACAGGTCTTTGCTCTTTCACTTGTATTACAGTTACATAATAAATGTTTTACCTTTCCTTTATGAGAAGCACAACATGGGTGCATTAGTAACCTGTTATCTTTTTCCATGTGGATTTACTTGATTGGGTATAAGATCATGTATTCAAAAGAAATAATTATACATTGTCTATCATTTTTGACTAAAAATATATGGACCCATTCTCCCCTCTTGTTTCCTCAACATCTAATACTATGTACTCTAAACACACCTCATGGAAAAGATGAAAAGAGGAAAAAAAAGGCAGGGGATGGGAATTAAGAAAAGAGGGAAGAAGAAGAAATAAAAGGAAAGGTGAAGCACTTTTCATTGCTGGTACACAAAGACTATTCAAAAAATAGTAGAATAGAAGCAAAATAAATCAACACAAATAAATCAAAGTAAAAAAGGCTATTACAGAATCTTTGGTCCTTTAGCATATGGAGTCAGGCAGAAATAGACACTTTGCAGTAATTTAAGCTTTCAAAAGGATGCCTATATGTTTTTCTTTGGGTTCTCCTTATTTAGCTTCTTTAGGATCACTAATTATAGGCTCAATGTTCTTTGTTTATGGCTAGAAACCAAATATGAGTGAGTACATCCCATGCTCCTCTTTTTTGGTCTGGCTTACCTCACTCAGGATAGTGTTTTATATTTCCATCCATTTGCACGCAAAATTCAAGAAG
>NW_004949096.1:13158974-13164417 GCF_000317375.1 Microtus ochrogaster | reverse complement strand
ACTTGATTGGGGGACGAGGAGGGAAATGGGATGCGGTGGCGGGGAAGAGACGGAAATCTTTAATAAATAAATAAAAATAATCACACAGAAACTGTATTAATTAAATCACTGCCTGGCCTATTAAAAAAAAGCTTTCAAAATATTCCTCAATACCTATCAAGCTCACCAAAAGATAAAAGCACACAAATAAGACATAAAAGGAAGGATCTTATATTGATTCAGCATGCACATTACATTAATTTGGCTAATTTGTACAATTCCAAAAGATCAATCTAGGGTTACTCCCAGACTAGTTAAGAAGATACTTTTAATAAGCAAATGAAATGCAAACAGCATATATGACACTTCAATGTCATTTGATGTCCTTTGAATGTAGAATGGTATTGTCTCATCCAACCATAAAACTGACAGAAAATTATTAGATTTCCCACTGATTGTTTTCTTATGCAACATGTTCAGTTCCCTATGTGGTTCAGAATGAGAGCCTTATGGTTTGTGAAAATTTACAAAAAACAAAAGTTATGAAATTTTTCATCATTCTGAGCATTATCAAAATGCTCAGGATTTTAGCCTGGGCAATAATAGCTTTTGCAGCTGGCTCCATCAACATATCAACATTTATAGGATGCTTAGAAATGCTGTGAGCTCAGTAAAGCCAGGACAATGGAAGTTGACTGAATTTGTTCTTCAAAAGAAATGGAGCACCCTAGAAAGCTCCACAAAATTACTAATGGGTCCAGAGACAAGTAATCTGAAGGTACATGTTACTTCAACTTCTTCCACACCTTGTAAAAGACTATAGTATGTCTAATCCAGAAAACAGTTTCTTTTATCAGACAAAGGTTGAGGAAGTCAGAATAATTGGATAGAAGCAGATTGTCTGTAGGCTGCTTTTCTCAATGCACATTTTACTATATATATAAAATCAGATGAAAGGTTGGTAAGGTTTATTGGGGATAAAACACCTTTACGATATGCCATATTTCACCCGTGAGTCAATCATGCTATAATGAGCATCAAGCACAGGAGGTAAAATGAGATGGAATGTTTGAGGCAAAAGAAAACCTCTGTGGAAATTAGCCTGGCCTCCAAAGAACCTTTGAAAAACAAAATGCTGGCAGCAGAATGACAGTTTGACTGCAGATTTGAAGGTCAGAATTCAAAAGGACAACAAATGCAAATATTAGAGAAATCATGTACAAAGTTACGGGTGTACAGAGAGAAACTGCATTGATTCAACCCAGTATGTCTTTGCTATTACCAGTAGAAATCACTAATTTGTTTACCCAGCCCTTCTCTGACATATGTGCATTATGGCTTTTTAATCCAAATAAGATCTAAACTAAGAGAAAATTGTCAATTTCATGGAAATAACTGACCCCTGGTTTGATTCTGTGTCCACTGCAATTACCACAACTTGACCTCCTGTTACAGTAAATGGGAGAGAGATATAAACAGAAACAACATAAGGGAAAGATAATGAGTCATTTATAAACTCTTATTATTTGCTCTTGAAGTATTAGTCAGGTGTCTTGCAAATACAGAATAAAAACAGATCAGGATGTATCTATTTTTCAGTTATTGTTTCATTATTTTGGTGAAAAAAAATCCGAAAAGAAAGTTAAGAGTGTCCCTAGAATTCAGTGGCTATATTAGTTCCAAGAAAGTGGGCTGACTATTTGGGAGTCATGGACCATTCAAACCTGGATTATAAAACTTATTTTTCTCTAAGTACTATTCAGAGGTTTTATGGTATATGCCCTCTAAATCAATACATATAAACAGATATAAACCTAAAATGAACAAAATTATGGGAAAGAATAAGAATAAAAGTGGCTAATTTTATATTGCTCTTATTCCTGCAGTTTCCCATCTTATAACCACTTTCAGAATTATATTTTGAAAGAAATGAATACCACCAAACAACAACCTCAACATGTTTTTGCTACTGATAAAGTTTGGGAGTATTGGTTACACACTGAATCAAACCATTGGGTCAATAGACACAATCTAACCATTAGGTCAATATATGTGTGCGTATGCATAAATATATGTATGTGTACATTTTATATGTATATATAAAAACATAATAAAGTAGAAATGCTTTATTTGCCCCAGTAGGGCTTTCTGAAATGATTAACCTATGGAAGTATCATACATTAAAATTATGTATGTGGCCTTTCCAATTAAAGAAAAGCCAAAAGGCCCCATCTGGTAAGAGACAGTTTGCTATTATTACCACATATTTGTTTATTACATTTCTAGAGAATTTTTACTCCAAAGAGCTTAGAGTCTTGTGTCAAGTATCTGGCACATCCGAGATCATAAAAATAAAAGTGAGTAAAACTGGGGGAAGGAATGAGAATTTAGAAAGGAATAAATGTTTGAAACAGCAGGAATGGCAAGCACTGCTTATTCAAATTTCTTTGCAGTCTTAATAGCCTCTTGCATTCTAGCAAACTGCTAGAAATTCTGGAAGAGTGGTTAACTTGATTAGCCAGCACCACTAGATAGTTTGATAGTTTATTTTTTTAATATTCAATATACTCCTCCAAAATAGATATTTTGCATACATATTACAGATAATACACACCTTGGGAATCAATAGTGAAATCAATCAAACCCCTGTAAGCACTTGCTGGGTAGGAAACTTGGAAACTGACCCAAAGTTGACCTAGTTCTTTACATTAAGGTAGCTCTACTACATTTTCATGTACCCCAATAAACTAGAAACTTTTAAGATTTTGTAAAGCATATGATCCAAATGATAAGAAATAATTATACATATTTATTTTCTCTTTTCATAAATGTTATAGATTTTAATAAACATAATAGATACATAGAATAACCAGAGTTAGGTAAATAGAATTGAAAGCTATTTCCCTGCAAGCTGAGAAAGGCTTCCTTGCTTTAGTGAGAATTTGTTTAATGAAGTGGTCCTCAGAGTGATCTCATTTTTCCCTAGTGAGAAGAATGATTTCTTCTGTGTCAGAAAGCAGGCTTCAGACATCAAATCCAAGTATCTTGTTTACAAATCTATTGTGTATATGAGAACAAAATAGTCACTTGCTTCAGTGAAGTCCATCTCTACCTCTGAGGACAGCTTCAAGTATGCTGTTAAAATGTTTCTATTGACATGTCAATGGATAGCCTAAATTATCCACAAAGTTATCATTTAAAAAAATATGACAAATATACAGAAGTGGATTTCCAAGTTTAATGAAAAATCTTTTGTGATGGTAAAAAGGAAAGAATGATTAGAAATATTACAAATTACAAGTTCTATTTCCAGAGAAAGAAAACATAAAATCAAAGGACAAGAATGAAGAATTAAGAAGTCTATTCTTCAAAGGACTTAAGAGAGTTATTCGACAAGATTCTAAGTATACTTGCTAGATGGTTCTCTGGTGACTTAATGTAATGACAAAAATTTCAAATTTGAACCTACCAACCATGATCTTCAATCCTAGTTTTGCTATGTTAGGTATATAATTTTCAAAAACTACTGATCTAAATTATTTTATGCACCTACCCAATAGGGTTAATAATAGTGATACCTCAAAGGCCAAGATGGAAGGACAGCACGTAAATAGAAGTTAGTACAATTTTTAATGGTTACCAAGAGTTTTACTATATTTATAATATTCTTGCGAACAGGATAAATTCAGTGTTCTTTGTACTTCCATACCTCCTTTAAGTCAAATTTAATCTAATTTTTCTTCATTTTAACTATAATCCCTACATTTTTACCCCATGAGAAACAAAAGTCATCTTTAAGAAATTCTCTTGTAATAAAATATTATTTAACTAAAAAGCATTCAATAAACTGATATCATAGACATGTTAATTTTTGTTTTAAAAAGAAAAGTTTTTAAAGTTTTAAAAAGAAAATAATATATAGCTGGGATGACATAGTCACACAAAAATTAAAATAGGTAGAGAAACAAAACAAAACAAATTAATGGTGTCCAGAGAGATGGCTCATCTCTTAAGAGAACTCAGCATTCTTGCAGAGGTTCTGAGTTCAGTTCTCATCACCCACATGGCAGCGTACATCCATATGTAACTTCAAGGATCCAATGCCCTCTTCTGGCTCCTATTTCACAAGGTTGGCAAACAGTGCACATACATAATGGCAAAACAGTAATATATACTTAAAAAATTTTAAAAATACCTCTTTTTAAAAAAATTCAATAGAAAACCTAACCCCCAGAAAATGGTGAAATATCTGGGAACCACATATCTTACATGGTTGGTATCAAAAATATATAAGGACCTCATTCAATGAAAGTGCAAAATAATTGATTTTAAAATAATCCAAGGGCTTGACTAGTCAAAAAAAAACATAATATGAAGGATGCTCATCATAATTAATCAAAAGGAAAATGAAATTGCAACAAAATAAAATATCACATTCCACTTTAGGATGAATATACATTACAAAAATGAGTCTTGACAAGAATTTGGAGAAAAGGGAGCACATGTATAGTTGGTAGAAATATAAATCAGTAAAACTTGTGCAAAACTATATACAGGTTCCTCACATCATCAGAAATAATGACTGGAGATAGCTCCTAGAAGTAAACAGTATAGGTTCAAACCTTGCACCACAGTAGAAAAAAATACAGATAGTATGAGCTCTGCTAAGACCACTTCTGAGTTCTTATTCAAGGGACTTTAAATCACAAACTTAAAGAAAAGTATATATTGCAACATGATCACAATTGTTGAGACTTGGAATATAGCTGTGTTTGAAAAAATAGATTTTAGACTATGGTGGAGACATCGTTAATTGATAAAGTGCTTGCCACACAAATATGAAGACGTGAGTAAGAGCTCCAAAACCCACATGACAATCTGGATTCTGGCAACTTATTCCTGTGTTCCCAGTACTGTAAGGAGGAGACAGGAGAATCCCAGAGCACAGTGGCCATCCTGTCTATCCCATTTGTGAGTACCAAGTCAGAGACAGACAGTACCCCAACAAACAATACACACACACACACACACAGATATATATATATATATGTAAACAAGTAAATAAATGAATAGGAATGATCTACAAGAAGACATCTGATTGGACACTTGAACTTCATACATATGCAAACAAGCAAAGCATTTACATATATTACACACACTCTGTAGAATGACATCCCCTCTCCCAACAGAGTTTGCCCTCAGGGTTAGGGACATCTCTTAATGGTTGGTTTGGGGTTGAGGGGATGGGGAGATGTTTTATGTAAAAAAAAAAAAAAAGTGGGGGGGAGGATTAACTGGTGTGATGGGATGATTGGTATTTGTCAGTTACTGTTTTTAGAAAATTGTATTGGTACTATTTTCTGTATATTGATATATTGAATATTGAATGTGAGTATTCCTACCTCTAATTTTGTATAAGAGTATGCTTATATTGTATTGATACATCTACCATATTACAATGTAC
>NW_004949096.1:13138558-13158874 GCF_000317375.1 Microtus ochrogaster | reverse complement strand
ACACTCAAATATTACTAGTGTTTCAAAATTTAGGAAACTTTTTGCAAAAGAATAGATGAAATAGATGAAACTAAAGAATATTGTGTCAAATGAAATGAACTGTATACTATATAAGGACAAACAGTATTCCAATTTTATGAAGAATCTAATAGAATCAAACTATTGTGGTTATTTAAGTCCTAAGGGGAAAAGAAAAAAGGAAAATTTTGGCGAAATTACATAACGTTTCAATTTTGCAAAATAAACTATAGAATTATCAGCACCTGACAGTGTTTATGGTAAATATTAATAGTCATATTAATAAATTGTTAATGCGATGAATTTTATATTTAAGTATTTATCATATAATGGTAGTAATTATAGTTCTACTAATAAGTAGAGTGTGAGAGTAACTTGAAGGTGGTAGATAGTTTATACCACAGACTATAGTGATGGTTTCCAATGCATATAGCTTATCTCTGTGCTCATCAAGTTGCATATATTAAGTGTACAGAACTTTTTTAAAATGTTCATTGTTCTTAAGTGAGATAGTTATAAAAATTATTAAAAATTTTGAATACAAATAAACATGTAAAGAAAAAATAAAGAATTTAAAATCCCAGTATCTGTGAATCATTTCTGTTCTCAATATTATGTATTATAGTAGTTGGGGAATGCTTATCAGTGATTTATTCCCTAAAATCAAAAGGCAAAACTCTGGAGATGACATAAGGAATGATTCAAGGCGTTATATTTTCAAGACAGTGAAACTCTTATGGAAGCAGAGAAAATTCAGTGTGAAAACTACAGGGAACATTAATAACAACAGCATCAAAGGCGAGCCATAATCAGCACAGAAATGGCTTTGTCGTTAGCTCAGTTGGACTCAGACATGACAGTACCCCACATGTGGCAAGTTTATATGACTTTCCAGTTGATCACTTAGCGCTCCTAAAAACTGGCATCTACTTGCCTTCAAAATCTGTGCTTTTGAAAAAGATGTTATGATATGAAATTGCAAAGCCAGTGTTTCTCTAACCAGGCACACTGTATTTGACAATAATCATGAAGACTGACAATAGTGCTAGCCTTCAGTACCTCTCTTTACTTGTGTTCAATATGTCAATACACATCGATTAAATGCCACTTTGACTATAGCTGTCCTAGGATAAGATTATGAAAAATAGCTTTAAAAGAACACTTTATTAGTTAGTTGAACGGTTTTATTTGTCTACTCAGAGTTTTTTTACGTCAGATTGACAGCACTGTTGTTGTCAACTCCCTTAGTCACATGTTTTTAACTATCCCAGATCTTCACTGCATTGTTAATGCTTGTATTAGCAGAGAGCACCTATTCATAATAACTTTAATCTTTTGACTGAGGCCTGTGCATGCACATTCTTTTAATTGTGAGATTGCATGTGCAGTCGTCCTCACACAAGAGATACATGAATCACACTTCTGGTGGTGTCAGGGTAATATGCTGAGTACCTAATCAGTGGCCTTATTGAGCTAAGGAAATCTTCACACACACATTCACACCCACAAAAAAATAGCTGCCTCTCAGTTTGTGTCATGCAGAGAGAAGGTCCATATTCTTTTCTCCTCCAAAGACGTTAGTAATCATAAATGATATGTGTATCTGAACACATTTAAATTGTATTAAATTCATAATATACATTCCATTAACAACAACAATAATCATAATAATAATTTAGACTTTAATGGAATTGTTCACCATAATTTTGATTGATTATAATACATTTTTCAAGAAGTATATGGCAGGTATCACAAGGGAATATATTTTCTGAGGACAATCTTGACAGTGAAGCTTACATCAGATTCAAGATAACAGAAAGGATGGCCAATAGTCACATACAACATTTTGTTTTATCTTTATAACTAGCACAAAGTCAGAGAAATAAATCATTTTGCTCATGGGTACAAAACTATTGATAGCATCCACGTATGGAAATCTAACTATACAAGAAACAAATATTTCTTCCAAGTGTTTTCCCTGGCACACACCTTTAACTTCAGTTTATATGATTTTTGAAAGTATCTCAACTCCCTGGTCTTCTCTCTTTTTCATTTTTTTTCTCTTTTTATTTGGATGTACACCAGAAGTAATAGGAGGTGTTTCAGTCCAGAAACAACTGACTCCATTGTTTTGGGCCAGACAGAAGAGTTAGGAGAAGGCAGAAAGGTACTGAACTCATGGCAACCAAGAAGCAGAGAAATAGATGAGAAAGGCCTGCTGAAAAGATAATCAAAGTCAAAACCCTTTGACAAACCTCATACTGCTCCACGCTGCCCCCGATGCCTATTGGCTACTAATCCATCAATGAATTAATTCAACATTCCTCACACTGTGAATTGTGACCCTTTGGGGGCTCAAACTACCCTTTCAGAGGGGTTTCATATCAGATAAACTGCTTATCAGATATTTACATTAAGATTTGCAGCAATTGCAAAATTAGAGTTATGAAGTAGCAGTGAAATAGTTTTATGATTGGGAGGGTATCACCATAACATGAGGAACCATATTAAAGGGTTGCAGCATAGGAAGTTTGAAAACCAATAGATTATCCTATCCAATCCCTCTCAATAGTGTTTGGACTATCCAGCTGGGGACACATTCCAGAAAGTACATCATCAATGGATCCTTTTCTGGTACCATACCTAGCAGCTATTTAAGTCTGGTCCCACAGATTCGCCACCTGTATTTTCTTGTTCTGTCTCTTGCCTTCCTGAGAGCCACCAGGGAGTTCTTTGCTTTGCATTACCCTGTTAATTAAATTTGAATTTAGTAATTTGGTTTGATTTGGCTTATTGCATTGGCAGCAGAGGATTGCAGTAACCAGTGCTCTAATACCTAACAAATAGCACCACTCTTTAGGAAGAGACCTTCAGTGTTCGAGCCTACTGAGAATATTTCAAACTAAAATACAACTGATTTAAAACAAATGGGAGTGCAAACTGGCACAGCTGCTTTGGTAATCACTATGGCAATTTCTCAGAAAATTAGGAAACAATCTAACTCAAGACCCAGCAATATGGTATTGGGTATATTGTCCAAAGGATGCTCAATCATACCACAAGGACATGTGCTCAACTATGTTCATAGCAGCATTGTTTGGCATAGCCAGAACCTGGAAACAACCTAGATACTCCTCAACTGAAGAATAGTAAATAAAATGTGGTACATTAACACAATGAATTAAATGGAGTAACACAGTGGTAAAATAATAATAATAATAATGATAATAATAATAATAATAATAATAATAATAATAATAATACCACCTTGAAATTTGCAGGCAAATGGATAGATCTAGGGAAAAACAGGTTGAGAGAGGTAACCTAGTCTCAGAAAGACAAATATAATATGTACTCGCTTTTAAATGGCTTTTAGACATAAAGCAAAGAAAATCCAGCCGTAACTCCAGAGAACCTAGTCAACAAACAGGATCCTAAGAGATACATACATGGATTTACATAGGAAAAAGAAAAAGACAACATCTTCCAAGTACCTTCTCATGGGAGAAGGGTAAAGGTAGAGGGTAAAAAGAAAGGAAAGCATAGAAAAAGGTCAAAAGCTCAAAAATAAATAAATAAACAAGAACACTACAACAGCATTGCTTATTAGAGCCAATGTTCTAATCTTACTGTATTTTACTTTTCTTTCAAATACAAATTAAGCTTGTTTGTGATTACCTCAGAAAATGAGGTCCTTTTTCTCCTTGTATGAATTTTGTGTCTTGAACATGACCTTAATAGAAAGCAAATGCTTTTATAGCCATTTTAATAAGTTTCAAACCCTATTAAGAGTGTTGTAATCTTTGAACTACTACATCACAGTAACGCTAATTCTCCAGACATAATCAACCATAAACCTCCATTTAAAAAGTAGAAAGCCTGGTCCTGTGTCTGAAGATTCTGAAAAGTCAGGTCTGGAGTCCAGAAATTTGCATTTTCATTGAGTCCTCAGTTGAGGTTAACACTCGGACCCTGAAACACAATTTAAGAACTCTATCCATCAGAAAAAAATGTTGCTACAGTTACATGGATGGTGAAGCAGTTACCACAGATTATGACTCTTATTTTCACGCACAAAACTAAAGGGGAAACAGAAGTAATAGGAATTCCTTCAAATATTTCTTTCCTTTTGGTTTTGTGGAAAAGTTCACAACTGAGTGTAGGAAGTTGAAAAAGAGATTTTCAGCTTAGAACTAAAAATAACGTCAAATGTTTGTGCTGTCTACCCTGAGTCTTCAGGTGTCTTGACTTATGTAAAAGCAGGAATGTGGGCTGTGGTTCAGGTCAACTGTAAGGCATTGGCTGGAATGTCTGAGGCCCTTGATGAGAATGTCAGCAGTTCATAAGTGGTAATGATGAGAAGGATAATACAAATCTAGTTTATATCGAGAATATTTTGGTGGGAATAGATATCAACACATAAAAAGAAGAGAATGTTATAGACACATGAAATTAAAAATAGTTTTGTGGCATTATTAATTAGCTAATTAATAGTCTTTAAAAAGTGATTTTATATTCTGAAGTATAGTGAGATTGATATTGCCTGTTTAAGTGGATAACGTAATTTGTTGATTAGATTATATTTAGAGCCTGTAGCAACTACCCTTCTTGAATTTTTTGAAAGGTTTTCCCACAGCTTTAATTAATACTTACCTCAACATATCTTTAAGTTATTTGACTCTCCATTTAAAAAAAGAAACTCTTCTGGGCAAATGGTTTTAATTTTTAACTACATTTACTTAATTGTGGGGTGGAACATGACACAGTGAGAATGTGGAGGTCAGAAAAGAACATGCAGGAGCCAGTTGTCTCCTTTCATCATGGGTCCCACAGATCAAACTCAAACTGTCAGATTTGCCCATAAGTGCCTTTCTCTGATGAGCCATTTAACTACCTATGTCCAGATGGGTTTTAAATAGTATGCTGTTGGTATTGATTTTACTTTAATATGACTTTATTTTGTATGACTTATCTTAATATCAAGTTGGCTTTTGATTACCAGTCTGTAATAATTTAATAAATGAATGATTGATATACCTATCAGATTCCTATCTGTAAAAAGATAGGAAAAACATTATGTGCACTTACGTCTAACACATATATATATAAATGTATATGATTATGTATGCATATTTGATATGAGCATCAAGCACACTTGCTTTGATTCCACTATGAAAGTATGACAAGAAATAGAAAGAACATATGTCTGTTTTTATGTGTCTCCTCTTTGTTTATTTCTGGAGCCTTTTAAAATGAAGAACATACAATCGGAATGCTTAGTCCATCTTTGAAGGGGCATTTTTGGCTTTGTAGGTGAAATCTATTATTTGGGGATAAGCTTCCAGTACAGTACTGTTCAGAATGTGTACTAACACACTGTCTATGCCAGCCTATCCATTCAGTTATAACTTCATCCTAGAAATGGATTTCTAAATGTCTGAAGTGTTTTTCAGTGTTAATGTTAGTTCTTCCTCACAAAAAAATACCTCGAAGTATATAACAAGCACTGTCTTTAAAAAAAAATAAACAAGCCAACATTTGTCAATCATTTCTGAGTGATTTCAAGCAAGACCCACTCACACATGCTTACTGGCAGCAAGTCATAGCTTAATTTATGGAAGTCATGATAATTTTTGATAATACCATCAAACTTTTATGATAATTTCTGTGGTTTTCACAGAACTTTTCTGTTATCATCTTCTTGCCAAAGAAACAAAGTATTCAAATTTGTGAAGTAAAATACATCAATTACATAGTTATAGAAAACTAAGTCATTCTCCTTACTGTATTAGTTCATTTAGAAATATATGATTTTGCAATATGGTACTTTTATTTACAATCCGACATTCTATTAAGTGAAGACAAAATATAGTGCTCAAGAACCTCACAGGTCCAGCTTAGTAAAATGGTAATCACTACACTTTCTGAGAGCTTTATGTCATACAAATTCTTAAGAATGAATGGGAATCCCATAACTTTTCACTATACAGAATGTTTCAACCCCTATTAGTTGCATATTGCCAAATAATTTTTTAAATAAACTATCTTGTGTTTTATGGCCCATCTTGAACTATAACTGCTCATATACCCAATTGTTAATTTTATTATTTAAGTAATAGCAACTAAAACTGTTCCAGACATTTTTGATTTTTGCTAACAAGGTCATGTTACTCCTGTAAGATGGAAAAGGTGTTGAAGAGTGATCTCCTCTTTTAATTCATTTCCCTTGAAATATTTCTGCATTGTTTTACATTACTCCATCTTCTCAAGAACTTTTAAAATAACTGTCCCAGAATTTCTAATTGGAAAAAGAATAAGAGAATGAGAGGAATCAAAGATGGGAACAAGGAAAGACTCCAATCTGTACAACGGTCTCTTACATGAAATAACAGAAAGGTAGATTAAATTGAACAAGATAAAATCCAAGAATTTTAAAAATGATCAAACCTAGCCGGGCGATGGTGGCGCATGCCTTTAATCCCAGCACTCGGGAGGCAGAGGCAGGCGGATCTCTGTGAGTTCGAGACCAGCCTGGTCTACAGAGCTAGTTCTAGGACAGGCTCCAAAGCCACAGAGAAACCCTGTCTCTAACCCCCCACCCCCCCCCAAAAAAAAGATCAAACCTGATATGCCCATAAAATTAAGAAAAAAAAAAAAACAAGGGCTAAGAAAATTCCTCAGTAGGTAGGAGTGTTTCCTACAGTAACATAAGCTGCCGAGTTCAAATCTCCAGAACTCACCCAGAAAGCCAGGAGTGGCCATAATTGCTTGTAGCTCTGGTGCTAGGGAGGAAAGAACACGATCTGTAGGATTTACAAGCCACCAACCTAATTCAATTTTTAGTGCGAGACCCAGGGAGAAGGCACACAATGAAAAATCAGGACACTTAATACCTTTTTTGACATTTTTGTGTGGTCATGGGCACATACATCTACACATGCAATTGTGTATGTGCCACGCCCATGTACAACATGAATAAACATGAAAAAATTAAATGGACAAATATTTAAAATATCAGCGGAAAAAAAAACATTATATATCCTTGCATAACCTTGGCTGCCCTAGAACCAGGCTGGCCTTGAATTCACAAAGATCTGCCTGCCTCTGCTACCCAAGTGCTGGGATTAAATCATGAACCACCACTGTCAGTTAGGAAGACAATTTTTAATTAAAATTCAGAAACTAGGGGATGGATAAATTTCTTAATATTTAACAGCAAACCTTACTCTTGCGGATAACGTGAGTTCTACTCTTAGTAATCATATTGGATAGTTTACAACTGCCTTTAATTTCAGCTCCAAGAAATCAAATGCACTATTTTTCCTCTTTGAACATCTGCACTCATGCAAACCCATATGTACAAACACATACACACATGTATATATAATTAAAACAAAATAATATAATAACAACTTAGTAATATCCAATAGTAATTTTCTTTTTAGTGGTACATACCATGTGAAAGCTATCTATCATTCTTTTCATTGTTATTAAAGCTGTGGCATTTTTCTCACCATTGAGAAATACCACACGATAGTGAGATTAAAAGCAATCTTGTGTCAAATTTGTGTAGAATTTCCAAATAAATAATTCATTGTTGACCCAAAACATCAACATCTCTACTCCTAGGCCTCAATGTGAATAAACAGGTTTATTCATTTTTCTCTCATTCTCCCATTCTTCTTGATTTATCTGATGCTTCTCCATTTATGAAACATTAGACACATAGTAAAGGTTTGTAAACATTAATATGGAAACAAAATGTTTGCTGTATATAATTATATACACCTTCAGAGAAAAAAAATCATGAATGATCTAAGCTGAAAAGTGAAATGGGAAATTTGAAACCCGGTTACTAAGAGTGTATTCTGCTGTGTAGGGATTTTTCTTATTTTCTTCTGCTGCTACTTTCTTAGCTAGAAGTTCTGTTTTATAAGATTATATAAAGAAACAACATTGTGGGCTGGAGAGATGGCTCAGAGGTTAAGAGAATTGCCTGCTCTTCCCAAGGTCCTGAGTTCAATTCCCAGCACCCACATGCTGGCTCACAACCATCTGTAATGAGGTTTGGTGTCCTCTTCTGGCCTGCAGGCATACACACAGACAGAATATTGTATACAAAATAAATAAATATTAAAAAATAAAAAACAACATTGTTGTTGTTGTTTCTTTTGGTAGCAGACACCAGAAATCCTCAACACACACACACACACACACACACACACACACACACACACATGCTTACACACACACATGCTTACATGCACTGAAATGTTTACACTGTCCCTGTTATGCCTGTTGGTGCTAAGAAATAGTTGCAAACTCCTGTGCTCACTTTAAAGCTGCTAACTTCGTCAAGGCCTTCCATGCCAGCACCAGGATACAGCATCTGGCTACAAAGCTATTTAATCTGCTTGGGAGTTTATTGGTTTAAATCCATGACTAGCAATAATATAAAAATATGGAAAAACCAGATGTCTTTAAATTCCTTTAATTTTTTTTCTTTTGAAGCTGGAATACATTACTCAACATTTCCCACACTCCAAAGAAATTCATACATATTTCTTCCTAGCTTCCTTTTTCTCTTTCTTTATGAAGGCACTAGGGAATCAAATCTACAATATACCATGATAGCTACTCAATTTTCTGACCCGAAAAACTTTTTTAAAGTTGCTGTGCTCTAGGCTCTTAGCTGTAGAAACATTTCAGTCATAGACAGGCTGACAAGATAGGCTCTTACAAGCAGATGCTGCATTATTTTAGACTTGTTTCTTTAACTTGAATCTATATTTGTGAAAACATAAATATATTCTTAATTGACTTTGTCATATTATCAATAATTACTTAATGCTCTATTCTACAAAAGTATATTAAGTTTAACATTACAAAATAGATTATATTTAACATGAAAAGGTTTTTTACTTCAAATAGTTCAAATGTAAATGACACTGTAGGATTGTCACTTAGCTTGGTTTCATTTTAAAAATAACAGAGATACTTAGAGATTAGGTGACTTGACAACCATTTATTACTAGGAAGAAATGTCTGAGATTTAAAACTAGGATAACTGTATATAGAACTTAAACACATGATGCTCATAGTAATTTTTCTATTTTCTAATAGTTGGGCACTATGGTGGGGACAGTGACTGTGTCTATCTGTGTATATTATTGTGCAGAATAATATACACAGATAGACAAAACAAACCTTATAAAAGCTACAAAATTTCGACATGTCCACATAAAAATGTTACATATTTAAATACTGAAACTCCATTACAATCTGGAACATTGGAAGGCCTGACCATTCCTATCCAGCTGGCACTAGTTTGGTAGTCCATTCTAAAATGTCGTTACCTTTGCAAAATAAATCAAAAAACTATTGCATCTTACCAAAAGTAGATCATTTCTAAACTAACTTATTTCCTTCAAATGCTTACAAGTACCAGAAAAGGTATTTTGATGTGCTCTTGTCATCATTTCTTTCCGTCTGTTAAAATAGTGCTTCTTTTCTACATCAGATCAGTCTCACAAATACCCAAGACCTGCTCTGTTTGGAATGTGCTGCCTGTATTTCATTTGTAGGAAGCTCTTCGTGCTTTAATTACTGCTGCTGAGAAAATGATATTGGAGTGTCTTTGCCAATTTTATTTTCCGCTCTAAGATGATATGTTGGCAATAAAATGGAAAATGTATTTCTATGTATGACTGCAGTGTCTTCTAGTTAATATTTAATAACTCTGCTAGCTACACAGCTTAGAAACTAATCTGTTTTCTTGATTCCTTTACCAGAAAAGTCCGTTCCACTGAAAATCTAGAGATTCACAGGGACACATTGTACCCATTTCTAAAAAAGTAACAAAAATGAAGGTGAAATTGAAGATGTAATCTTGTGTGAACTGGGCGATTCAGAATGTTCCTTTGGTCTCCATGTAGCCCAGACCTCTTCCTTTGTGACACAGAAGGATTAAGGAGGGGATCTCAAAGCTTGTAGTTCCCCTATCATTGAAATTCAAAGGATTTTGGGATTCACTTTCTGGTGATAAACACAGTGGTTTAAGGCGTAAATACAGTTTGTTGATAAGATGAGTGTTTTTTATAAGATGAGTGTCTAGGCTCAGAAAGAATTAACAAATTCCCTTCCTTCTGATTCTCCTGCTCTCTGCTATGCTTGCTGGGAATGAAATGAACTTTGTGGAAGATTTTCCACAATTTGAGGAGAATAAAAGACAAAACTTTGAAATAACACAATGATAATTCTTTTACCATTTTTCTCCAGAACCCTTTATTCTTTCTTGGCACATGATTGGTACTCCAAAGTTATATGTGTTAATACTTATAATATTAGCTAATATACAGAAGACTGAGGTAAAAGGGGTGAGTTTTGAGTTGTGGATTTCATTGACTATTAAGCAAGTCTATGCAGCTAGTGTGATTATTTTCATTCATCTCTGTATCCTCCTAGACTAAGCCAGTATCTGATACAAAGCAGCAAGTTAATGGTTGCATATAGAGTGGATGAAAGAGACTACTATTGCTATGAGAATCAGGAATGAAATAATTCAACAGTCTTCAGCCACCTCAACAAAAACTTTCCTTTCCTTCAACAAACTTTATTCTGTTTTGTTTAAGGTGCTTCGCTTTGTTCTGTTTTTGTTGTTGATGTTTTCTAATGAGAAAGAAAGAAAGGATGTGGACTTGTGTGAGTAGGGAGCACATGGAAGGAACTGAGGGAGAGAAGATGGTTTTCAGAATATATATGAAAAAAAATACATCCAATAAAAATGATTCTGTTCTATTAAAAAAAGTGTTGTTAGGGTTTTCTGTCCTGCCTGGTTCCCGCAATCGCTAAGTCCTAAAGAAATCACAGAGATGTCTACATTAGTTGTAAACTGATTGACCTAGTAGCTCAGACTTCTTATTAACTCTTATAACTTATATTATCCCATTATTCTTGTCTATGTTAGCACATGGCTCAGTACCATATTCATCAGGGCAGTCACATCTTGCTTCTTCTGTGGCTGGGTCAGGACTGTGGATCAAGCTTTCCTCATCCCAGAATTCTCCTGTTCTCATTGACCCACCTCTATTTCCTGTCTGGTTGTCCCGCCTATACTTTGGCTGCTGGCCAATCAGTGTTTATTTAAAATATACCTGACAGAACACAGACCATTGTCCCACACCAACCAAGCACATATGTGGAGAAATTTAAAGAAGCCTCATTCATAAAGAATTTCAATGCTAATGCAGCCTACCTGCCACAACCAGATTAAACCTACTGTACTTTAAAGACAAACCCAAATTATCTAGTTTGAGAATAATATACAGTTGGGCTGCATGGAATATGTACTAGACTTAATCAATGTAGGCCCAAATATGCAACCTCATTGCATGATCAGGACAGAAATGTTGATGAACACTCCAAATGACCAAACTGTCTATTTTTCTGATCACCAAACTTTCAGTCTACTGTAAATCTCCTTAGGAACTCAGACTCTAACTCCACATTAGAGAGCATCCAAAATCCCCATCCAAGTATGCTCTCACATACAAAACCTGGGAATAGTGGTATCAGTTGAATGTGCATCTCTGTCTTCCAAATATGTTTCTACCTCACTGTCTAGAACTTCTGGACAAACTACATGAAGTGGCAAAAGACATCTTTCAGATGAACTAAAATTGCACACCTTAAAGGTGGCATGCTGTGTTAACAATGTATTGAAAAATATTAACCACAGAAGCCCCCCAAAATAATGAAATGCTTAGGGGTCTGATCTCAGATCCAGCCTGTGACATCAGCTCTGAGTCATCCAGTGAACTTTTCTGGCCTCTGCACTTGCACAGTGTATATAGCTGCAATATAGGCTTACATAAACATGTATAAACATACACACACAAAGACACACATACATGAATAAGTAAATCTTTAAAATTTCTTCCAGAAAATTCTACATCATCCTCCATGACTATGTCACACAAATGTTATCTATGCCCTCTGTTAGAATTATAAATTCTCCTTGTATTCTAACAGTCACGCTACTACACAAACATACACATTTGGGTTCAGACAAACAGTACCCTAAAAAGTACAATAATCTTAGAAATTATTTAATATTGTGAACCCAAGTGACATCATTCTTGTATTGGTTTTTAGTTGTTTAGAATATGCCTTTTAGATATTCAGCACTGCTTTAGAAACATATTTTCCTGTTTCCCTTCTTCCTAGTTCTATCTTTTTCTCCCCACCTAAGAATGGTTTCTCTAAATGTATCAGGAACAAACAAAAAAAAAACCCACTGTTTTCTTATACCACACTGATCATGGGAACCCCAGTATTCAATCCTACTTCATTCTGATGTGTTTGTATCTAATACTGTCTCAAGATTTTACATGCATATCTATTATGACACTATTTATAGCTTTACATGTCTCTGGAAATTTCTGAGTTCAGCAAGACAAAAGTGTTTTCCTCATTTCTTATATATTCATCTTCTAGCACAAAATCTGGCACAAAGTTGCTGGCTTCATGGATTTATTAAGCCCAAGATTGAGTCTGAAGCAACAAAGTGTCCAAGTGCTTATTAAACTAATAGTGTCCTCTTGGGGAAATACAAAGGAGTGTAGAACAGTCTATTATCATTTAAAGTTTGATGAGAGATTTAGACAGTTATGAGCTTCTAACAAATGAATAAATGGATAGATCACTCAACTAGTATATAGCTATGTGAGTCAAAGCTGCAAAGTGCAAATCTCAATATTTAATTGAAATGTTATCTTGGAATCAGAATTATCAGAAACCTACAAAATGTATTGGTGAATTTTTCTTTGAAAATGACTGTCATTATTTTTTCAGAGAAGATAAGTCAAAGTTATAAAACTGTGTATTAACCCAGAAAAGTATTTAGATTTTTAAAAGGTCTAAACTCATACTTCTAATTATGTTTGAACTCACGTAGTGCAGGTTGATCTCAAACTTATGACAGTCCTGCATGCTCCCATGTGTTGGGACAGCAAGGCAGAACCATCACACTGGTTTGGAAACCTTAAGAACAAGTAACCTGCAGCTTACAATAGTGGTGAATCACTTGTAATTTTAAAAATCAACAAACCCGGATGCAATCGTCTATGGAATTTTTAAATTAGAATGTGAGCAGCGTGAAAACTAATGGTGCCATGCTTCAGTGTTAGGGGAAAAGTGCCTATAATATAAGTGCTTTCAAAAGTGTTTTCATTGATGTTTTTGTGAGCTGGCAACCAGCACTTCAGATGTGAAAGTGAGTGTCTTTCTTTCTGAGGATTGTATTTAGACAAGATTCTTCAAAAAGTCAATGTACAGTGGCAATTAAATATGACTCATTCCATGTTAAAACTTCAGAATGCATTTGCTGAAATAAGCTTGAAAATAATTCATTTGCAAAAGTGAGCCTATAAAAATGCTCTGACACTCTAGTCCCTCAAAAGTATATTTTATGGTTATTACTGTTAATTATTAATTACTGTTATTATTATTATTTGCATGATAATAATTTTGTTTTATTTTTGAATATATCTCTCAGAAAATAAGATTTTGATAAGTTACATGCAAACATTCTTATTCTGTTAAACCTTATACTAATGTATGAAAATATTTTTGCTAAGATCTCTCTCTGTCAGCTTTGTTTTATTTCATGTTGAAAGTAGAGACTGACCTCATAGAAGCCAGCTCAATATGTTCCTTGGATGATGTGTCCTTGGGTCTATGAGTCACAGCTTGATGAGACTGTACCTGAGGACCTCATTGTACTTCCTTCCCAGATAATGGTGGGGTTCTTTATAGTGTGGGAAAAACAAGCACATTTTGTTGATACTTTCATTTTGTGTTTGGTTCTTCTGTCTTGCTGGTCTACCTGCTGAAACCTGGCTTATGTTTGTATAAAACTTGCTCTGATTAATACTTTCCCTGATAATCTGTTCGAATGAGGCCGATAAAAACCTACGCACTATCTGGTTACACAAATGCCTGTTTCACACTGTGTATAGGCCTCAATATAGCATTCCATTGTGTTTACTGTGGTAAGTGTGAGTTTCTTGCTTGCCTGCGTTATCATTGCTGTGAGAACCCTATATTACCTATCAGTTCTGTGTTCACAAGTACTGACTTCAGCTGCCTCCAAGGTTTCATTTTACTTTAACAAGCCTACAAGACTCTCCATATTCTTATTCATATATAAAAATTCTAAGGGAAATCTCTTGTAACTGCCTTTTGCAAATGTGAGTATTCTTGGGATCTACAAATGACAATCACTTTATCTTAACATAATTTCTTCTGCTTCTCTATACAAAAAAATGTAAGTGAAATAGAAACTTGATCTTTTTCATAGAAAAGCCCACAAAATATTCCATAAGTATGCTATATTTTTCTTTTTTTAATTTGATATGTATTATCTTGCTTTAGGATAAATTTTAGATATAATATATACATTTACTTTCACTGTTTACAAAGATATCTATGTAAAATTAATAAGTCTTTTCCCCCAAAATTGATACATTTAGGAGATAAATAGGAGGGATAAAACACCTGCTAATTATCTCAATATAGCCACATGATAATATATACATATTTTTAATAGAACATTGTGTATGATACATACATATAACTTGATTTTTTATTTCAAACATTTATTCCAAAACTATAGAAAATAATAAGATCATAATTGCAAAGAAAATACTGGGTAAAAATGAGGCTTAGCCCTGTAAGTAGAAGGGAAATGACAGAAATTTCATTGTGACAGTCAGTGCTGATCAACTCCGATTTTTAAGTGATTTTTTTTTTAAAGGAGCTTCTTTTTAGCATGGAGACCTGTCTTGTCATGTCTAATGTTGTGCCTACTGTGTGTGTAGAGATGTATATAATACTGTATATATAATACATGTTCATTAAATGTCTATTTGTAGTGGGAGCAGCAGGCTGTGTTCCTGCCACCCAGCACCCGGCTGCCTTGCTAGCTTATGCCCCGAAATAACAACACACAAATTGTATTCATTTAAACACTGTTTGGCCCATTAGTTCTCGCCTCTTACTGGCTAATTCTCACATCTTGATTAACCCATTTTTAATAATCTCTGTAGCACCACGAAGTGGTGTCTTACCTGGAAAGATTCACCTGGTGGATGGCTCCATTGCATCTGCCCTGGAGAGGAGAGCCATGGCGTTTGCCTAACTTCCCTTCTTTCCAGAATTCTGTTCTGTCTACTTCACCCACCTAAAGGCTGGCCTATCAAATGGCCAATGCAGTTTCTTTATTAACCAATGAAATCAACACAAAACAGAAGACCTTCCCACATCATCTATTGAATGAACTCAGTAAACCCAAATCTCACTGTCTTTATCTTGCTATACTAAGATGATTAGTTATCATCTTTTTAACTGTTAGTCATTTTGTGACACTCATATATTTGCTAAGGCAGTGTAGATACTGTACTTACGACACTCAGTTATCATAAGATTTCTCTTAAAGTGGGCATTATTATCATGGTATTATTGATTAGAAATATATATTTCAGAGTGTTTTAAAGACTTATTTAAGATAGCACAACAATTAAATTCCAGAAATGAATTGAATATCTGGATTTCTACATACAAATCCCACAACACCATAATCCAATTTGCACAAGCACTACTAGAAACAAGTCTGCTTTTAGACAATAAAACATGTTCTTTTCCAAAAGACATTTACTGTGTATGTGTATTCATGAGTATTTGTATGCTTATATTTATGTGTTTCTGTGTTCTTGGAGCCAGCAGAAACCAGAAGAAGGTGTCAAAACTTCCTGAACTGGACATAGAACGAGTTGTAAACTTTTGAGAATCAAACCCAAGTTCTCCACAAGAGAAATAAGTGATCTTAACCACTGAGCCAGTTCTCTAGTCCCCAAAGGACACTTGGTGTATGTAGTATGACTTGCTTGAAATACCCATGTAGAACACACGAGACCAGAACTCACAGAAATTCTCCTGCCTCTACCTTCTGGCACAAAACTTTACTTTAAAGAATATATATATAGTCTAAAAGGTAAGTCATGTAAACTAGCTACCACAAACAAGTGAACCAAGAAGAATTATATTGTAAAATACAGAGATAATTTTATGCTGAACACTAGAATGATGTTAGACAGTGGTGACCAAATTATAGCTGCAGAGGAGGAATTAGTTCTTGAGTTCCACAACATAAGGTAATTATCATGTACAAAAATTTATTATGCATTTAAAAACAATTATAAGGGAATCATTAAAAAGATCCCAACACATAGAAACATGTGAGAGGCTATAAATGCTAATTACTCTAATTTTTTCATTATATAGAAAATACATAGCTATACTTAGATAATTGAATAAATGTATCCAATTATCATGCTCTACTTCATAAATATGTTCAAATATTATGATGACTTAAAATTTAGAAAAAATGTAGAGTTATAGCCTAAATTCTTTGCAAAGACCTTCAATTATGCTACAAATAAGACTGCTAATAAGAACCAAGAGATTAATCAAGTTATATCTATAATAGATATAATATATAAATAACCTTTTAAGTACATGACTATAAGAGTGAGAAAGAGAAATTTTTCAAAAAATATTTATAAGAATAGTTAGTAGATCCCAGAACTGCATTCTACTTATACTTAGTGAGTGAGAACACCGGCAGCAAAATAACCAATAATTACACAAATATGTTCACTTGTCTTCATATAAATAATATGTGAAAATCAAAATATCATTAAAAATGATTCAACTTTACATGAATGTTCCACATGTTCATATCTGAACATAACAGTGGGATTAATTACAATTAAACAAAATATCCTGTCTAGGTTTTCTATCTATTTTTGACATTTTTAAATGTACTTTACATACTGACCACAGTTTCCCCTCCTTCCTCTCCTCCCATTCTCTCCCCCACCACTCTTCTATGCCCTCCCCCACATATTTTCCATTTCTGTTCAGAAAGGCACAGGCCTTCCATGGGAGTTAAGAAAACCAGGCACATTAAGTTGTGGCAGGACCAAACTCCTCCTCCTGCATCACGACTGGGCTAGACAACCCAGAAAAAGCATAGGTTACCAAAAGCCACCTCAAGTGACAAGGACTTGAGGGTACTGATCCCATTGCTAGCAACCCCACTAACAGACCAAGCTACAGAAATGTCATCCACACATGCAGAGGCTGTAGGATGACCCCATTCCATACAGGCTGTCTAGCTGTCAATCCAGAGGCAGTGAGCTCCTACAAGATTAGGTCAGCTGACTCTGTGGATTCCCTTGTCATGACCTTGACCCCTCTGGTTTGTACAATCCTTCCTCTCTCTCTTTACAGGACTCATGGAGTTCAGCCCAGTGCTTGGCTGTGGGTCTCTGCTTATGCTTCCATCAGTTACTAGATTAATTTTCTCTAATGGCACCAATCCTGATTACAAGAAAAGGCCAATTCAGGCACCCTCTCCACTATTGCTAAGAGTCTTAGCTGGGGTCATCCTGCAGATTTCTGGAAGCTTCCCTGGTACCAGGTTTCTCCCTACACCCCAAATGCTCCCCCATCAAGATATCTTTTTCATTATTTTTTTCTTTTTTCATATCCCTCAATCCAAAATGATTCATCATGTTCTATACCTTACGGCTACTCCCTAGTTTATCCCACAGATACCTTCTATTTTTCTTTTCCAAGAAAATCCATGCATCTCTCTTCCTGCCTCTTCAGGGCTGTGGATTGTAGCCTGGTTATCTTTTACTTTACAGGCAATATCCACTTATGAGTGAATATACACCATGTTTGTCTTTCTGGGTCTGGGTTGCCTCACTTGAATGATTGCTTTTTAGTTTCATCTATTCTCCTGCAAATTTCATTAGACCATTGTTTTTTACAGTTTAGTAATACTATATATTTTGGCTTCTTGGTCAAAAAATCAGGTCTTTATATATGTGTGGATTTATGTCAGGATCTTCTTTCTAATTCCATTGTCCATCTGTCTATTTTTCTCTCAAAGTCATGCTGTTTTTATTACTATAGCTCTTGCATAGAGCTTGAAGTCAAGAGTGGTGATAACTCCAGAAGTTCCTTTATTAACAGGATCATTTATTTTATCTATCCTGGGTTTTTTGTTTTTCCATCTGTAGTTGAGTAATGTTGTTTCAAGATCTTTGAAGAATTGGCTTGGAATTTTGATGGGGATTACATTATATCAATAGATTGCTTTTGCTAAGATCGTTATTTTTACTAGGTTGATCCTACCGGTCTGTAGGCATGGGAGATCTTTCCATTTCAGATCTCTTCTCCAACTTCTTTCTTCAAAGACTAAAAGTTCTTATCATATAGATCTTGTACTTGTTTGGTTAGAGTTAGCCCACAATACTTTATTTTAGCTGTGGGTAATATAAAGGTGTTGTTTCTTTGATCTCTTTCTCAGCTCATTTATCGTTTCTATAGAAGAGAGGTTTTCTTTGGTTGTTGTTGGTAATCTTGTATCCAGCCACATTCCTGAAAGTGATTATCTGCAGAAGGAAAATCCTGGTTGAATTTTTGTGCTCACTTTTGTATACTATCATATTGTCTGCAAATAGTGAAAGTTTGACTTCTTCCTTTCCAGTTTGTTTCCCCTTGATTTCCTTTTGTTCTTATGTCTAGAGCTAGAACTTCAGGTACTATATTCTATATTGAATAGATATGGAGAGAGTAGACAGCCTTGTCTTCTTTCTGATTTTAGTGTCATTGCTTTGAGTTTTTCTCCATTTAATTTGATGCTGGCGGTCAGCTTGCTCCATATTGCTTTTATTATATTTAAGGATATTCCTTGTATCCTTGATCCATCCAAGACCTTTATCATAAAGGGGTTTTGGATTTTGTTAAAAGGCTTTTACAGTATCTAATTAGATGATCATATGGGCTTTTTTTCCCTTCAGTTTGTTTATATGGTGGATTTCATTGACAGATGTCATATGTTGAACCTTCCCTGTATCTCTGGGATGAAGGTTACTTGATGATGGTGGATGATTTTATTTATATATCCTTGGATCCAGTTTGCTAGTACTGTATTCAGTATTTTTGCATTAATGTTCAGGAGAAAGATTGGTCTGTAATTCTCTTTTTTTTTTTTTGCTACATCTTTGAGGGGGTTGGATATAAGGATAACTATAGCCTCATAAGATTTTGGTACTGTTCCTTCTGTTTCTCTTGTGTGGAACAATTTGAGGAATATTGGAATTATCTCTTCATTGAAATTCTGGTAGAATTCTTTGCTGAAACTGTCTGGCCCAGGTCCTTTTGTTGTTTGTTTGTTTTCTGTTTGTTTGTTTGTTTGTTTCTTTGTTTTGGTTGTGTGACTTTTAATGACTTTTTCCATGTCCTTATGGATTATAAGTCCATTTAGATTGTTTATCTGATCTTGATTTAATTTTGGTATGTGGTACCTACACAGAAATATGTCAGTTTCTAATTTTGTTGAGTACTGGTTTTTGAAATAAGGCCTAATGATTCTTTAGATTTCCTCAGTGTTGATTGGTATATCCTTATTACATTTATGATTTTGTTAATTTGGATATTCTTATTTGCTGTTTTTACTGAATTAAATATTTTCCCCACTCCCCTTCCTTTCTCCCTTCTCCCTTCCAATCTCCCCTGCCCCCCTCCCCCAGGCTCCCAATTCTCTGTAGCTATGGACTGTAGGCTGGTTATTTTTTGCTTTGGTTTATAGCTTCTATCCACTTATGAGTTAGTACATACTGTGTTTGTCTTTCTGAATCTGGATTGCCTCACTCACTATAGTTTTTGTCTAGTTCCATCCAATTGCTTGCAAACTTTTGCCTTTTGGTTAGATTGGATAAAAGTTTGTCTATCTTATTGATTCTCAAAGAACCAACCCTTTGCTTCACTGATTCTTTGTATCACTCTCCTTATTTCTGTTTTATTGATTCCAACCTGGAGTTTGGAGTTTGATTTTTTTTTCTGACATCTACTTCTTCTGAATAACTTTGCTTCTTTTAGTTCTAGAACTTTCAGGTGTGTTATTAAGTCACTAGTGTGAGATTTCTCCAATTATTTTAATGTAGGTTCTTAGTGTTGTGAGCTTTCCTCTTAGCACTGTTTTCGTAGTGTTCCATTCGTTTTGGTGTGATATGGCTTCATTTTCACTGAATCATAGAAACTATTTAATTTTTTTTATTTCTTCCTTGACCCAGTTCAGTTGAGAACTGTTCAACTTTCATGTGTTTGGTGATTTTCTGTAGTTAGTTTTATTGTTGAATTCTTTTTTTCTTTTTTATTGAAAAA